>NC_133326.1:108553130-108867297 GCF_042186555.1 Aquarana catesbeiana
TGCACAATTACCTTTTCTGTTATTTTGTCCTATTTGTTGTTTGCTTCACAATAAAAATAAAAAAATAAAAATCTTCAAAGTTGTGGGCATGTTCTGTAAATTAAATGATGCAAAACCTCAAATAATCCATGTTAATTCCAGGTTGTGAGGCAACAAAACACGAAAAATGCCAAGGGGGGTGAATACTTTTGCAAGGCACTGTATGTACATGGAAGGCTCCATGACCTCAATCACATGGAACAATCTGAAAAGCCAATAAAATGATGAAATCATAATATTAGCTCTAATTGTTTTACAGTAAATGCAGGCAATTCTGACAAAAGTGTTGTATTTTACTTTAAAAATGTATTCTTTGCATTATAATTTTAGCAGGAAAGTAGAATATAATACACTGTACAGAGCACTATCTCTACTTCTATACTCACTAATGCCTGCTGCTTTCCTGAATGTGTGCTGAGATCCTTCTGTCTGCAACACGGAGGAGGAAGAGGGGAGCAGCTCTGTGTGTTGAGTGAAGTCTCTGGAAGGAGCAGAAAGCCCAGAGCCGATGTCAGTCACAGAAAGGAGAAGGAAGGGGGGTGGATCCAGACTTCCCATTGTCTGTATGACACTTCAAGAAAGTACGTAGCCCCCCCCCCCCCCCCAGGTAATTAACTCTATTTTAACAGAAAGGGTGCACTTCTCAGAGGGCAGGGAAGATTTGTAGATTCTAGCAGGTCATAACGATTAGGATTAAGCAAAAAAAAAAAGGAAACCCATACTTCTCTTTTAAGAGTCACCTGGTGACATTATGGCAAATTTGTTAACAACTTAGAGAGTTTGTTTGGGGAGGCGCGGGAGTGATTGATGCACCCAGATGAACCTTGGGTGTGTAGCCCCAATGCATGAGGCTCTGGCATTTAGTGATGAGGAATAGGGATGAGCCGAACACCCCCGGTTCGGTTCGCAGTAGAACTTGCGAACAGGCAAAAAATTTGTTCGAAATCGCGAACACCGTTAAAGTCTATAGGACACGAACATAAATAATCAAAAGTGCTCATTTTAAAGGCTTATATGCAAGTTATTGTCATAAAAGTGTTTGGGGACCTGGGTGACCTGGGTGATCCTCCTCAGTGGAAGTCTTCAGCCGTGTGACGCTTCGCTTCTTCTGACATTTCTTATATAACGGAGGGCGGGGTCACACGGCTGAAGACTCTCACTGAGGTGGACGGAGCGGAGAAGAAGCCTGGAGGAAGATGCGGGACGAGAAGAGCGGAGGAAGAAGAAGATGGAGAAGAAGAAGATGAAGAAGATGGAGAAAGAAGAAGAACACCGAAAGAACACCAGAAGAAAGAAGATGGAAGAAGAAGCCAAAAGAAGAAATTAATAAAGGACTTGTCAAAATCCGTCTCTTGTGTTTTTTAAACTTTTTGACACATTTTTTGTGAAATGGTAGGGGTACATTTGTACCCCATTACCAATTCACACAGGGGGGGTGGGATCCGGGGGTTCCCTTGTTAAAGGGGGCTTCCAGATTCCAATAAGCCCCCCGCCTGCAGACCCCCACAACCACTGGCCAAGGGTTGTGGGGATGAGGCCCTTGTCCCCATCAACATGGGGACAAGGTGCTTTGGGGGGCTACCTCAAAGCACCCTCCCAATGTTGAGGGCATGTGACCTGGTACAGTTCAGGAGAGGGGTCGCTCTCTTGTCCCCCCCTCTTTTCCTGCTGCCTGCCAGGTTGCATGCTCGGATAAGGGTCTGGTATGGATTTTTGGGGGGACCCCACGCCATTTTTTTTATTTTGGCGCGGGGTTCCCCTTAAAATCCATACCAGACTCTTGGTCTGGTATGGATTTTGAGGGGGACCCCCACGCCATTTTTTTTTCATTTTGGCGTGGGATTCCCCTTAATATCCATATCAGACCTGAAGGGCCTGATATGAAATTTAGGCGGACCCCTACGCCATTTTTTTTTTTAAATTTTGGTTTGGGGTTTCCTCGTGGGGAAATCCCATGCCGTTTTTATCAATGAACTTATATGTGTATTGTCAGACTGGCAATTCATTATAGCTGCGAGTAGTTTTAAATGACTTTTTTCCTCTGAAATGTCATTTTGCTGTCAGACTGTTCTAAACACGGGAAACATGCGCCCCTTTACAGGCATACTATAGACACCTCCCAGGTACGAAATTTAAAGGAATATTACACTTTTATTGTTTCACTTTAAGCATTATTAAAATCACTGCTCCCGAAAAAACGTCAGTTTTTAAAAATTCTTTTTGCATTGATACATGTCCCCTAGGGCAGGACCCAGGTCCCCAAACACTTTTTATGACAATAACTTGCATATAAGCCTTTAAAATTAGCACTTTTGATTTCTCCCAAAGACTTTTAAAAGGGTGTTCCACGGCTTTCGAATTTGCCGTGAACACCCCAAATTGTTCGCTGTTCGGCGAACTGGCGGACAGCCGATGTTCGAGTCGAACATGAGTTTGACTCGAACTCGAAGCTCATCCCTAATGAGGAAGGTACAGGTGCACTGTCCAACCCCATTGCTGGTGGCCTGTTAAATTCAGTGAGAGACTAAGACCCCTTTCACACTGAGGAGGCAGGTCCGTTAGCGGTAAAGCGCTTCTAGATTTAGCCGCGCTTTACCACTGTTATAGCAGCTCTTTTCGGCCACTAGCTGGGCGCTTTAAACCCCTGCTAGCAACCTAGGAAAAGGTTAATAGCGCCCGTTTTGCGGCACTGCCGAAGTGCTTTGCAGGCGCTTCGGCAGCACTGCCCATTCATTTCAATGGGCAGGGCGATGGAGGAGCGGTGTATACAGTGCTCCTGCACCGCCCCAAAGTTGCTGCTTGCAAGACTTTTTTTCCTGTCCTGCAAGTGCACCACCCCAGTGTGAAAGCCCTTGGGTTTTCACACTGGGGTGGTTTGAGAGGCGCTTTTCAGGCGCTATTTATAGTGCTAAAACACCTGAAAAGCGCCCCAGCTAGCTGCTCATGTGATCGCAATCTCTGCAGTGAAATGAGGTATTTACAGCATTTATTTTTATAAATCACACACAGAGGGGGATACTACAATAGGAGGCAGTGCTTATGGTGTATACAGGTTAGAATGGCTTAACAACCACTTTAATCATTACGTGCAGTGCAGATTTCCTCTACTGCCCAGGCTCCCCCCCGCCCCTCAGTGCTGCTGGCTTCCCTCCTCTCCTCCCGGCTGTTGCAGGGAATGTTTCAGGATGGAAAGTGGGGGGAAGGTGCTAGTAAATATGTAATTTACCAGCCCCTTCCTTTTCTAAATGAACACAGTGAACACAAACACTCACTGTGTTCATTCATAACACAGTATACTATGCGGAAGTTTGTAAATAAACAGGAGGTCACTTAGCACAGAACACTTCCCATCCATTCACTGTCCCGTGCAGCTGAGGCTGCAGAGAAAGGTGTGTGTGTTTGAGCTTTGGGGTGCGCACCCTAATGTAATAGGCTGCGCACACCTATGGATATTCTAAAATATTTTCTTGCATTAACGAAGTGACAAAATGGGTTTCCTTCCTTATGTGTGGAAAGCTGGCTGGAAGTCATGGTACGCCTTTTAAATGGATCTTTAGATCTTTAGGCCACTTTGTAGTTCATTGCAGTTGCAACAGCAGTAATAGTCTCTGTCGAAGGCAAAGTTCAAAGCTGTCTGCGATCCAAGGAGTAGGACTGGTAAGCTTCAAGTGATTGTAAAGTTTTGTTTAAAAAAATAAAAATTAATAACAAACATGCATAAACGTGCGCAAGGGGTGTGCCAGGTCTATCTGAGCTTACCCTAATTCTAGGGTTGGCAACCCATCAATGGCGATCTCCCCAGCGATCATGGGCAAGTGACAGATAAACTGCAATCCTTCCTTGCTGACCCCAAGAACCTGGACAGGAGGTGGAATTTAGTGGAATCAATCTGTATTTTCCTCCTGCAGCAGCTGAAAGTAGGCTTATCCTCCTCTCCCTCTCGCCGACATTCAGCTGCCACAGGAGAAAATACCAATACCATATCAATATATGCCACCCCCTGTCCTTTCTGCTGCCTGGGTCCCCCTGTGAGCTCCCTTGCTCCCCCCTCCCTCCATTGCTTCAGGATGGAGAGCTGGGAAGAGGCTGGTAAATATGTCACACACGCATGTGTGTGCACATCCTAAGGCAATAGGCTGCGCACACCTATGCAAACATGTTATACTTACCTCCTCTGTGCAGATGGTTTTGCACAGGGCAGCCTGGATCTTCGCTCTTCTCGGGTCCTTCTTGTAATCCACTCCTCTCAGGTTGGGGTGTATCTTCTAATAAAGATGTGGAAATGTGTATGTGGATGCACTTTAATCAATGGAAAGTGGTGTTTGGTGCACTTTAACTTGAGTACTCACTACACAGACACACTGCACTGATACACTATAATATACTGCAGTAAAACGGCACTGACACACTGCAATATAATGCATCCAACGTGCAGTAACGCACAGAAATATACTGTGTTAAACGTACCCAAACACACAGAAATATACTACGTTAAATGGCATGCAACGCACTGAAACGGTAAAAGTGCAGTAACACAGTGAAATATACAGCGTTAAATGTGCACTAACACACAGAAATATACTGCGTAAACGGCACGCAATGCAAAGAAATATACAGTGTTAAACTTGCAGTAACACACTGAAATATACTGTGTTAAACGACACGTGACGCACTAAAATATACAGAGTTACTTGGCATGTAACGCACTGAAATATATGGCATTAAACAGCACGTAACGTATTGAAATATACAGCACTTAACTTGCAGTAACACACTGAAATACACTGTGTTAAACAGCACGTAACGCACTGAAATATATGGCATTAAACTTGCAGTAACGCACTGAAATATACTATGTTAAATGGCACGTAATGCACAGAAAAGTACTGCGTTAAACGTGCACTGAACTTTACTGCAGTAAACCCATACCTCCCAACATTCTGAGATGGGAATGAGGAACGCCTATTAGCAAACTAATGTAGGTATAGGACAAGCCTCCTGGACACACCTCTCTTAAAGGAGAATTAATCCCAAAAAAAGGTTAATTAAATCCACAAGGGCTTTTTTTACCACTACTATTCCTTTATATTGGCTTTTAAAATTACAAATGCAGCAATTTAGAACTTGGATGAAAGGTTTAGTGCTGGGAAATCCTTTTTGAAAGATAAAAAGTGCATTTTATATACAACTATATAGATCAGACCAAAATGAGGGACAAATGAGGGGGAAAGAGGGACAGAGGGTCATTGCTCCAAATCAGGGGCAGTCCCTCGAAATCAGGGACAGTTGGGAGCTATGGTAAACCTGCCCTGACAAAATAAACTGACACTAGTGTAAAAATGAATGTTCACTACACTCACAATGACTGAACTATCACTATATTTACACTAAACTGATATTTTACACTGACAATAGATACACTAAACTTCTAGTAGCACTGAACAGAGCCCTGTTCCATCTCTCTTCACGCCGATATCACACTACAAATGGCCGCTATTGAAAGAATACTTTTATAGTGTGTGGCGGGACTAAAGCCCTGTACACACGATCGGACTTTCCGACAGGAAATGTACGATATCAGGCTGTTGGCAGAAATTCCGATCGTGTGTATGCTCCATCAGACAATTGTTGTCGGATTTTCCTCCAACAAATGTTGGCCATCATGTCTTCAAATATTCCGCCAACAAATGTGTGTTGTCGGATTTTCTGATCATGTGTACACAAGTCCGTCGGACAAAAGTCCAAAGTACAAACACACATGCTCAGAAGTAAGGACGAGCCAGAAGTGGTCGGTCTTGTAAACTAGCATTCGTATTGGAGAATTAACATTCGTGATGTGGCAAATTATGAAATCTCGAAATGCAGCGCACAATTCTCTTCTTCTTTAATGGGATAATAATGAAGCTGGTTTGCTGGTGATACTGATGGAGTTATTGCAAACGAATTTTCAAAGGCTTTTTTTTTCTAGTGATATCAAGAATATTATTATGCTTTTTATTTGGGCAAGTTAACACAACACCATTATCCCGTAGTTTTTAAGGTCAAAGATACAACTACGTTGGTGTCCCTTGTTCATTTTACATTGTATTTTTTAAAATGTAACTGCCTACTCCCAAAATGTCATTTGAAGTAAAACACATAGCCAAGTATTATTCTCCCCAATTTTTTTATTGTGCATTAAAAAAAGAAAAACAAATAAAATTAGACATGCTATCTGCCAATAGAACTTAACCAAAAAGTGCATTCTATGCATCCAAAAATATAGAAAATAAACCAAATCAAATCATTATTTAACCAAAAAAAAAATGTCAAAGCAATAACTCCAAGGCCAATAATAAATAACAGGTTATCTCCTCCGATTCCGCAACATGTCTGCTTGATGAACGGCCGTTCAGAAACAAACTGAAAAGCACGAAATGAAAAACACGAACTGAAAAGCGCTAAATGAAAAGCATGAAAAGAAAAGCGTGAATCACTCACCAAACTTCTATTAACACGAAATTAGCAGAAGGAGCCCAAAGGGTGGCGCTAAAGAGCTGAAAAACAACGTAGTACATCGCTACATTTGTATTTGTTGGCCAACATTTGTGTGGTCGTGTGTATGCAAGACAAGTTTGAGCCAACGCCCTTCGGAGAAAATTCCACGGTTTTGTTGTCGGAAAGTCCGATCGTGTGTACGAGGCATAAGAGCAATGAGCCTTGATTGGATAGAGTCATCGTGGTAGGGTCCAATCATGGCTCTGACAGTGCTCTATACCCTGACTGGGTAAAGCTTTCATTGCTTCAGCCAATCATGAATTTCAATGCACTGTGCAGCGGCGCAGTGCATTGTGGTAAGTCGGCGGGCCAAACAAACGGTCAAATACCCCGATAATTCAGCCAATGTTCAGCCCGAAATCATACTCGGGCCGAACCGTTCGCCCATCCCTGGTGCCTACCATAATAGCAGTCTTAATCAGTTCGGCTGCAGAGCAATTTTTTTTATTTGTCGCATACATGTAAAAATCTTAATTTTTGGCAAGAACATTACTTAAACCCTCAGTACATTTATATATTTTCTGAGAGCAGAGGCCGTGTAGAATAAAAAGGTGATAGTTGCAAATTTTTGTTTTCACGTGATATTTGCGCAATTGTTTATTTAATGCAAATTTTCTGGAAAAAATATAATAAAATTAATTTTAGTGCAAGACCACACAATATAATACCAATTTTTGCTTAAAATATAAAAGATGAGGTTGCATTGAGTAAATAGACACCAAACATTCCAAGTCTTAAACTTGCGTGCGCCCGCGATATCCACAAAAACTATGGTGCCCAAAAATCTCCATAGGCGTTCTCCTGTGCTAGAATTATTGTTCTCACTCTGACGTTCGGAACGATGTGGCACACGTGTGGTGTGACTGCGGTTTACATATACGTGCGCACCTTGGGCTTGCGTTTGCACAGGTGTGCCGGAAAACAGGGTTTCACCTATTTTTATTTTTTTTAAATATATTTTATCATATATATATATATATATATATATATATATATATATATATATATATATATATATATATATATATATATATATATATATATATTTTTTTTTTTACTTAATAAACCCCTATGTGATAGCACTCGGAACTTGACAGGTAATTTTCATGGTACAGGTACATATACGTGCGCACCTTGGGCTTGCGTTTGCACAGGTGTGCCGGAAAACAGGGTTTCACCTATTTTTATTAAATATATTTTATCATATATATATATATATATATATATATATATATATATATATATATATATATATATATATATTTATTTTTTTTTTTTTTTACTTAATAAACCCCTATGTGATAGCACTCGGAACTTGACAGGTAATTTTCATGGTAGAGGTACATATACGTGCGCACCTTGGGCTTGCGTTTGCGCAGGTGTGCCGGAAAACAGGGTTTCACCAATTTTTATTTTTTTTAAATATATTTTATCATATATATATATATATATATATATATATATATATATATATATATTTTTTTTTTTTTTTTACTTAATAAACCCCTATGTGATAGCACTCGGAACTTGACAGGTAATTTTCATGGTACAGGTACATATACGTGCGCACCTTGGGCTTGCGTTTGGGCGGGTGTGTGGGAAAATGGGGTTTCGCCAATTTTTATTTTTTAACTACAATATATATATATATATATATATATATATATATATATATATATATATATATATATATATATATATATATATATATATATATATTTTTTTTTTTTTTTTACTTAATAAACCACTATGTGATAGCATTGGGCAGGTGACAGGTACTTTTCATGGAGACATTAGGGCGCTAATAGACCCCAATGTCTCCCCTGCCCTTCACACCATCTAATCAAGCACAGATTAGCTTGGTTAGATGTGTCCCCTGGCTGTACTGGCCAGGAAAGTGTGCATCTGAAACCAGAAGTGAAATCACGTCCGGTTTAATTGTTTGCAAGTGAGATCGAGGAATGGGTTTGCCTCGGTCTCACTGCAGTCTCTCTCCGCCCCCGCCGGCAGATGTGTTCCCGGGTGTCGGTAAGCACGGGACAACTAAGAAACCATGAGAGGAGGGGGCCGCCGGTGGGAGGGGGAAAGCACCGCACGGCCAGCTCTGTGAAAGTGATTGGCAGCTAAGGAGTTGCCGCATCATTTTCACTTTAAAGCTGGTCACCAGCTCTACAAACCCATGCGCAATGGTTCACTCTTTGGACGTACATAGTATGTCCAAAGAGCTTAACTGGTTAAGCTGTAGCTGTGCTCAGGTGGGCAAGTTTTCTCCCAGGCTCGAGGAGAACTTCTGTTTCCTGCTGGGGACTGGCGCTATACACACTGGGTTGCTGTGTGCCTGTGCATGCCTACACCAAAGTGCAAAGTGGACCGGAGCTGGAAAAACCTGGGATCAAACTACTGAGGACCTGAGTGCTGGGACTGAATTTTTGAGGACTAGATTCCTGAGGGCAGATCAGAGGGACTGCCAACATACAAGTGTCCAGGTCAAGATCTGCTGTATGCCAGGACTGGTAAGCAACTACTGCAGTTTTGTTTACCGCTGTTTCACAGTTCAGCACAACAGGAAACTGCCTATTTGCCTAGTAGCCCCAAAAGCAATTCACTGCATGCAGTCTTAAAGAGATGGTAATAAGTGCACCGCTATACAGTTTGGGTCCCACCGTTAACTGTCTGAAGTAGAAAGTCAGGCACCATTTACAGAACAGTTACCTTACAGGAGTACACCTTTTTAGGCAAGTTTATACATATCCCAACCTACACATATCACACACATACAGAGTATGTGTAATACAACTGTTAGTGATTTACTATAAATTAATTAAATATGAGACTTTTATACTGTTTACACTGTTTATTGTTCATACAATTCCTAGTTTATGCTGTGTTGTCCTTTTTTTTTTTTTACCAGTGCTGCTGATACTAGTTAGATTTTTCTTAGCACCACTGCAATTTTAAATATTTGCCATATTATAATCTGGCATTGATGTCACTTAGTTCATTTACCTACTTATTGCATTTGTGCTTTGGCTTTTTATTTTTGCCTTGCAATAATATACTTTATTTATAATTAAGTAGCCTGGTGTCTAATACTATGTGCTAATATAGTTGTGGTAGTATACTAATGTTTAAACTCAGACAGGTGTTTTCAGCATTCTATCATATAGCCAGGTGTGTCAGAAGGGACAGAGCAGTTTATAGGGTCGTGGCAGAGAACAGAGAACCTATCATAAAAAGCAGCTCCTTCTGGGGTAAGCGCTACACGTAATTTTATTTCCGTGTAATCACCATGACCGCATTCCCTCCCTTTTTCTTTATCTTTAGTAATGCGATTTATCTGTCTGAAAACATTGGGGAATGAGAGATAAGGTTAGCCAGATAGCAGCACTGTCAGTCTGGGGGAAGGGTAGTGTTAATTATTAGCATTAGCAGATTTAATTACACTAACAAACTGAAGCCAACTCCAGCTATTACTTTATAAGCAGTTACAGCAAACAATTGTTTACCTTTTTTGGATAAAGGTTTTACATTAATTAATAAAACCTGATGATTTTAATCAACCCTGCCAGAAATAAGTGGTTTGTCTCATCCATGTACACCAATACATTCTGATGGAGAGCTTGTGCTTTTGAGAAACAACAGACTTGCTGGCTGGATCACCAGATGAAAAATAGAAGAAAAAAGACCTAAAAAAGGAAACTAATGCAGCCATCATGTCTAAGAGTTAGTAAGCTGCATTATAATAAATATTTGTGTAGCACTAACTCTCGGCGGAGCTGCTGGTTTAAGCGGGCTTGTTACCTTCACTCTCCTTCCCTCTGTTTTACCGGCACCGGGTCTAGGGGTTCCGTTGAGTTTACCTCTGGACGACACACGCACCAACACTTGAGTATGTTTTCAATGCTTTATTGAACAATTTACTAGGGAAATAGCAGGAAAGATACAGAAGGGAAACTGCAGAAGAAACTCAAATATCTTCTCATAAGGTTCTTGACAAATGTCCTGGTAGGATTTAGATATTATAATAGAATGCGCTCCCCTCGTGGGACACACTCCTTGCTCGCCTGGATAGGCCTCTCTCACTTGTCTAGCAGCCAGTACGTATCACGAACCAAAGTCTCTGCCACAGACTTGTTTGGGATAAACCGGTACGATCCTCTGCCACAGGATGCATTGGTCTTTTTCTGCAATAAACGTCAGTCACAGTGCTTGAACCTTTAAGCCAACCCGGCAACACTATGCTGTATAGTTACTTTTAGGATACGTCCTCCAACCGAGTCACCAGGCCCCTCTCCAGACCAGCACGCTGCGTGATCCTTCCATGACGGGTCCTCCCCTGGGATCTCATCGGTTGTCCAGCTTCCTCCCTTTGGATAGACAGCTCAGGACCATTCCTGTGGCAGGCCCCAGACAAGCTTCTGGGCCCACCCCTGCGCCGCAGCGGCGTGGGCCTCCGGAACGGAGGACCACGGGATTGCTCTCTAATGCATAGCTGTCGGCCAGGAGGGCCAGCAGGTGGCTGAAAAACTAACCCCTCAATATGGCGTCTGTCCCATAAATACCCTCGCCCAGAATGCAACTCGGAGGACCACCTCCACTGAGTTGTCTCCGGGACAGAAGAGCATCCATACGCTTCGACACGTTGCCTTTCCAACACTGACCAGTAATAACAGCGACACCCACCGGTCAGTCTGGAAACACATACATCAGCCAAGCTGGAACAGAGGAAAACTTAACCTATTTAACGAACAAGTTACTAAATTTACCTAACATATGGTAGATCGCAAATCTACCAGCGCTACATACTCCCCTACATGTCCCCAACGTCTGTCCAAAAACAGTAACAGTAACTCCCAAGCCTGGGAGTAAGTATTTGAGTTTCTTATAACTTTGAAAGACAAAGAGAGAGGAAAAGACAGTAGAAAGATACTAAAAGACTTACATCTATAAAACATTATGTTCACATCCGCAAACTAAACCATCCTACGATTGTGCATAACCTCACTATCTATCTTAGCTGAAAAGCCTCCCAGCTTGATAGGAGAGCCTATAATTCCTGAAAAGGAAAACTTATTAAACACACACACACACACACACATATATATAAATACTGTACAATATTAGGAGCAAAGCCTCATTTTTAAAGAAAATGAGCCTCTCTTCCTTTTATCCATATAAGAATAAACTTAATGAGTCCATCCCTGTACTATGATCTCTTCAAATAAAGAAAAGAAATAAATCCGGATAGCAAAAAGAAGTCCTTGGATTTAAAACACTGAGCAGAATATGCAAATCTTGACCACGCAGATTTCTTTACACTGACACTAACTAGCTAACTACTTGCAAAGTTCTTTTGTCCAGAATTACCAATAAACCGGGGATCTGGCAATGTCAGTGGTTTTCCCGTTTTATCCACGGTGGTAATAAAATAAACAACATCATTTTTTCCGGGCCTGCAGATAACCACCTTGTCAGCATAGATGTGCCGACCGAAGTTCCAGTGCATGAAACATCCACTAAAACGTTCATCTATCTTAGCAGAACATCCAGTCTTTCAGAAAGGCTTAGGCACAGACAAATAGTCCCAAACAGCTTCACTGTACCAAAGTTCCCGATTAGTTTCAATCACCTGCATTATGTCCTGGGGCACATAGGGGAACACCAAACCATACTCGGCAGCGACACGCTTGTTTAACATCCTCTGCAAATGTGCAAGTTTGGGCAAAGATCTATCTCTCTTCATACCAGGCGGTACACAGGAATCCAATGATTTGCTCACCATAGACCCAGCCACTGTCTGTAGTGAATTAGCTACTTTTGACAAAGTCCCGGTATCAGTACTGTGTGGCTCCACACAGGGTGAAGTCTTCCCAGAACTCAGGGCTGTCCATTCAGGGAAAGTCACAGCAGAGGCAACATCTTCACTTTGTGACCATAACAGCTCTTGTGACATAGTCAAATAGGTCATCATCCCCGGAAAGATCCGACATGGATTCTAATTCCGAGTCTCCCAACTCTTCTGCTGGTAGATATTTACTCACAGTCCCAGATACATTCCCCATCAGTGGCTTACCCGGCTTACCCGTTCCTGACGTGGACTCTGGTAGCTCCGGTTCAGGTAACCTCTGGGGTAGGCCTCGACCACGGCCGCGGGAAGCCTTCACATATCCCACCTTCCTTTGAGTAGGCACAACAGGAGTAGGTGTAGTGGACACAGAAATCAAAGTAATGTCCCCTGACGAGACGACAGCAGCAGTGTCTCTCTCCGGAATAATATCAGCAACAACAGGCAAAGTGACGGCCTGTCGCTCTCTCTCTGTAGCAGTAGCAGCTTCTACTGTGGCGATACCTGTTGCCTAATCCATCCGATAAGTACGGGGCGATGTGGTAGGTTGCTCCACCACAAACAAGTACTCTCCACATTGCGGACATCGGCCAAACGGACAAAGATGTACGGCCAATCCTTCATCGATGGCAGATCATGCCCAGTCCCTCAATATCTCCTGAGGTATACAGGACAAACCTCCCCTGCGGCTTCAAACAAACTCCCGTATCTGTAAGCAGAGTTCCATCACGGTGCTTGTAGGGAACATTCTCGGTCCCATGATTGGCTGCATCGCCGGAAAAGACATGGCCACACTCTGATCTTCTCAGCACGATCACGAGGCCTTTCCTCTCCTCTGGCGCCAAACACATACACGCGTCCCACGCGGTAATAAGTAGGGTAGGCTCCTCCCACTTGTTCTTCTGGTCACATAGCTCCCGAGCCTTCACTGGCGCCCGCCATCTACGCATTCAGAAATAAAGTCCTGCAGTTTAACCTTTTCTCTTCCTGAAGGATTTTTTTTTTTTCAAAGTCCGTAAACTCCCGGTAAAACACTTCTCTGGGTTGCGAGAATTGACGGTCAACAAATCCCGGACGACGCCCCCACATGTAGCACTAACTCTCTGTGGAGCTGCTGGTTTAAGCGGACTTGTTACCTTCACTCTCCTTCCCTCTGTTTTACCGGCACCGGGTCTAGGGGTTCCGCTGAGTTTACCTCTGGACGACACACGCACCAACACTTAAGTACATTTTCAATGCTTTATTGAACAATTTACTAAGGAAATAGCAGGAAAGAGGCAGAAGGGAAACTGCAGAAGAAACTCATATATCTTCTCATAAGGTTCTTGACAAATGTCCTGGTAGGATTTAGATATTATAATAGAGTGCGCTCCCCTTGTGGGACACAATCCTTGCTCGCCTGGATAGGCCTCTCTCACTTGCCTAGCAGCCAGTACGTAGCACGAACAAAAGTCTCTGCCACAGACTTGTTTGGGATAAACCGGTATGATCCCCTGCCACAGGATGTATTGGTCTTTTTCTGCAATGAACGTCATTCACAGTACTTGAACCTTTAAGCCAACCCAGCAACACTATGCTGTATAGTTACTTTTAGGATACGTCCTCCAACCGAGTCACCAGGCCCCTCTCCAGACCAGCACGCTGCGTGATCCTTCCATGACGGGTCCTCCCCTGGGATCTCCTCGGTTGTCCAGCTTCCTCCCTTTGGATAGACAGCTTGGGACCATTCCTCGGCTGCTGTGGCAGGCCCCAGACAAGCTTCTGGGCCCACCCCTGCGCCGCAGCGGCGTGGGCCTCCGGAACGGAGGACCACGAGATTGCTCTCTAATGCATACCTGTTGGCCAGGAGGGCCAGCAGGTGGCTGAAAAACGAACCTCTCAATATGGCGCCTGTCCCATAAATACCCTCGCCCAGAATGCAACTCGGAGGACCACCTCCACCGAGTTGTCTCCGGGACAGAAGAGCATCCATACGCTTCGACACGTTGCCTTTCCAACACTGACCAGTAATAACAGCGACACCCACCAGTCAGTCTGGAAACACATACAACATCAGCCAAGCTGGAACAGAGGCAAACTTAACCTATTTAACAAACAAGTTACTAAATTTACCTAACATATGGTAGATCGCAAATCTACCAGCGCTACATTTGCTTTTGGGTTTAATACTGATTTAAAGTAATACTAAACCCAGGAGCCTGCATTTACTACATCTGGTCTCCTACAGTACACAGAATATGGTAATGCAATCATTTTAGTAAATACAGAGGGGACGGAAAGTATTCAGACCCCCCCCCCCCCCCCTTAAATTTTTCACTCTTTGTTATATTGCAGCCATTTGCTTAAATCATTTAAGTTCATTTTTTTTCCTCATTAATGTACATACAGCACCCCATATTGACAGAAAAACACAGAATTGTTGACATTTTTCCAGATTTATTAAAAAAGAAAAACTGAAATATCACATGGTCCTAAGTATTCAGACCCTTTGCTGTGACACTCATATTTAACTCAGGTGCTGTCCATTTCTTCTAATCATTCTTGAGATGGTTCTACACCTTCATTTGAGTGCAGCTGTGTTTGATTATACTGATTGGACTTGATTAGGAAAGCCACACACCTGTCTATATAAGACCTTACAGCTCACAATGCATGTCAGAGCAAATGAGAATCATGAGGTCAAAGGAACTGCCTGAAGAGCTCCGAGACAGAATTGTGGCAAGGCACAGATCTGGCCAAGGTTACAAAAAAATGTCTGCTGCCTTTAAGGTTCCTAAGAGCACAGTGACCTCCATAATTCTTAAATGGAAGACGTTTGGGACAACCAGAACCCTTCCTAGAGCTGGCCGTCCGGCCAAACTGAGCTATCGGGGGAGAAGAGCCTTGGTGAGAGAGGTAAAGAAGAACCCAAAGATCACTGTGGCTGAGCTCCAGAGATGCAGTCGGGAGATGGGAGAAAGTTGTAGAAAGTCAACCATCACTGCAGCTCTCCACCAGTCGGGGCTTTATGGCAGAGTGGCCCGACGGAAGCCTTTCCTCAGTGCAAGACACATAAAAGCCCGCATGGAGTTTGCTAAAAAACACCTGAAGGACTCCAAGATGGTGAGAAATAAGATTCTTTGGTCTGATGAGACCAAGATAGAACTTTTTGGCCTTAATTCTAAGCGGTATGTGTGGAAAAAAACAGGCACTGCTCATCACCTGTCCAATACAGTCCCAACAGTGAAGCATGGTGGTGGCAGCATCATGCTGTGGGGGTGTTTTTCAGCTGCAGGGACAGGACGACAGGTTGCAATTGAGGGAAAGATGAATGCGGCCAAGTACAGGGATATTCTGGACGAAAACCTTCTCCAGAGTGCTCAGGACCTCAGACTGGGCCGAAGGTTTACCTTCCAACAAGTCAATGACCCTAAGCACACAGCTAAAATAACGAAGGAGTGGCTTCATAACAACTCCTTGACTGTTCTTGAATGGCCCAGCCAGAGCCCTGACTTAAACCCAATTGAGCATCTCTGGAGAGACCTAAAAATGGCTGTCCACCAACGTTTACCATCCAACCTGACAGAACTGGAGAGGATCTGCAAGGAGGAATGGAAGAGGATCCCCAAATCCAGGTGGGAAAAACTTGTTGCATCTTTCCCAAAAAGACTCATGGCTGTATTAGATTAAAAGTGTGCTTCTACTAAATACTGAGCAAAGGGTCTGAATACTTAGGACCATGTGATATTTCAGTTTTTCTTTTTTAATAAATCTGAAAAAATGTCAACAATTCTGTGTTTTTCTGTCAATATGGGGTGCTGTGTGTACATTAATGAGGAAAAAAATGAACTTAAATGATTTTAGCAAATGGCTACAATATAACAGAGTGAAAAATTTAAGGGGGTCTGAATACTTTCCGTCCCCACTGTATAAACTGTTAAATACTTTTTCTGATGAACAGTATATAGCAATCTTGTGACTTCTATTAGTGTCTGGCCAAGCACTAGTTTAAGCTTCTAGGAGGAGTTTTCATTCCCCCTGACTGGGGGGGGGGTGGCAAACAGTATGCCACACCCCCCCACGGTCGGTAGCACTTACCCCATAATTGGTGGCTTCCCCCTGCTCGGTGGTGGCCTCCTGTTCATCACCAGCGGCTTCCCGTTCTCCTGCTTGCCACAATGACAGCTTCTTTTTCCTCCCTCCTCCTCGGCGGCCAATCAGGAGTCTTCTCTTTTCGGCCAATCGGAAAATGGGTCTCACACCCGCTTCTGATTGGCTGGTTTGAGGATCAGTGATTCAAGAGCGAATATTCATTCGCTGTTGTAACACACCTGGGTGGGCTCCGGTCGCATGCTCTGCAACCTGAGTCCACCCTATTTTGAAGCCTATTAGAGCCTCTGCCTCTAATCAGGTGCTTAAAAAAAAAAATCCCTTGCCGCTGTAAATCATGCGCCCAGTGCGCCGAAAGGGGCCAGACGCATGAATAGGGGGTGGCCGCGGCAGCCATGGATAGATTCATGCTATGCATGAATCTATCCATTATGCATATAGGGGGTGGCCTGGAGAGAGGGGCGGGGCCTGGGCGTCCCTAATAGACGGACCGCCACTGACAAGCATGCTTTATTGCATATACAGACTGATTTTACTGTTGTGGGTTTAGTAACACTTTAACTTTAAAGTCATTTTTAGAAACAAAATATAGACATGCAAGGACTACCCTGAAATTATAAATACAAAATAGAAGTCTAATACAAACTCAAACAGATATAAATACAAACTAGATGCAGTGCTAGTGATATTGAACATTTATGTGAAAAGAGACTTAAAATAGAAGACTAAAGCAGAGTCCCAAAATTTCAGTCCATTGATGAAAGTGAAACAAACATCCGTGCTTTGTATAGATGATAAGCTGTAGGTGAGGAAAACGTGACACTCCTTCACATTATATGCATCCAGCTCCACACCCAAGTGAGAGTAAAGTAGCCTGCTTACCAGCTCTCCATGACCACTAGAATAATGGTCTCACCAAGCACAGGGAAATAGGTCTCCCCAGGAACCTTAGTAATGTCTGGAAACTCCGTTTTACTGGTAAAACTCAGAAATATAGAAAAGAAATGCTCCCATAGTGCAATACTTTAAAGTATCCAGATTTAATAAAATAAGTGGATTGCACTTAAAAGATAAAAGCAGAATATAGGCATCAAAGGCAGCATGTCACAGTAAGAACCGCGGCATCTCCACAGGCTTTGCTTCACTTCCTGGTTTGCTTGTCTGTCAACCTCCTGAGAGGAAAAAGAGTGATGACGTTGTAGTGATATATTATATTGGGTGTAGTGATATATGATGTATAGTAGTATCGTGGGTAGATAATTAATTTGTAGTTATTATAATGATGATGTAAGTACTCTTCCACCGCAACCCAATTCTTCCAGAGAGATGCACTTTATTGACTTCCAACACAGAACAAGGTCCAAAGTCCACAGATGACAAAAAAATCCAACAGAGTAAATATAACTTAGAGTCCCATTTTTCCTAGGTCTGCGCCTTCATAGTCATGCACAGACAGAACTGAACTATAGACTGAACGCCATGTTATATTCACTAGACACTGAATGGCTGAGCAATTTGATTGGCCGTTTCCATCCAGGCCTTTGATATGCTTTAGTCTTTCAGACAGACAACAACCCCCAGCCGTGAACAGCTGCAGTCATAAACCGCCCCAATTTGCACTCCCGCATATCAACATCAACAAGTCCCCTTAGATATGTGTAATTAGATTAGATTAACATATACCACCTGAACACCCTTTTGAGCCCTGGAATACCTACATTCCTAATCTGTATTCTTGCATATTAACATCAAGTCCTCCCTGTTATATTAGCACCCCAGGGGGGAGCCTCCGCTAGGCCAACCCAAAACACTCCTTGATCCCATTGTTTATCCCATCAATAAATACTTCTTCTATGGTCCTTTAAACAATGTACCCTTTGAAATGTTCAATTAGGTTAACAGGCCATACCTCACACACCTAGGTAGACTTGCATAAGATAAACATATCAAAGGGACATCAGCTGTCAGAGAACCATTACAAATGCTAGTTTCCGTGTGCCAGCTAGACGTGCGGCCCCGGACCAGGCACGCACATTAGCACTTTCATACGAACGAGTTCACGTCAGCGTGGGCACGTCCGCACGCCAACGAATCACGGCACAGGGCGCCCTATTTAAAGGATCAGCATACTAGCATCAGTGCTGGATTGTCTCAGATAGTTCCTGTATCCTTGTTGCTGTTTTGACTGAACCTTGATCCTGAAACCTTGGCTTTCCTGACTACTCTTTTGAATTATCCCTGCAACCCTGCTTACCTCTGCTTCCTGTACCGAACCCGGCTTGAACTCCTGACCATGGCTCTGTCTTCCGATCTTGTACCTCTCTGCCAACTCGTTGCCAACCTCCGCCAGCCCCTGACTACGAACCTGCCTATCGATTGTGTACCTTCCTGCCAGCACGTTGCCGACTCCTGCCTATCCCCGACCTTGCAAGTACACCTGTTGGACTTTCCTGAACCAATCCAGGATCGACATCCCACCAGCTCCTCTAAGGCTCCGGCTCACCACCTATTAGAACAAGCTAGTCCCTTACTCGGCAAGATGGACTCTTTTCTGGATGAGATGGCTAAGGTTTATGATGACCCTCAGCGTACCACCACAGCTGAGGCCAGTCTCCACGCCCTCCAGCAGGGCCGTAGGCCTGTGGAGGATTATGTCACAGACTTCAGACGGTGGAGTTCCGACACACAATGGAACGACGCCGCTCTCCATTTTCAGTTCCGCCTAGGACTTTAAGAGGCACTGAAAGATGAACTAGCTGGGGTCCCCAATTCTCTTGAAGAGCTGATTCAGCTATCTTTTCAGATCGAGGGAGCGAAGATCTGAAAGAACCAGCCAGTACCAGCCCATGTGGATGCTACCTAGGGTAGCCAGCCACCCACCTATTCCTGCAACCCCACTACCTGCTCCAGTCACTGAAGCTCCAGAGCCAATGCAATTAGGCCTGCTTCGTGCACCATTGACACCAGAAGAGAAGCAGTACCGCCGTATGAATAATCTCTGCCTCTACTGCGGAGGAGCCGGTCATTACGCCAACATGTGTCCTAACAAGACTCGTAAGTGTGACTCTCCTTCTCTTGATCCTTGTGCTTTGGCTTTAGCAAGATCAACTCACATTGCTGTTCCTGTCTCCCTACAACTTCCAGAAGGGGCACTCCAGGTCCAGGCCATAGTTGACTCAGGTGCCTGTAGTTGCTTCATCGACCATGCCTTCGCCCTGCAACACAAGATTCCTCTACGTTCCAAGCAACACAAATTGTCCATACGACTAGCTGATGGGTCCAACATCAAATCTGGGCCCATCATTCAAGAAACTCAACCTTTGCCCGCTGATATCTCACCCAACCACCAAGAACTGTTGTGCCTAGACGTGATATCCTCACCGCTCTTTCCAATCATCCTGGGAATGCCATGGTTGCAAGCACACAACCCACAGATCGATTGGACAACCGGCAAGGTGGTCTTCCAGTCAGCTTACTGCCTCCATAACTGCCTCCAGACCCTCCACCACTCAGTACCAGTTGTTAGCTGTCTCAAACCAGTATCTGAATCCCAAGATCTTGTACCATCCGTATACCACGATTTCCTGGATGTCTTCGATAAACAGAAAGCAGACACCCTTCCTCCCCACCAGGCCTACGATTGCCCGATTGAACTTTTACCAGGGGCAGAAATCCCCTTTGGCCGAATTTTCCCCCTCTCGGAACCTGAACTCTTGGTCCTGAAAGACTATGTCAACGAGAACCTCAAGAAGGGGTTCATCCGACACTCTACTTCTCCAGCCGGGGCAGGAATATTCTTTGTCGAAAAGAAGGACCACTCACTCCGGCCGTGTGTGGATTATAAGGAATTAAATCGGATTACTGTTAAAAATCGCTATCCCCTGCCTCTAAACCCAGAATTGCTCCAGAGACTCCGCTCTGCAAAGATTTTCACCAAGTTGGATTTACGAGGTGCTTACAACTTGATCAGAATCAGAAAGGGTGACGAGTGGAAAACGGCCTTCCGGACGCGGTTTGGCCATTTCGAATACCTCGTTATGCCCTTTGGGTTATGTAACGCCCCGGCAACCTTCCAGCATTTTGTAAATAATATCTTCAGAGACTTCCTAGACCTATTCATGATCGTTTACCTAGATGACATTTAGATTTTCTCGGTTTCTCTGGAACTACACCGTGACCATGTGAAACAAGTCCTTCTTAGGTTAAGACAAAATGGACTCTATGCCAAGGCCGAGAAATGTGAATTCGAACGGCAGACCATTCACTTTCTCGGACTAGTAATCTCTACAGGAGGGATGCCAATGGATCCTCAAAAGGTCGCAGCCATAATGTCCTGGCCGCCTCCCATTGACAAGAAAGAGGTACAGCGGTTCATCGGCTTCTCCAATTTTTAAAGGAAATTTATTAAAAACTTTTCTGGTATCATCATGCCCATCACTCAACTCACTAAGAAACAGAACCGCTTTCAGTGGACAGAGGTAGCTCAAGCTGCTTTTGACAAATTAAAAAGATTGTTCACCTCTGCCCCGGTATTAAAGCACCCTGATCCTGCCCTTCCATACATACTGGAAGTAGATGCCTCAGAGAACGCTGTAGGGGCCATCCTGTCTCAGCGCCAAGGACCTAAAGCTCTAATGCACCCTGTGGCCTTTTTCTTGAAGAAATTAGGGCCTTCAGAAAGGAACTACGATGTGGGAGACCGGGAACTTTTGGCAATTAAATCGGCTCTGGAAGAGTGGAGGTACCTCCTGGAGGGAGCAACACACCCAATACTGATCTTCACGGATCACAAAAATTTAGAGTATCTCAGGACTGCCAAACGTCTCAGACCCAGACAAGCAAAGTGGGCTCTTTTTTTTTCTCGCTTCAGTTTCCATATAACCTACCGGCCCGGATCTAAGAATGTGAAACCAGATGCGTTATCGCGTATGTTCACGGAAGTCAAGGTTCCACCTCAAACGGATACCATCTTACAGGCTGGGAATTTTTTGCTCACACAAACCGATTTAATGACACAGATACGTCAAGCATCCAGAGGAACCTCTCTGCCTCCAGATATGAACCTTGAAGAAAGCGATGGGCTCTATTGGCAGGGGAATAAAATTTTCGTACCACAGAATCTGCGTACTACTATTTTACAAGTGTTCCATGACTACCCGCTGGCCGGCCATTTCGGGGGATACAAGACCATGGATTTGATCCAGAGACATTTTTGGTGGCCCAGCTTAGCAAGGGACTGCAGGAAATATGTCGGCTCGTGCTCAATTTGTCTCAGAAACAAAAACAGCAAAAGCAAAGCATGGGGATTATTAAGACCACTGCCCATTCCTGATAGACCCTGGGATAAAATTGCGATGGATTTTATCGTAGAGCTCCCTCCATTGGAAGGATTTTCATCCATCTTTGTAGTGGTAGATCGCCTCTCCAGGATGTCACATTTTGTCCCCATGAAAGGGACCCCATCAGCAACAGAAACTGCTGAAGTTTTCATTAAAGAAGTGGTGAGATTGCATGGAATCCCTAGTGACATTGTCTCAGATCGTGGAGTGCAGTTCACTTCAAGATTTTGGAAAGCACTGTGCGAAGCACTGGGCATCAAACTAAATTTCTCTTCAGCTTACCATCCCCAGTCCAATGGGCAGACTGAGCGTACTAACCAAACGCTAGAACAATACCTGCGATGCTTTACCTCTTTTTCCCAGGAAGATTAGGCCTCACTACTGCCCTTGGCGGAATTCGCATTTAACAACTCTGCCCATGCAGCTACCAACCAATCTCCATTCTTCTCAAATTACGGGTTTCATCCCTCTTTCTTGCCAACGTTAATTCCAGACTCTCCGTTACCAGCTGTTCAGGACAAACTAAATTTCCTTGCTACTAATAACCAGGTGCTGAGAGAGACCATTTCCAGGACACAGGAGGTTAATAAAAGATTCTTTGACAGGAAGAGGAGAGGAGAACTGGATTTGAAAGTTGGTGACCGTGTGTGGCTTTCGACAATCAATCTGAAACTGGCCTGTCCGTCCAGGAAGTTGGGACCTAAATATCTGGGACCTTTCCCGGTCAAGAGAAAAATCAACCCAGTGGCTTATGAACTTGAACTTCCCGACACATTGAAGATCCATCCTGTGTTTCATACTTCTTTGTTGAAACCTGACGTGGTTAATCCCTTTCCAGGTCGTGAAGTGGGGCCCCCAGAGACTATAATGGTGGATGGAGAAGAGGAGTTTGAGATCGAGACCATTGTAGATTGCAGGAAAAGGCAAGGACATAATCAATATTTAATTAAGTGGAAAGGTTTTGGTCCAGAAGAAAATTCTTGGGAACCAGAAGCAAACCTCCACGCCCCAAAGCTTATACAAGCCTTTCATCGCTCTCATCCAGGAAGAAGGATCCAGAGGGGCATCCGGAGGCTGCCCGTGAGGAGGGGGCAATGTCAGAGAACCATTACAAATGCTCGTTTCCGTGCGCCAGCTAGACGTGCGTCACGAACGAGTGAGCCCCGGACCAGGCACGCACGTTAGCACTCTCATACGAACAAGTGCACGTCCGCACGCCAACGAATCATGGCACAGGGCACCCCATTTAAAGGATCAGCATACTAGCATCAGTGCTGGATTGTCTCAGCTAGTTCCTGTATCCTTGTTGCGGTTTTGACTGAACCTTGATCCTGAAACCTTGGCTTTCCTGACTACTCTTTTGGATTATCCCTGCAACCCTGCTTACCTCTGCTTCCTGTACCGAACCCGGCTTGAACTCCTGACCATGGCTCTGTCTTCTGATCTTGTACCTCTCTGCCAGCTCGTTGCCAACCTCCGCCAGCCCCTGACTATGAACCTGCCTATCGATTGTGTACCTTCCTGCCAGCACGTTGCCGACTCCTGCCTGTCCCCGACCTTGCAAGTACACCTGTTGGACTTTCCTGAACCAATCCAGGATCGACATCCGACCAGCTCCTCTAAGGCTCCGGTGTTCCTGATCCTGCCAACAGGCACCTGCGCCCTTCCGTTGCCCTAGCAGCCCTGTCTCCACCTCCAGGGGTGCTAGGACCGGAACCGTGCAAGAGGCCGCCCTCGTCATTTCAGACTCCGCTGTAAGGTACGTGACATCAGCTGTTATATTAAAATTGAGTTGGCTTGGACAAATCGACCATTGTCAACTGAATTCTGGCCTGGTCAATATTGTGCTGTATGTGTACATACATATAATAATATAATGTCCCACATAAATCGGCGAACATATTAGAACAGACATCATCCTCGTAGGCCCCACTCTACGCGTTTCGTCACTGAGGGACATCGTCTGGGGGTTGGCCAGGTGACATTACGCATATCATTTATATAATCCCGCAGCGCCATCTTGACTACTGGCAGCCAGATTTATATAGCATTAAATGCAAGCCGGCAGAGCCATTTTAACTCCTGGCCACCCATTCAAATAATAAAAGAAGGAAGTAAGAGAGCCGCATATAAAAAAAACAAAGAACACCGCCATCTAGTGGCAGAAATATAAAATGACCGAATAGAGAAATAATCTAACAGCAAACTTAGAAAGGAAGCCAGAAACTGACGCTGCATATATACAGGTAAATTAGATAATGATAGATTTCACACAAAGCAATAATCTTAATAATGATCTTAGTCAATATAAGAAAATAAAACAGTGATCCAAGATCCCTATTAATCTAAAATCTAAAAAAGGCAAACTAGGGACCAACTATATTAAATTATAAAAATATAAAAATGAATCCCTAGGCATTATTTATGAAACAATTAATGCCCCAATCGACATTCAAGCCGAAAGGCACATAAGGTTTCATGTCAAATACCCATCTTGTTTCTAGCCTAGAAATTGACCTAACCATGTCCATCCCCCTCCAATGGGGTAAAGTCTTATCTAAAGCCAAAAAAAGGGTACCTTTAAGCATCTTATCATGGTACATAATGTCTGGATTGATTATGTTTTCTAAAACCACGCGTAATATTGCTGCAGAGGTTGAAGGGGTGGGGGTGGGGTGGGGGATCAGCCTGTCAGTGCTCAGACTATACACCGCATACTGTGTCAAATTGGTCTTTCATCCCACAAGGAAGTCTTGTTTAAAGGAAGTCTTGTTTAAGATGATGCACAAGAAAGCCCGTAAACAGTTTGCTGAAGACAAGCAGACTAAGGACATGGATTACTGGAACCATGTCCTGTGGTCTGATGAGACCAAGATAAACTTATTTGGTTCAGATGGTGTCCAGCGTGTGTGGCGGTAACCAGATGAGGAGTACAAAGACAAGTGTGTCTTGCCTACAGTCAAGCATGATGGTGGGAGTGTCATGGTCTGGGGCTGCATGAGTGCTGCCAACACTGGGGAGCTACAGTTCATTGAGGGAACCATGAATGCCAACATGTACTGCGATATACTGAAGCAGAACATGATCCCCTCCCTTTGGAGGCTGGGCCACAGGGCAGTGATCCAAAATGATAAGGACCCCAAACACACCTCCAAGATGACCACTGTCTTGCTAAAGAAGCTGAGGGTAAAGGTGATGGACTGGCCAAGCATGTCTCCAGACCTAAACCCTATTGAGCATCTGTGGGGCATCCTCAAACGGAAGGTGGAGGAGAGCAAGGTCTCTAACATCCACCAAACGTGATGTTGTCATGGAGGAGTGGAAGAGGACTCCAGTGGCAACCTGTGATGCTCTGGGGAACTCCATGCCCAAGAGGGTTAAAGCAGTGCTGGAAAATAATGGTGGCCGTACAAAATATTGACAATATTTGGGCACAATTTGGATATTTTCACTTAGGGGTGTACTCGCTTTTCTTGCCAATATTTGGGCACAATTTGGATATTTTCACTTAGGGGTGTACTCGCTTTTCTTGCCAACGGTTTAGACAACAATGGCTGTGTGTTTAGTTTATTTTGAGGGGACTTACACCGTTATACAAGCTGTACACTCACTACTTTACATTGTAGCAAAGTGTCATTTCTTCATTTCATTTCTTCGTGTTGTCACATGAAAAGATAAAGAGATAAAGAAAAATAAAATATTTACAAAAACGGGAGGGGTGTCCCGTTTTTGTAAATATTTTATTTTTCTTTATCTCTTTCTCTTTTGTGAGATAGATAGATAGATAGATAGATAGATAGATAGATAGATAGATAGATAGATAGATAGATAGATAGATAGATAGATAGATAGATAGTAAGGGATCAGAGGGGCGGAGAGACATTCCAGTAAAACAGAAGTGGCTTTATTCAGCAAAAATAAACATAAGAAAAGACAGACTTGTCTTGTCACACGGTTGTGCACACAGATACAGCTTACAGTTCAGCAGCACACAGGCTTACAGGTAATAGTTCATGGCTACATTCAGAGCTACAGTCTTTAGGTGGTTAAGCTCACCCAGCAGGTACACCATCCAGCAATGGACATTTTCACACAGCGTGCTGCTGTGCTTCTCTCTCCTACTCAAACAGCTCCCCTGACACTCTCAGCCCAGCTGACAATAATCAGGTCTGAAGGGGAAGTACCTGCCCCTCTTCAATTAACCCCTTCTTAACCCTGCCCCCCTCTGTTCCAGGCCAGGGATCTGAACACCAGAAATCCAGTGGCAATAGACCCGGAAAAGGCCATCCGCATTCTGATGTACCTTTCCTGGTCTATGTACCACTACAAACCTGAAGTCTTGTAGAGCAAGGAACCACCGGGTGATTCTGGAGTTTTTATCTGTATTTTGGGCCATCCACTTAAGGGGCGCATGATCTGAAACGGACTTCAGATCAACAAGGGTCAGCCCAGCAAGTAGTAGCGGAGTGTCTCCAAAGCCCATTTTATTGCGAGACACTCCCTTTCCACAATGGAATCATTCCTCTCAGCTGGCGTGAGCTTCCGGCTCAAGTACGGGGTGCTCATTGCCCCAAATCATCTGGGACAGTACTGCACCCAGACCCAACTTTGAGGCATCTGTTTGTACCAGGAACTCTTTTTGGAAGTCGGGAGCTACCAACACTGGTTCCTGGCACAAAGCTTGCTTTAACCGGCAGAACGCTGCTTCTGCTTCTGTACTCCACTGAACAACAGTTGCGTTCTTTCCCTTGGTGAGATCAGTCAGAGGCGCTGCTAGACTGGCAAAGTTGGGGACAATGCCAAGGAATGCACTTGTTTCTTTGTGAGTGGACAGGGCCATTTCTGAATAGCCTCCACCTTGTTTAGTTGGGGTTTAATCACGCCCCTGTCTACAACATACCCCAGGTAGCGGGCCTCCTCCAACCCAACCTTGCTCTTTTACTGGGTTCACTGTGAACCCCGCCCTTTGGAGTGCATCCAAGACCAACTGGACCTTCGGTAAGTGACTCTCCCAGTCCTGATTAAAGATGACAATGTCATCAAGATAGGCTCCTGAGAATTCCTTATGAGGTCTCAGGACGAAGTCCATGGCCCTCTGGAAAGTGGCTGGGGCCCCATGTAACCTAAACTGCATTCGGGCATACTGCCATACCCCCTCTGGTGTGGCAAATGCAGTTTTTTCTTTAGCCTCTGGGGAAAGTGGGATCTGCCAGTATCCCTTGGTCAAGTCAAGAGTAGTGATGTAGCGGGCCGGTCCTAATCTCTTGATTAACTCATCCACCCGGGGCATGGGATATGCGTCTGGCTTGGAGACTTCATTTAATTTGCGAAAGTCATTGCAGAACCGCCAGGTTCCATTCGGCTTGGGTACAAGGACTATAGGGCTGGACCAACTACTTGAAGACTCCTCAATGATCCCAAAGTCCAACATACTCTTAAGCTCGGCCGAGACAATATTCCAGCAAGCTTCGGGTATGCGGTAGGGTTTGAGGTTTACTCGAACGCCAGGGTCTGTGATGACATTATGTTCAATTACCGAGGTTAGTCCCGGCAGGTTTGAAAAAATGTCTCAATTCCTCTGCAAAAATTCCCAGGACTCCTGTTTTTGCGAAGGAGAGAGAGAGCCTCTGCAATCACTATGTTCTTAATCTGAGCATCAGGGTCTTCCGGGACCTTCAGACTGTCTATCTTTCCATGGTTTGATCAAGTTGACGTGGTAAATCTGGTAGGGTTTACGTTTGGTGGGCTGATGGACTTTATAGTTGACCCTGCCCACCCTCTCAACTATCTCAAAGGGTCCTTGCCACTTGGCAAGAAACTTACTCTCCACGGTAGACAATAAGACCAGCACCTGATCCCCAGGTCTCTAACCTTGGCAGATCGGTTGTATACACGACTCTGGGTGTTTTGTGCAGCCTGCAAATGTTCCCGTACTATGGGCATAACTTTTGTCATTCAGTCCTGCATTTGAGTGTTCTACCACACTCCAATACGGGGAAGCTTCTTGTTCCCACGTCTCTTTCATTATGTCCAGTATTCCACGGGGGTGTCTCCCATAAACCTACTCAAAGGGGGAGAATCCCGTGGAGGCCTGGGGTACCTCTCTTATGGCAAACAACAAGGGAGGCAACAAGCAATCCCAATCCTGACCATCCTCCTCAACTGCTTTCTTTATCATTCCCTTTAAGGTTTTGTTGAACCGCTCCACTAACCCATCAGTTTGTGGGTGATACACTGAAGTCCGCAAGTGTTTAATCTTAAACAGTTTACAGAGTTCCTTCATCACTTTTGACATGAACGGGGTACCTTGGATTGTCAAGATCTCGGATGGGAGCTCTGCTCTCATGAACATCTGCAACAACTCCCGTGCTGTGACCTTGGATGAGCAATTTAGACCATCCAGCAATGGACATTTTCACACAGCGTGCTGCTGTGTCTCTCTCTCCTACTCAAACAGATTAACCCCTTCTTAACCCTGTCCCAGGCTGACCCTCTACAATATATATATATATATATATATATATATATATATATATATATATATATATATATATATATATATATATATATATTTATATTATATACACACACATATACATAAATATGACAGGGGGGTCTGAATGAGGTGTAAGGAAGTTAATCTTCCTCCTTCCCCCTCAGTTCCCTCCGAATTCTCTCTTCACTCCTCGATTCACCATCTCTGAGCTCTTGAATCAGGGAGTGTGTTTCTGATACAGATCACCAGTGAAGTGCTGAGATCACAGCTTCATAAACTGTCTGTTTATGTGTCAGACAATGAGGGATTCTCTGCATGTGGAGATCATCGGTGGAGAACATGTTCTCACCCCGTTCATCTTTGTTTCATTAACCGTTTATGAGCTGAGGTCAGCGGTGATCCTCGGGATCACCGTTGTTCCCAGTTTCATAAAGGGACACCTGAGTATGATAGGTGTTTAAATGGTGAATCTACACCATCATTTTGTAAAAAACAAAAAGTAGTCTGTAGCGCTGACTTTTTCCAGTGGCATACCCTCTTCATTATCTAGAAGTTGTTGGTCACATTCGACTTGACTACCTTGTCCAAGTCTTGATCTGAGATAAAAAGTATAATAATCTTATCATCTTGGTTTCATTTTTAGCTTCTTTTTGTTTTTAACAATACTTTGACATGTTTTTTTCTGAGTTTCCAGTTGCCCAAGATTACAGAAATTCTTTACTACACCCCACCCAGGTCAGCATACCGCCCACCAATTGTCTTCCCTCAAATTTATAGCAAACTTGCAGCACAGGTTTTATGCAGAATTTCAAATATTTGAAATTTTGAAGAACTTCAGAAAAAACACGTTAGTTTAAAATCTGCTGGATACAAGACACGTAGTTAAAGTACAACTAAAGGCAACATTTTTTTTTTCGTTTTGAATAGAGTGGAGAGGGATTAGAACACCAGTCAGTTTCTACTGCTCACTGTGCCCCCCAATAGGGAGATTCACGCTCTCTATTTGTCTGGTTTACCATTATCAATGAAAGTGAAAGTAAAAGAAAATCACACATTTTGGGTTGTTTCCAGAAAAGTAATAGAGTGGAAATTTTTTAATGGAGGCACCAGTTCTGGTGACCTGGGGGGGTCCCCAAGAGATTGCCTTAATTTGAGGGGATTTCCTCCCACTTCTTGTTTAGCTATGGAACAGGAAGTAAAGAAAAACCTCTGCAATGAAACAGAGATGGTGAAAAAAAAAGGTGACAGGGGTTATATTCCTCCCTTACTCTATCAAAAATGAAAAAAAAGTTTTGCCCATAGTTCTAGTTTAAGGGTAATGAAGTGTATGCCACCTCCTGGATCACTGGCTGTTTTTTTTTTTCTTTTTTTTACAATTTACTCTTTTGTTCATGCCACGAAGTATAGTTCTTGGTATTCCCCCTCCGAAGGGACTCTGCTAAACTCCTTCCTTCCTTTGGAGCCCCCTCCATTGACTCTCTTAAACTCAAGCCACACGGTTTGTCCCCCCCCCCCCCACTTTCTCGATTTGTCCATTCACAGAACGCTTTGTATTCTGGAAACCATGCACAGAATACAAAGCACGTTGTGGCTGAAAAGTACAGCTAGCAATCTAAGAGGTGGCATGCACCTCATTACACTTGACTATTTTTACCCAACAAACTTTAAAAAAAATTTTTTGTTTTTTTCTTAACGTTCTTATTGAAATTATAAATTAGAAGTGTGGCGAGGGATTAGAACACCTGTCAGGTTTGTATGGCCGTTTGTGCCCCCAATAGGGAGATTCACCCTATTTATCTTTATTACAGAGCTTAAAGTAAAAGAAAATCCCAACTTTTAGGTTGTCACAAAAACTGGATTATAGTGCAAATCTTTCCATGACGGCACTGGTTCCAAGCACTCTGGGAACAACTAAGAAATTACCTCACTTTGGAGGAATTTCCTCTCACTTTTTGTTTTGTCTATGGGACAGGAAGTGAAGGGAAATCTCCACAATGGGACACAGATGACAAAATCTGACAGGAGTTCTATCCCTAAAAAAAAAGAGTTGTGTTTTTAGTTCTACTTTAACTAGTAATATTGTAATTTAATAAAAAAGGGTATTATCTCTAGTAAACTGACTTATTATTGGACCATGGCATTCAAACCTCAGCTAAAACAACTTACCTTCTGAATGCGGTTTTGTGGAACAGGTCTCATATCCATTTTTCAACATGCCTTAAGCAAGCTACATGTTATAAAATGTTCTAATTCAATTCCTTTACATTTACCTTCAATTATGTACTGGCCGCCAGATTTATATAGCATTAAATGCAAGGCGGCAGCGCCATTTTAACTGCTGGCCACCCATTCAAACAATAAAAGAAGAAGGAAGTAAGAGAGCCACATATAAAAAACAAAGAACACCGCCATCTAGTGGCAGAAATATAAAATGACCGAATAAAGAAATAATCTAACAGCACATTTAGAAAGGAAGCCAGAAACTGTGTAGACGCTGCATATATACAGGTAAATAAGATGATAAATTTCACACAAATCAATAATCTTAATAATGATCTTAGTCAATATAAGAAAATAAAACAGTGATCCAAGATCCCTATTAATCCAATATCTAAAAAAGGCAAACTTGGGACCAACTATATTAAATTATAAAAATATAAAAAATAAAAAAAATTAATCACTAGGCATTATTTATAAAACAATGAATGTCCCAATCGACATTCAAGCCGAAAGGCACATAGGATTTCATGTCAAATATCCATCTTGTTTGTAGCCTAGAAATTGATCTAATCATGTTCGTCCCTCTCCAATCAGGTAAAGTCTTATCTAAAGTCATTTTATATTTCCGCCACTAGATGGTGGGGTTCTTTGTTTTTTATATGTGGCTCTCTTACTTCCTTGTTCTTTTATTGTTTGAATGGGTGGCCAGCAGTTAAAATGACCCTGCCGGCTTGCATTTAATGCTATATAAATCCAGCGGCCAGTAGTCAAGTTGGCGCAGTGGGATTATATAAATGATATGCGTGTTGACACAATTATCTGGCCAATCCCCAGACGACGTCCCCTAGTGACGAAACGTGTAGGGTGGGGCCTACGATGGTGACGTCATCGCGCTTTTTCCTCCCAGGAGGTTGACAGACAAGCAAACCAGGAAGTGAAGCGAACACTGCATCTGAGCATCACAAAACTAAAAACGCTATTCAATTCATTTTTGATATTCAAAGCAAACTCACCCATCCATCCTTGTCTCAAAGCTTTATTTTGCTGAGAAAGCACTTTGAAAAAGCACCCCCTAGCATTTCTGGTTCTGGCCATCTTGAGTAAGGGCAGATGATTCATGTAGCATTTACTTCCTGAAATCCATCTGTGCTTAACTCAGGCATGCAGGCAGTAGGGTGTGCTTAGCTGAGAAAACCCCTCCTCCCCTCCTGAGGACTCCTGGGATGTATGACATAATTTTTATAGGCATGGGAAGCAGAAAGAAACTGAAGAAATGTAAAAAATAAAAGCTTAAAAAACAAGTAAATCATATACCTTCCTATCTGTTTACTAATGCCAGCAGAATAAGGATTAAAAATAGTCCATGTTGATTGAGAGAGTGAAATTAAACTTTAACACATTGGGGTCGATTTAATAAAAGCAAATAGATGGTACACTCTGCAAGTGCAATTGATCCAGAGCTTAGTAAATGACTAAGAGCTCTGCTGACTTCCACCATCCAATTATGTGCAAGCAAAAAAATATTTTTTTTTTATTTTCCTTGCATGTTATTGGCTATTTACAAAGTGAATCTTTACCTCATTCACTAAAATTTGGAGCAACTGCAATTGCACTTTGTGAAGTGCACAGTCTATTTGCCTTTAGTGAATCAACCCCATTGCATTCTCTCCCTCACACTGACAATGATTTTGTCAGGTTTTAGAACAATGTGATAATATACTGCAGCTCTTCTGAGAAGCACATACTGTATATAAGAGAACTGAGTTTGATGGTAAGGTAGTATGTAATAGTTAAAAGTTAATGCAATCAAGTGCAGATTTGGCTCTTGACATCAAGATTTGGGTTTGATTAGGTAAAAAGTTCACTGCATAATAACCACGTTCAATTATGTGTCCGTCTACGAAGCAGTGGAAAATATCCACTGCTCCATTCTCCAGCATTCACAGGGGAGATCTCTCTTCTGTGAGTGCCAGTTTATGAAGCGGTGTAGATCGCTTATCCGTTTATGAAGTGAAGTGATCTACAAATGCTTCAAACAGTGGAGAACGCCCTGTGATACTGTCATCTGGTGAGACATAACAAGATTACAATACCAGAAATTCACCGAAACACAGAGGGGTCCGTTTATTAAGCAGTGATAAATTATTACTGCTCAGTACATGGACAGATGGCCCACCTCATGTTAATAAAATAAATAGTCCCCCTACTTTATAATATATACTATATATATATTACAAGGTCTCAGGTGTGAATGAGGAGCAGGTGTGTTAAATTTGGTGTTATTGCTCTCACTCTCCATGGTTCACCAAAGAAGTTGAGTACAAGTGCTCAGCATCATATCCAGAGGTTGTCTTTGGGAATTAGACATATGAGTGCTGCCAGCATTGCTGCAGAGGTTGAAGGGGTGGGGGGGGGGGTCAGCCTGTCAGTGCTCAGACCATACTCCGCATACTGCATCAAATTGGTCTTGTTTGCTTTCATCCCACAAGGAAGCCTCCTTTAAAGATGATGCACAAGAAAGCCCGCAAAACAGTTTGGTGAATGCAAGCAGACTAAGGACATGGATTACTGGAACCATGTCCTGTGGTCTGATGAGACCAAGATAAACTTATTTGGTTCAGATGATGTGCAGCGTTTGTGGCGGCAACCAGGTGAGGAGTACAAAGACAAGTGTGTCTTGTCTACAGTCAAGCATAGTGGTGGGAGAGTCATGGTCTGACGCTGCATGAGTGCTGCCAGCACTGGGGAGCTACAGTTCATTGAGGGAACCATGAATGTCAACATGTACTGTGACATACTGAAGCAGAGCATGATCCCCTCCCTTTAGAGGCTGGGTCGCAGGGCAGTAATCCAAAAGGACCCCAAACACACCTCAAAGATGACCACTGCCTTGCTAAAGAAGCTAGGACAAAGGTGATGGATTGGCCAAGCATGTCTCCAGACCTAAACCCTATTGAGCATCTGTGGGGCATTCTCAAACGGAAGGTGGAGGAGCGCAAAGTCTCTAACATCCACCAGCTCTGTGATGTTGTCATGGAGGAGTGGAAGAGTACTCCAGTGGCAACCTGTGAAGCTCTGGTGAACTCCATGCCCAAGAGGGTTAGGGCAGTGCTGGAAAATAATGGTGGCCACACAAAATATTGACAATATTTGGGCCCAATTTGGATATTTTCACTTAGGGGTGTACTCGCTGTTCTTGCCAGCGGTTTAAACAATAATGGCTGTGTGTTGAATTATTTTGAGGGGACAGAAAACTTACACAGTTATACAAGCTGTACTCTCGCTACTTTACATTGTAGCAAAGTGTAATTTATTCAGTGTTGTCACATGAAAAGATAAAATAAAATATTTATGTAGCAATAACTCATGGTGGAGCTGCTGGTTTAAACGGGCCTGTCCTCTTTGCTCTACACCCTTCTTAAATTGTTCACTCCCCTTGACACAACTGTAATGCAGTGTTGAAACAATATGAGTATTAACTTTAACCCACAATATTCACTTACAATTAGGGTTACCTCTACCTGGGTGCTGGTAGCTCCACCTGTAGGAGAAATGACAACACTGCACACAAACTTCAATAATGACCAAAAAATAACTTCTTTCTTTGAGTAAGTATATATATTATTTTTTTATATTTTATTATATATTTTTATAAAGAGTTACCGTATTTCAATGAATATACTATCACACCAACGTAGTGTAATAGTATAAGAAATGATTATGACAATCAATAACAATCACAGAAATGTATATGTATATATTGGTATGAATCTATACCCGGGAGCTCCCCCTGCTCTAGACCTTAAAGTCACTATACTAAAATGCAGGGCCCTGCAATGAAAAAGGTAGTTCAGACGTCTTCAGTCTTCGCTAGCTTTTATAATTGTAATCCGCAAAGGGTTCCTCCTGGTTGTTGCGCAGTATAGTATAACACACTAAACAACTGTAATCCAACAGAGTGACTAGGTGTCTTTATATGAAGAAACAAACATCTAACAACCGCTCTTGAACACTGAAGTCTATTCGGATGTAATGCTCTCCGAATTAACTTGTTCCGTGGGACTATCAGTCCCAGAAACACTGTACAGTTCTAAAGATGTGTGTGTAATACTCAAATAAACTTCTGGGTGTCTACCCTCTCACCACACAGGATCCAAACAGGTGGATGTCTCCGATTCAGCAGTTCTCAGTTCCGTATGGAGGCACCACCACGCCGTCACACTGTTCCGTTCACAAACGACCAGGAGTCCTCGGTTATCTCCCCACGGGTCCTCCGGAACAATCACGTCTCTTGTCCAGCTCACTGCGATGCAATGGCAGGATACTACAGCTGCTCTGCTCCTTCGCCAGGTAGGCCACAACCCTGTGGGACACACACATCCACAGAGTTCTGCTGGCAGGCCACGCGTCCCAGGAACAAGAAGACCTAAAATGGCCGCTGCTTACCCTTTTATATCCCCCCACAATGCAGTTCAGTTCTGACTTTGTCCAGGAGCATTGTGGGTGGGTCAGAGCTACAGTTCCAAAGTAAACAATGAATCACTTCCATGTCACTTAATCCTGAGACATAAACTTATTGTACTTTATCAATTGTCCACAAGATGGTACTAACACGACTATTGTACTGAATAATACACATAGAGCTAGAAACAACAGTTGTCAGCGCTACATTTACAAAAACGGGAGGGGTGTTCTCACTTTTGTGAAATCGCAGCTTCATAAACTGTCGGTTTCTGTGTCAGACAATGAGGGATTCTCTGCGTGTGGAGATCATGTCCCCCCCCCCCCCAATCATCTCAGTTTCATAAACCGTTTATGAGCTGAGGTCAGCGGTGATCCTCAGAAACACCGTTGTTCACAGTTTCATAAAGGGACACCTGAGTATGATAGGTGATTAAATGGTGAATCTACACCATTTTGTAAAAAAAAAACAAAAAGTGGTCTGTAGCGCTTACTTTTTCCAGTGGCATACCCTCTTCATTATCTAGAAGTTGTTGGTCACATTGGACTGGACTACCTTGTCCAAGTCTTGATCTGAGATAAAAAGTATAATAATCTTATCATCTTGGTTTCATTTTTAGCTTCTTTTTTTTTGTAAACAAGACTTTGACATGTTTTGTTTCTGAGTTTCCAGTTGCCCAGGTTTACAGAAATTCTTTACTACACCCCACCCAGGTCAACAGACCCCCACCAATTGTATTCCCTCTAATTTAGAGAAAACTTGCAGCACAATTTTAATGCAGAATTTCAAATATTTGGAATTTTGAAGAACTTCAGGAAAAACAGGTTCATTTAAAATCTGCTGGATACAAGACACGTAGTTAAAGTAGAACTAAAAGGCAAAACTTTTTTCTTTTCGTTTTGAATAGAGTGAAGAGGGATTAGAACACCTGCCAGTTTCTACTGCTCACTGTGACCCCTGATAGGGAGATTCACCCTATTTGTCCTGTTTATCATTTTATCATTATCAATGAAAGTGAAAGTAAAAGAAAATCACACATTTTGGGCTGTTCCCATAAAAGTAATAGAGGGGAAATCTTCTCCTGGATCACTGGCTTTTTTTTTTTTTTTTTACACTTTTGTTCATGCCACGAAGTATAGTTCTTGGTATTCCCCCTCCAAAGGAACTCTCCTAAACTCCTTCCTTCCTTTGGAGCCCCCTCCATTGACTCTCTTAAACTCAAGCCACACGGTTTGTCCCCCCCCCCCCACTTTCTCGATTTGTCCATTCACAGAACGCTTTGTATTCTGGAAACCATGCACAGAATACAAAGCACGTTGTGGCTGAAAAGTACAGCTAGCAATCTAAGAGGTGGCATGCACCTCATTACACTTGACTATTTTTTACCCAACAAACTTTAAATAAACCTTTTTGTTTTTTTCTTAACGTTCTCATTGAAATTATAAATATTAAGTGTGGAGAGGGATTAGAACACCTGTCAGGTTTTTATGGCCGTTTGTGCCCCCTGATAGGGAGATTCACCCTATTTATCTTTATCACAGAGCTTAGAGAAAATCCCAACTTTTATGTTGTCACCAAAAATGGATTATAGTGCAAATCTTTCCACGACGGCACTAGTTCCAAACACTCTGGGAACAACTAAGAAATTACCTCACTTTGGAGGGATTTCCTCTCACTTTTTGTTTTGTCTATGGGTCAGGAAGTGAAGGAAAATCTCCACAATGGGACACAGATGACAAAAGCTGACAGGAGTTATAACCCTAGAAAAAAAAAAAAAAAAAAAAGGGTTGTGTTTTTAGTTCTACTTTAACTAGTAATATTGTAATTTAATAAAAAAGGGTATAATCTCTAGTAAACTGACTTATTATACATATACATACATATACATATACACCCACCGGCCACTTTATTAGGTACACCTTGCTAGTACTGGGTTGGACCCCCCTTTTGACTTCAGCACTGCCTTAAAGTGGTTGTAAATGCAGAAGGTTTTTTTATCTTTATGCATTCTATGCATGAAGATAAAAAGCCTTCTGTGCTCAGCCGCCTCCTTCAGCCCCCCCATACTTACCTGAGCTCCATCTCTATCCAGTGATGTTGCATGAGAGACTTGGCTGTCCAGGACACTCCCTCCTCATTGGCTGAGACAGCAGCGAAGCGTCATTGGCTCCCGCTGCTGTCAAAATCAATGAGCCAATGAGGAGAGATGGGGGGCAGGGCCGGGCCGCAGCACCATGTCTGAGTGGACACACAGAGTAGCGGCTCAGCTCGGGTGCCCCCCACAGCAAGCTGCTTGCTGTGGGGGCATTCAACAGGAGGGAGGGGCCAGGAGCGCCAAAGAGGGACATGTGAACAGGAGGATCAGGGCTGCTCTGTGAAAAACCACTGCACAGAGCAGGTAAGTATAACATCAAAGGATTTTGTCCATATTGACATGATGGCATCATGCAGTTGCTGCAGATTTGTTGGCTGCACATCCATGATGCGAATCTCCCGTTTCACCACATCCCAAAGGTGCTTTATTGACTTGAGATCTGGTGACTGTGGAGGCCATTGGAGTACAGTGATCTCATTGTCATGTTCAAGAAACGAGTGGTAAGATTATTTGAGCTTTGTGACATGGTGCATTATCCTGCTGGAAGAAGCCATCAGAAGATGTGTACACTGTAGTCATAAAGGGATGGACATGGTCAGCAACAATACTCAGGTAGGCCGTGGCATTTAAACAATGCTCAATTGGTACTAAGGGGCTCAAAGTGTGCCAAAAATATATCCCCCACACCATTACACCACCAGCCTGAACCGTTGATATAAGGCAGGATGGATCCATGATTTCATGTTTACACCAAATTCTGACCCTACCATCTGAGTCGCAGCTGAAATCGAAACTCATCAGACCAGGCAACACTTTTCCAATCTTCTATTGTCTAATTTTGGTGAGCCTGTGCAAATTGTAGCCTCAGTTTCCTGTTCTTAGTCAACAGGAGTGGCACCCGGTGTGGTCTTCTGCTGCTGTAGCCCATCTGCTTCTAGGTTCAATGCGTTGTGCATTCAGAGATGGTATTCTGCAAACCTTGGTTGTAATAAGTGGCTATTTGAGTTACTGTTGCCTTTCTATCATCTCAAACTAGTCTGCCTAATCTCCTCTGTCCTCTGACATCAGCAAGGCATTTTTGGTCCACAGAACTGCCGCTCACTGGATATTTTCTCTTTTTCGGACCATTCTCTGTAAACCCAAGAGATGGTTGTGCGCGAAAATCCCAGTAGATCGGCAGTTTTTTTAATACTCAGACCAGCCCGCCTGACACCAACAACCATGCCACATTCAAAGTCACTTAAACCCCCTTTTTTCCCCTATTCTGATGCTCAGTTTAAACTTCAGCAAGTCATCTTCACCATGTCTAGATGCTTAAATGCATTGAGTTGCTGCCATGTGATTGACTGATTAGCTATGTGTGTTACGAAGCAATTGAACAGGTGTACCTAATAAAGTGGCCGGTGAGTGTATATTGCACATTCACATCGTTCCCTGCCCTCCAGGAGCTTACAATCTAAGGTCCCTAACTCACATTCATACATACACATACTAGGACCAATTGAGACAGGATCCAATTAACCTACCAGTCTTTGGAGTGTGGGAGGAAACTCACACAGGCACAGGGAGAACATCCAAACTCCAGGCAGGTAGTGTAGTGGTTGGGATTTGAAACTGACGACCCTGGTGCTGCTATGCGGAATTGCTAACCACTTGCCTTGGATTTGAGATCCTGGGCATTCTACAAGCAAATTGGTTAATTTGCCTTCTTTGCTGGATAGGTGCTTTTTTATTTATTAACCACTTGCCGACTGCCGGCCGCCGCACGCCGATATACATCGGACAATGGCAGTGGTGGGCAAATGGGCGTACCTGTTTGTCCCCTTTAATTGGCGGGGATATCAAGCGCGCGTGCGCCTGCCGCGTACAGCATGACCGTACCCACGGGCTCGGCGGACTCGATGTCTCCTGGCAATTGTGTCACGGAGCCACAGAACGGGGAAGTGCCAATGTAAACAAGATACCCTTTGATCTGTCATCAAGGAGATCGGGAAGCTGCCCGGGTCATCTGTATTAGCTTACAGGGCTGTTATCGTTCAGCCGTGATGTGAGAGGCTGGGGGGACCATCACTTTTACACACCTTTAATCCATCACTGGTCACTCCTGGAGGAACTCTTTGGCACTATCTTTCCACTCTAATTGTCACGATGGAGATCTGACTGTTTATGGGACCTTTTTTAGGACTATTTATTATTAATATTTTTATTCACATATTTTATTTTTAAACACACCTGTGTGAAGTGTTGCTTGTCAGGCCATGTTTTCTAATTAGTTTTAACTGATGTTGCACTTGATGTTGTGTTTCACTTGCTACACAAACCTGTTTAATAGCTATTTATTTGAAGACCTTTATTGATGCCGCACTGATTGTTTATTTGCACATACTTACTTTTAGGCAATTATTTACTCTTATTATTTATTTTGATACACCATTTTGTGGAGTGTTGCATTTAGAATATCTAAATTAGAACCAATGCTGCACTGTGTGTTAATTCAGTTATTTTTACACATTTTTCCAGTGGATTATTAATTTGTAGTTATTACTTTGTTCACGTTGCACTTGTGTATCGGCACAATTTATTTATTAATGTGTTCTCCTAGTATCCACCTATATTGAGGATTAAGTACTGATTGGAAACATTTCTCTTTGATAATTATCACTTATTTTTCAGGCATTGCTTCGGTTTGGAATTAGTTATATTTTGATTAAGTTTTTGATGCAATACTGGTTTTTCGTGACCTTTGGTTGCACAATGTAGTGGTAGATCAATTGTATAGACTTAATTATTACTTGGAGTTCCTGTCTTGTTATCTCCTGGTATGGTTGATAGTTTTACATATTTTATTTAGCCTTTTCTTAGTGTTTCATTTATTTAGTAAGCGCCGCATATTTTTATTGTTTTATATGTAAACAAGGCATTTCCCCGTTCTGCCTAGTGACATGACAGAGATCACTGCTCCCTGTCATCGGCAGCAGTGATCGCTGTCATGTGAGTAGAAGCCCATCCCCTCCCACAGTTAGAATCACTCCCTAGGACACACTTAACCCCTTCCCTGCCAGTGTAATTTACACAGTAATCAGAGCATTTTTATAGCACTGATCGCTGTATAAATGACAATGGTCCCAAAAATGTGTCCGATGTGTCCGCCATAATGTCGCAGTCACAATAAAAATCGCAGATCGCCGCCATTACTAATAAAAAAAAATAATAATAAAAATGCCATGAAACTATCCCCTATTTTGTAGACGCTATAACTTTTGTGCAAACCAATCAATGTACACTTACTGTGATTTTTTTTTTACCAAAAATATGTAGAAGAATACATATCGGCCTAAACTGAGGGAAACATTTGTTTTTTTTATATATTTTTGGGGGATATTTATTATAGCAAAAAGTAAAAAATCTTGCTTTTTTTTTTTCAAACTTGTCACTCTTCTTTTGTTTTTTATAGCGTAAAAAATAAAAACCACAGAGGTGACCAAATACCACCAAAAGAAACCTCTATTTGTGGGGGAAAAAAAGGATGTCAATTTTGTTTGGGTGCAACGTCGCACAACCACGCAATTGTCAGTTAAAGCGACGCAATGCCGAATCGCAAAAAGTGCTCTGGTCAGGAAGAGGGTAAAATCTTCTGGGGCTGAAGCGGTTAATTAGTGCCCAAATGTTTTATTTGCAGTTGGGACCCTTTCTCTAGTACACTGACCTCAAATATTTTAACCTTTATGCATACGTAACTACTACAGGTTACGTAAAAGCTGCAAGGTGCTTACAGTTCTGGTAATGCTGACCTTTTGTTGAGTAATATAGGAAAAATGTTCCCTTGCTGCTTCTGGGTTAGAAAACGTCCAGCATTGAGATTAGCTGTCTACATGTTTAAAATATTTATGATATTAAACTACCTGAGATCTTTCAAAGCCTGGGGTCTGCAATTCCTGTGGGGAAACACTTGACTGCTATTCAGAGGCACTCTAGTTATGCTCTTTGTCAGTGACACTTCATATTAGCCAGGAATATTCATATGTAAAGTGCACCATGCAATCAGGTAACACCAGGCAACACAGAAAAAATATAGATTTCTAATGTACAGCCAATATAATATATATGCTAGTTATTAAGGACAAAGCATGTTATATGTTTTAAAACACAATCAATTAAGTTCACTTTAGGGCAGATTCACATTGGGATCATACAGGAACACATACTGCATTTCCGTGCGGTGCGATTTTGCAGCCAGTTCACTTGAATAGTCTGAAATCTTACTGGAACATGGAGATAGTAGTGCATGCATTACATCAAATGAATAAATAAATAAATAAACCTTGCTGAGCCAAATCGCATTGTGCAGGAAACATGCACAGAACAGCCTTTCTAGCACCTTGTTCTGGTGTGAAACGTCCCTTAAAGATATCTGTGAAATAAACTATTTACTGGACTCACATTCAACCCATCAACTGGGATAGCATTTAAAGTGGTTCTAAAGGTAAGACAGTTTTACTTGAAAGGGTAACTCCACTTTTGTGGGGAAAAAAAATAGCAAAAAACGAAAAAAATAATATAGTGTATACAATTGTGACACAAGTCATATTGTAATTGAATGTTATTAAAAATGACCTTTCCTTTTCAATCTGCAGCTCTGTCATTTTCTGAGAATGCAAGAAACATAATTTCCTGCTTGTGTGATTGGCTCACCAATTTTCCCAGAAGTCTGCCTAAGGTTATGATGATTATTATTATTATACAGGATTTATATAGCGCCAACAGTTTACGCAGCGCTTTACAATATAAAAGGAGACAATACAATTACAATACAATAAAATACAAGAAGATTAAGAGGGCCCTGCTCAGAAGAGCTTACAATCTAATAGGGTGGGGCAGGTGGTACAAAAGGTTGCAACTGTGGGGAATGAGCTGATGGAAGTGGTAGGAGATTAGTTGGAGAGGTGATAGGCTTTCCTGAAGAGATGAGTTTTCAGGGATCACCTGAAGGTAGCATGAATATGGGATAGCCGGACAAGTGGAGGTAGCGAGTTCCAGAGGATGGGAGAGGTCAATTTGGGTGATATTTGGAGACAAGATTAGTGATGTAGCTCGGGGCAGAGTTGTGAATGGCTTTGTATGTTGTGGTTAGTATTCGGAATTTAATTCGCTGGGTGATTGGGAGCCAGTGTAGGGATTGGAGGAGAGGGTTGGCAGACACTGAGCGGTTGGTAAGGTGGATAAGTCTGGCAGCAGCATTCATGATAGACTGAAGAGGGGATAGCCTATGGAGAGGCAGGTCAATGAGATGGGAGTTGCAATAGTCAAGGCGAGAGATAACAAGGGAGTGAATGAGGAGCTTGGTGGTTTCATTTGTTAAAAATGGGCGAATTTTAGAGATGTTACAGAGGTGAATTCTACAAACTTTTGACAACGATTGGATTTGAGGCTGAAATGACAAGTCAGAGTCTAGAATTACACCTAGTACCCTGGCGTGAGGGGAGGGACTGATAGTTGCATTGTTGATTTTGATGGAAAAGTCATGGAGGGGGGCACGGGCGGAGGGGGAATATTAATAGCTCAGTTTTAGAGAGATTTAATTTAAGGAAGTGGTACGACATCCATGCTGATATGTCAGTTAGTAAGTTAGTAATGCGGGAGGAGACTGAAGGTGTGAGGTGAGGAGTAGACAGATAGATGTGGGTGTCATCGGCGTATAAATGGTACTGGAAGCTGTGGGCGTTTATCAAGTGACCAAGGGAGGAGGTGTAGATAGAGAAGAGAAGGGGTCCAAGAACTGAGCCTTGGGGGACCCCCACAGAAAGGGGCAATGGAGAGGAGGAGACAGAATTGTAGGTGACACTGAAGGAGCGCTGTGATAGACAGGCAGAGAACCAGGATAGAGCAGAATCTCGGAGGCCAAGGGAATGTAGTTTATTGAGAAGGAACGGGTGGTCAACAGTATCAAAGGCCGCAGAGAAGTCAAGTAGTAGGAGTATGGAGTACTGGTTGTTGGTTTTAACAGTTAGTAAATCGTTAGTGAGTTTTAGTAAGGCAGTTTCTGTGGAGTGCTGTGAGTGAAACCCAGACTGTAAGGGGTCAAGAAGGTTATTTTCACTGAGGTAGGAGCTAAGACGGTTGTAGACTAAGCGTTCTAGAAGTTTAGAGGTGAATGGGAGCAATGAGATGGGTCTTAAGTTGTTCAGGTTGGTAGGGTCCAGTGAGGGCTTTTTAAGTATGGGAGTGATCTGCGCATGTTTTAGAGGGGAGGGGAAGGTGCCACTAGAGAGGGAGAGATTGAAGATGTGAGTGAGGGAGCATAGGATAGAAGAAGAGGGTGACCGTAGTAGTTGTGAGGGAACAGGATCCAAGGGACAATTGGTTAAGTGGGCATCTGAGAAAAGTTTTGTAACCTCTTCAGTAGTAGCCAATTCAAAAGAGGCAAGTGTTGAATGTGCTGTTAGGCAAGGTATGTTGGGTGGGGAAGACGTACGCACAGTGGAGATGTCCTCACGAATTGCATCAATCTTGTCTTTGAAGTAATTGGCAATCTCTTGGGCAGTGAGTGAGTTAGTGGGTAGAAGGGGTGGGGGGCGAAGTAGAGAGTTAAAGGTTGAGAAGAGCCGACGGGGACTGGATGACAAAGTATTAATAAGAGAAACAAAGTAGGCTTGTTTGGTAGCATGGAGGCAGGAATTGTATTTTAGAAGGGCAGATTTATATAGGGTGAAGTCTTGCAGGAATTTAGTTTTATGCCACAGTAGTTCAATAGCATGACAATGGGGGTTATTTACAAAAGGTAAATCTACTTTGCACTGCAAGTGCACTTGAAAGTGCACTAAAAGTGCACTTGGAAGTGCAGTCGCTCTAAATCTAAGTGGTAATGAAATGAGTGGAAGCTCTGCTGATTTTATCATCCAATCATGTGCAAGCTAAAATACTGTTTTTTATTTTCTTTGCATATCCCCCTCGGATCTACAGTGACTTTACTTTCAAGTGCACTTGCAGTGTAAAGTGGATTTGCCTTTAGTAAATAACCCCCAATGTCTCTTGAGATTTCTAGTGTTGTCAGTTTGCCAGGGTTGTAACGTTCGGAGCCTGATTCTGAGTGTGGTTAGAAGAGCAAGTGCATCTAGTGATGATGAGAGCGAACTGTTGTAGACAGAGGTGGCCAGGTCAGGACAGGACAGGGGAGAGATTATGTCATATAGGTGGTCAGTAGCAGAATAGAGAAGAGAAGGGTTAAGGTGGCGAAGGTTCCTACAAGTAATTGTTTGCTGCTTGGAGGGATGGGTGGTTGGAGGCAAGGATACCATGAAACTAATGAGGTTGTGATCAGAGAGAGGAAAGGGGGTGTTTGTGAGGTTGCCAGGGTTGTAGAGATGGGAGAATACAAGGTCAAGGGTATGCTTCCATTGTGTTAGGTCAAAAGATGAAGTTAAGTTGAGAAGTTTAGCTGTAGTTGGGCTGTTAACATTGACAGGAATGTTAAAGTCACCAAGAATGATCATGGGTATTTCAGAGGATACAAGTAAGATTTCAGGCATCCCCTGCAACAAAAATGTAATTTTTGGTGAGATCCCTCCAACAGGAAATCATGATTAAAGGGATGCAGGCCCTGCAGCTTTCCTCATTAGAGCCCCTGCAGGTGCACAGCTGATTGAGAACTATTAAACCACTTCCATTAGACTCACTTTCCCACATGAACACAGACAAACACACAGGGATTTCTTCAGAACAACAAAAGGTAGGAATCTACAACAAAGTTTGTTAAAATCCTTGTAATATACATAGATCACCCAGAGGGGAATGTTTTTTGCTCAACAAAAGTGGAGTTGCGCTTTAATGCATTCTCTGCCTTAAGGTAAAAAATGTCCCTATATTTGTATTGCCCCTTCACCCCCTAAATACTTACCCGAGACCTCTCTCGATCAAGCACTGTGCCCATCTGCAGCAGCACTGGTCTCTCTCTCACTCCACACAGGACAAGGAGGCAGCAGCTGTAGCCATTGGCTCCTGCTGCTGTCAATCAAATCCTGTAGTGGGGGGGTCCCAAGCCACACTGTGTGTATCTATGGACACACACAACCAGGCTCAGAAGTGAGACCGCAAGTGTGCCCACATTAGAAGCAGCTTGCTATGGGGGCACACTCAGAAGAGGAGGAGCCAAGAGCGTCAGCGGGGGACCCCAGAGGAAGTGGTTTGCAGCTTCTCTGTGCAAAACCATTGCACGGAGCAGGTAAGTAGAAAAAAAAAAATATGCCTTCTTTAACAACTTTCCTACCGGATAGAAATTTGGACAGTTGTAGAGGCAACATGGACTCTCGTGGTACGATATGAACTTACAACAGTAAATTTACAAAAATATATAAATTTATTATGCACAAATATACACATCATAAAAGCATTCAATAGTAGATAATATACATTGGATGCTACTAATCATGGAGCATCCACTTGTCTGACATAAATTGGAAGAACTCATATATATATATATATATAATTCTGTGCTTTTTCACACAGGGATTTATTGTTCCAGTTGCACACTCTACATGTTTTGGGGTAACTCCCTTCTTCAGGAGTATATTAAGTCAGAAAATGATCTACAAGAAAGCATATGAATCAAACATACAGTATTAACAACAGAAAGACATAACTAATAACTAACCTTCATGGTATACGGTAATGCATCTTAAATCAATACAGATAGACTACTCACAAGTGTAAACGCACTGATCAAGCTACTGCAAGTTGCTGTAATCTTCCAACTTTGGCAGAGCCTCTAGCTTAGGTTGAACCTCACCAGGGGGTCCCTGCCGGCTGACGCATTTGAGGAAACCATTCTCAGGACTCCAGATCTATGTTGGATAATGCACTAGGCCAGTGCACCCTCTGTTTTTATCTATTTTTCACAATTGTTGCTCTCACTCTGACTTTAACTGTGATATCTCTAATGTGTGGCAAAATTTATGTTCACACATAAATTTTGCCACACATTATGCTTTATGTTTGCACGGGGGTGTGTATGCGGGTCATGTGGGTGCTTTTAATTATTCCAAACCTAGACTGAACCTATACCAACCCTTAACCACAATATACCTATCCTTTACCGCATCTGACCCTAGCTATACTGCATGCAGGCAGTGTTAATTTTGTCTATGAAAATATTTTCCTCAACTAAATTAATACTATTTGAGTTGACTAAAACAATTGAGATGACTAAAATATGACTAAAACTAAAATAGCATTTTAATTAAAAGACTATGACTAAAACTAAATTGACATTTAATGGCAAAATTAACACTGCACTACCACATAAGAATATATAGGGGACATCTACTAAGCTGCTAAAAGAAAAAAGAACTAAAGAAAATGGCTTTTCTTATTTTTTTTCTTAATATTTAATGTTGGTAATATAGCCAATGGAGTTTACAGTTTTTTTGGTTTTTTTTTAGATTTTCAAGTTGTATTTCTGCTTGTCAAAAAGCAATAGATTTGTTTGTTTATGAAATACCTTAATGCTAGATGGGAGAAAACGTGAAAGGGTTTCTGCGCATTTAGTGATGTCAAACTGCCGATCTATTTCAAGATAAGGCGTATAAATTTGATAGAGGATTGCATTTTACTCAATAAAGATTTATATCACAAAACAGAACTGCATTTTAGTCATCTTTAATGGGTTGGAACAAATAACTATTACGTCTGAGCCCAATAAGCTGCTTCAGCCCCGGAAGATTTTAACCCCTTCCTGACCAGAGCACTTTTTGCGATTCGGCGCTGCGTCGCTTTAACTGACAATTGCGCGGTCGTGCGATGCTGTACCCAAACAAAATTGACGTCCTTTTTTTTCCACAAATAGAGCTTTATTTTGGTGGTATTTGATTGCCTCTGCGGGTTTATCTTTTTGCGCTATAAACAGAAAAATGTGCGTCAATTTTGAAAAAAAACACAATATTTTGTACTTTTTGCTATAATAAATATCCCCATTTTTTTTAAAAAAAGCTATTTTTTTCTCAGTTTAGGCCGATATGTACTATTCTACTTATTTTTGGTAATAAAAACCACAATAAGCGTATATTGATTGGTTTTCGCAAAAGTTATAGCGTCTATAAAATAGGGGATAGATTTATAACATTTTTATTATTTTTTTTTTTTTTTTACCAGTAATGGCGGCGATCTGAGATTTTTATCATGACTGCGACATTATGGTGGACACATCAGACAATTTTGACACATTTTTGGGACCATTGCCATTAATACAGCGATCAGTGCTATAAAAATGCAGTGATCAATGTAAAAATGTCACTGGCAGTGAAGGAGTTAACACTAGGGGGCGATCAAGGGGTTAACTGTGTTCCCTAGGTGTGTTCTAACTGAAGGGGGGATGGAACTTGCTAGGGGAAGAGATAGATTGGTGTTCATACTTTGTATGAACACACGATCTGTCTCTTCTCCCCTCAGAGAACCGGCATCTCTGTGTTAACACACAGAGATGCCGGTTCTCGCCGTGTTACGAGTGATCGCAGGAGCCCGGCGGTCGCACTTGTATTGGCTCTAAGGTGAATAAGTGTAATTTAATTTAAGTGTTCCTCATAGCTAAGGTCCCCCTGTCCCTTTATAAATTTAGTTGCCCTTCTCTTAATAGTTATAGTTAGTCAGGTTGAAAAAAAAAAAGACACAAGTCCATCTAGTTCAAAAAAAAAAAAAAAAAAATCATGCAATCCCATATACACAATCCTTCACCCACAGTGGATCCAGAGGAAGGCAAAAAAACCCAGCAAAGCCTGATACAATTTGCTACAGCAGGGGAAAAAATTCCTTCCTGATCGGATTTATCTACTGAGCTGGCAAGAACCACCTCTGGAGGGAGTTTATTCCACATTTTCACAGCTCTTACTGTGAAGAAACTTGCATGGTTGATTAATCAATGCATTGATTACTATAAAAATGTCACTGGCAGTGAAGGGGTTAACACTAGGGGGCGATCAAGGGGTTAACTGTGTTCCCTCAAGTGTGTTCTAACTGAAGGGGGGAGGGGGCTGACTAGGGGAGATGACAGATCGCTGTTCATACTTTGTATGAACAGACGATCTGTCACTTCTCCCCTCAGAGAACCGGGATCTCTGTGTTTACACACAGAGATCCCGGTTCTCGCCGTGTCATAAGCGATTACGGGAGCCCGGCAGTCATCTAGACCGCTGGGCACTCGCATCGGCGCCGGGGACTCGCATTGGGCGCTCACGCGCTCCCCTAGTGGCCGCCTAAGGAAGCAACGTAACAATGTCGATCTGCCTGCCCGTGCCATTCTGCTGCAGTAAAACTGCGAAGGCTGGTCGGGAACAGGTTAAGAAAAGACAGTTTGAAATTGGAGGATGTAGAAAAGGAAGGAATGGAAAAGGCTGACCACTTTTGGGGACACAGCTCTAAGACCCCCTGTCCTTTTTGTTAAAAGTCTGCAACTACAGTATTTGTAGCTGCTGTTGTTTCTTTTTTATTTTTTTGGGGTGGGGGGAACTGAAGACTTTTCTTTAACTACCACTTTGAAAGAATGGGCAAACTTATCCTTACAGGCCCTATCCCCCTCCACAAGCATTTTTGCTATGTACTATACTTGCCTTAAATGCTGCTTTTGATGACTTCAACAGAAGACAGATTTACAAGCTGTAGAATGGCTCTCTGCCAAAGTCAGTAGCAGAGGATTTTTGTCTTTGCATGCCCAGATGGACAAAGGGGTAGGTTGAATAAAGGAAAATAGATTGTTCACTTTGCAAGATAAATTGTACAATGCAAAGGGAATGTTCCACATAGATCAATGAATGAGGTGAAGCTCTGCTGACTTCCATCATCCAATCCTGTGCAAGCAAAAATGCATTTTTTTTCCTTGCACGTGATTGGGTGTTCTTTGCAAAGTTTGCTAAGCCTTGGGAAAAGTTCCTTTGCAAAGAGTCTATTTGCCTTTAGTAAATCAACCCCAAGTGTAGGACTGGAAAGATTCAGAAAAAAGGATGTGCATTTAGGCCACAGATTGAATGGGAGCTGCATAATATAGTATATTAAAAATTTGCTGGGAGGGGTCAGAAACCCAAAAAGAAAAAGAATAACAATACTAGAAAATGCATTTCCTGGAGAAAATGCGTGGGAATGCTAATTAGCTGAATTACTAAAGCTAACTGGATGAATAGCTGAAATCCGTAAGAAAAAGTTGAAGTGAGAATAGTTGGAAAAGTAGGAATGGTTTTAAAATAAACATGAAATTCATTTAAAAAGTTTAACAACACCACTAATGTATGAAAGATATGGAATATTTAAAGTTTTTTTGAAAAGCTTTTTGATCATTAATCCCCACACCTAATTAGACAGTGTGAGAGAACCCTTCAAACAAGCCTTAATAAATCCACAACAGTACATGCTATGGAAACAGCCACTTCACCGTTAGAGACACACGGCCTTTGTGAACGTATCGGTATAAAATTTATGTTGATAAACTCAAAAATGTGGGCATGTTAGCGATTTAAAAAAGAAGTTGGCAGTGCGTTTCGCTGGGAAATGTGAAGAATTTTATACATCAAAACTTCCCCATCATATTGCTCCATCAAAACGGCCCCCATCAAGTTTGCCCCATCAAAACTGCCCCATCATATTGCCACAATCAAAACTGCCCCATCATATTGCCCCATCAAAACTGTACCATCAAAATTGCCCCATGAAACTGCCCCATCATATTGCCACAGTCATAACTGCCCCATCAAAATTGCCCCCATTAAAACTGCCCCCATCAAAACCGCCCCCATCAAAATGGCCACTGTCAAAACTGCCCCAATCAAAATTGCCACTGTCAAAACTGTCCCATCAAAGCTGCCCCATCAAAGTTGCCCCATTAAAACTGCCCCCATTAAAACTGCCCCCATCAAAACTGCCCCCATCAAAACTGCCCCCATCAAAACTGCCCCCATCAAAATTGACACTGTCAAAACTACCCCATCAAAGCTGCCCCATCATATTGCCACCATCAAAATTGCCCAATCATTTTGCCCATTAATATTGCCCCCATGAAAACTGCCCCCATGAAAACTGCCCCCATCATATTGCCCCATTAAAACTGCCCCCATCATATTGCCACCATCAAAACTGCCCCATCATATTGCCCCATCAAAACTGCCCCATCATATTGCCCCATCAAATTTGACCCATCATATTGCCACCATCAAAACTGCCCCATCATATTGCCACCATCAAAACTGCCCCATCATATTGCCCCCATCAAAACTTCCCCATCATATTGCCACCATCAAAACTGCCCCCATCAAAACTGTCCCATCATATTGCCACCATCAAAATGGCCCCCATCAAACTGCTCCCATCAAAACTGCCCCATCATATTGCCCCCATCAAAACTGCCCCATCATATTTGCACCACCAAAACGGCCCCCATCAAGATTGCCCCATCATATAGCCACCATCAAAACTGCCCCATCATATTGCCACCATCAAAACTGCCCCCATCAAAACAGCCCCATCAAAACTGGCCCATCAAAATTGCCCCCATCAAAACAGCCCCCATTAAATTTGCCCCTTCATATTGCCACCATCAAAACTGCCCCATCATATTGCCACCATCAAAACTGCCCCATCAAAACTGCCACATCATATTGCCAGCATCAAAACTGCCCCATCATATTGCCAGCATCAAAACTTCCCCATCATCTTGCCACCATCAAAACTGCCCCCATCAAAACTGCCCCCATCATATTGCCCCATCAAAACTGTTCCATCATATTGCCACCATTAAAATGGCCCCCATCAAACTGCTCCCATCAAAACTGCCCCATCATATTGCCCCCATCAAAACTGCCCCATCATATTTCCACCATCAAAACGGCCCCCACCAAGATTGCCCCATCATATTGCCACCATCAAAACTGCCCCATCAAAACTGCCCCCTTACTGCCCCATCATATTGCCCCCATCAAAACCGCCCCATCATATTGCCACCATCAAAACTGCCCCATCATATTGCCACCATCAAAATGGCCCCCATCAAGATTGCACCATCATATTGCCCCATCAAAAGTGCCCCCATCAAAACTGCCCCATCATATTGCCCCATCAAAACTTCCCATCATATTGCCACCATCAAAATGGCCCCCAAACTGCCCCATCAAAACTTCCCCATCAGATTGCCCCCATCAAAACTGCCCCATCATATTTGCACCACCAAAACGGCCCCCATCAAGATTGCCCCATCACATTGCGACCATCAAAACTGCCCCATCATATTGCCACCATCAAAACTGCCCCATCATATTGCCACCATCAAAACTGCCCCATCAAAACTGCCCCATCAAAACAGCCCCATCAAAACAGCCCCCATTAAATTTGCCCCTTCATATTGCCACCATCAAAACTGCCCCATCATATTGCCACCATCAAAACTGCCCCATCAAAACTGCCCCATCATATTGCCACCATCAAAACTGCCCCATCATATTGCCACCATCAAAATTGCCCCCATCAAAACTGCCCCATCATCTTGCCACCATCAAAACTGCCCCCATCATATTGCCCCATCAAAACTGTCCCATCATATTGCCACCATTAAAATGGCCCCCATCAAACTGTTCCGATCAAATCTGCCCCATCATATTGCCCCCATCAAAACTGCCCCATTATATTTCCACCATCAAAACGGCCCCATCAAGATTGCCCCATCATATTGCCACCATCAAAACTGCCCCATCATATTGCCCCATCATATTGCCACCATCAAAACTGCCCCATCATATTGCCACCATCAAAATGGCCCCCATCAAGATTGCCCTATCATATTGCCACCATCAGAACTGCCCCATCAAAACTGCCCCATCAAAACTGCCCCATCAAAACTGCCCCATCATATTGCCCCCATCAAAAGTGCCCCCATCAAAAGTGCCCCCATCAAAACTGCCCCATCATATTGCCCCATCATATTGCCCCATCAAAACTGCCCATCATATTGCCACCATCAAAATGGCCCCCAAACTGCCCCATCAAAACTTCCCCATCATATTGCCCCCATTAAAACTGCCCCCATCATATTGCCCCATTAAAACTGCCCCCATCATATTGCCACCATCAAAACTGCCCCATCATATTGCCCCATCAAAACTGCCCCATCATATTGCCCCATCAAATTTGACCCATCATATTGCCACCATCAAAACTGCCCCATCATATTGCCACCATCAAAACTGCCCCATCATATTGCCCCCATCAAAACTTCCCCATCATATTGCCACCATCAAAACTGCCCCCATCAAAACTGTCCCATCATATTGCCACCATCAAAATGGCCCCCATCAAACTGCTCCCATCAAAACTGCCCCATCATATTGCCCCCATCAAAACTGCCCCATCATATTTGCACCACCAAAACGGCCCCCATCAAGATTGCCCCATCATATAGCCACCATCAAAACTGCCCCATCATATTGCCACCATCAAAACTGCCCCCATCAAAACTGCCCCCATCAAAACAGCCCCATCAAAACTGGCCCATCAAAATTGCCCCCATCAAAACTGCCCCATCATAATGCCCCCATCAAAACAGCCCCCATTAAATTTGCCCCTTCATATTGCCACCATCAAAACTGCCCCATCATATTGCCACCATCAAAACTGCCCCATCAAAACTGCCACATCATATTGCCAGCATCAAAACTGCCCCATCATATTGCCAGCATCAAAACTGCCCCATCATCTTGCCACCATCAAAACTGCCCCCATCAAAACTGCCCCATCATATTGCCCCATCAAAACTGTTCCATCATATTGCCACCATTAAAATGGCCCCCATCAAACTGCTCCCATCAAAACTGCCCCATCATATTGCCCCCATCAAAACTGCCCCATCATATTTCCACCATCAAAACGGCCCCCACCAAGATTGCCCCATCATATTGCCACCATCAAAACTGCCCCATCAAAACTGCCCCCTTTAAAACTGCCCCATCATATTGCCCCCATCAAAACCGCCCCATCATATTGCCACCATCAAAACTGCCCCATCATATTGCCACCATCAAAATGGCCCCCATCAAGATTGCACCATCATATTGCCCCATCAAAAGTGCCCCCATCAAAAGTGCCCCCATCAAAACTGCCCCCATCAAAACTGCCCCCATCAAAACTGCCCCATCATATTGCCCCATCAAAACTTCCCATCATATTGCCACCATCAAAATGGCCCCCAAACTGCCCCATCAAAACTTCCCCATCATATTTGCACCACCAAAACGGCCCCCATCAAGATTGCCCCATCACATTGCGACCATCAAAACTGCCCCATCATATTGCCACCATCAAAACTGCCCCATCATATTGCCACCATCAAAACTGCCCCCATCAAAACTGCCCCATCAAAACTGCCCCATCAAAACAGCCCCCATTAAATTTGCCCCTTCATATTGCCACCATCAAAACTGCCCCATCATATTGCCACCATCAAAACTGCCCCATCAAAACTGCCCCATCATATTGCCACCATCAAAACTGCCCCATCATATTGCCACCATCAAAACTGCCCCATCATATTGCCACCATCAAAATTGCCCCCATCAAAACTGCCCCATCATCTTGCCACCATCAAAACTGCCCCCATCATATTGCCCCATCAAAACTGTCCCATCATATTGCCACCATTAAAATGGCCCCCATCAAACTGCTCCGATCAAATCTGCCCCATCATATTGCCCCCATCAAAACTGCCCCATTATATTTCCACCATCAAAACGGTCCCATCAAGATTGCCCCATCATATTGCCACCATCAAAACTGCCCCATCATATTGCCACCATCAAAACTGCCCCATCATATTGCCACCATCAAAATGGCCCCCATCAAGATTGCCCTATCATATTGCCACCATCAGAACTGCCCCATCAAAACTGCCCCATCAAAACTGCCCCATCAAAACTGCCCCATCATATTGCCCCCATCAAAAGTGCCCCCATCAAAACTGCCCCCATCAAAACTGCCCCATCATATTGCCCCATCATATTGCCCCATCAAAACTGCCCATCATATTGCCACCATCAAAATGGCCCCCAAACTGCCCCATCAAAACTTCCCCATCATATTGCCCCCATTAAAACTGCCCCATCATATTGCCACCATCAAAATTGCCCCATCATATTGCCCCCATCAGAACTGCCCCATCAAAACAGCCCCAATCAAATTTGCCCCATATTGCCACCAAACTGCTCCCATCAAAACTGCCCCATCATATTGCCACCATTAAAAACGGCCCCCATCAAAACTGCCCCATCATATTGCCGCCATCAAAACTGCTCCATCATATTGCCACCATTAAAAACGACCCCCATCAAGATTGCCCTATCATATTGCCACCTTCAAAACTGGCCCATCATATTGCCACCATCAAAACTGCCCCCATCAAAACTGACCCATCAAAATTGCCCCATCATATTCCTCTATTATAAATCAGTACATGGTGTGTCTGTGCTGTCCCCCGGGCTCTGTATGTAATCAGAGCTAAGATGCTCCAGCCGCCTCCCCCACTGCCCATCACTGTGTATAAGAAGCTTTGGTAACTATGGCAACAAAAGCAGCCCAATACACACTCGGTTTAATCGATAAAATTTCCTGAAATGATCACTAAACAAACAGCTTTTCACAAAAACTGTAAAAGATATCAAACTAAAAAGATATACCCAGATAGCTGACTATTTTGTGAACATTTTAAAGTTTGTTTGACGTCTGTAGGTTAAAGTATGAAGGAGCTGAAACTTTTGGAGCTGAAGAAGATTTTAAGGATTTGAAGCATGCTTTCATTCACTTCAATGTTAAAAAAAGTGTTAAAAAGCTTAATATTTTAAAAAGTATAAATAGTAGAAAAAAAGTTGAAGTCCCATCATTAGCTGAAAGAGCTGAACATTTTAAAAGTTGTATAGTTTTAATAGCTGAAAGTATGCAGAAGTTACGCAGAGACAAAAAATGTACGGAACAAAATTAAAATTAATAAATAAAAAAGAACAACAATAGTGGGACTGCTGAAGCAGTCCCACTAAATATTCTTTTAAATTTCGTACCTGGGGGTGTCTATAGTATGCCTGTAAAGTGGCGCCTGTTTCCCGCGTTTAGAACAGTCTGACAGCAAAATGACATTTCTATAGGAAAAAAAAAGTCATTTAAAACTACTCGCGGCTATAATGAATTGTCGGTCCGGCAATGCACATAAAAGTTCATTGATAAAAACAGCATGGGATTCCCCCACAGGGGAACCCCGAACCAAAATTTTAAAAAATAAATAAATAATGCGTGAGGGTCCCCCCAAATTCCATACCAGGCCCTTCAGGTCTGGTATGGATTTTAAGGGGAACCCCGCGCCAAAATAAAAAAAATGGCATGGGGTCCCCCCAAAAATCCATACCAGACCCTTATCCGAGCACGCAACGTGGCAGGCCGCAGGAAAAGAGGGGGGACGAGAGAGCGCCCCCCTCCTGAACCGTACCAGGCCACATGCCCCCATGTTGATGGGGAGAAGGGCCTCATCCCCACAACCCTTGCCTGGTGGTTGTGGTGGTCTGCGGATGGGGGCTCATCGGAATCTGGAAGCCCCTTTAACAAGGGGACCCTGAGATCCTGGCCCCCCGTGTGAATTGGTAATGGGGTACAAATGTACCCCTACCATTTCACAAAAAAAGTGTCAAAAATGTTAAAAAAAAGACAATAGACGGTTTTTGACAACTCCTTTATTAATGTCTTCTTCTTTCCCTGCTTCTTCTTCCATCTTCTTCTGGTCTTCCTTCAGTGTTCTTCTTCTTGCTCCATCTTGTTCTTCCCCCGTTTCTTCCTCTATATTTCTCCGCTTCTTCCTCCGGTCTTCTCGTCCGGCATCTTCCTCCGGTCTTCTTCTTCTCCGCTTCGTCCTCTGGACGATCCGCCTCAATGGGAGTCTCCCGCTGTGTGACGCTTCTGTTCAGGTGACAGCTCTTATATAATGGAGGGCGAGGCCATCCGGTGACCCCGCCCCCTCTGACACACGAGGACTTCCCTATGGCTTTCCCTGTGTTGTCAGAGGGGGGCGGAGTCACCCATTTATGTAAACGCCCACCCTCTGTTATATAAGAGCTGTCACCTGAACAGAAGCGTCACACAGCGGGAGACTCCCATTGAGGCAGATCGTCCGGAGGACGAAAGCGGAGAAGAATAAGACCGGAGGAAGATGCCGGACGGGAAGACCGGAGGAAGAAGTGGAGGAAGATAGAGGAAGAAGCGGAGGAAGAACAAGATGGAGGAAGAAGAAGAACACCAAAGATCAGAAGAACATGGAAGAATGGGGGAAAGAAGAAGACATTAATAAAGGAATTGTCAAAAACCGGCTATTGTCTTTTTTTTTTAAACTTGTCATTTTTGACACTTTTTTGTGAAATGGTAGGGGTACATTTGTACCCGATTACCAATTCACACAGGGGGGGCCAGGATCTGGGGGTCCCCTTGTTAAAGGGGGCTTCCAGATTCCGATGAGCCCCCTGGCCGCAGACCACCACAACCACTGGGCAAGGGTTGTGGGGATGAGGCCCTTCTCCCCATCAACATGGGGACAAGGTGCTTTGGGGGCTAAAGCACCCTCCCAATGTCAAGGGCATGTGGCCTGGTACGGTTGAGGAGGGGGGGCGCCCTCTCGTCCCCCCTCTTTTCCTGCGGCCTGCCACGTTGCGTGCTCGGATAAGGGTCTGGTATGGATTTTTGGGGGGACCCCATGCCATTTTTTTTCAATTTTGGCACGGGGGTCCCCTTAAAATCCATACCAGACCTGAAGGGCCTGGTATGGAATTTGGGGCGGGCCCCCCACGCATTTTTTAAATTAATTTTGGTTTGGGGTTCCCCTGTGGGGGAATCTCATGCTGTTTTTATCAATGAACATTTATGTGCATTGCCGGACCGACAATTCATTATAGCCGTGAGGATTTTTAAATGACTTTGTTTTTCCCCTTTAGAAATGTCAGACTGTTCTAAACACGGGAAACATGCACCACTTTACAGGCATACTATAGACACCCCCCAGGTACGAAATTTAAAGGAATTTTTAGTGGGACTGCTGAAGCAGTCCCACTATTGTTTATTCATTTTTTTATTTAGTGGAAATGCTTCAGCAGTTCCACTATTGTTATTCTTTTTTTATTTATTAATTTTAATATTAATTCTATTTGGCTTCTGCATACTTTCAGCCATTAAAACCATTCAACTTTTAAAATGTTCAGCTCTTTCAGCTAATGATGGGACTTCAACTTTTTTTTCTACTATTTATACCTTTTAAAATATTAAGCTTTTTAACACTTTTTTTAACATTGAAGTGAATGAAAGCATGCTTCAAATCCTTAAAATCTTCTTCCGCTCCCAAAAGTTTCAGCTCCTTCATACTTTCACCTACAGACGTCAAACAAACTTTAAAATGTTCACAAAATATTCAGCTATCTGGCTATATCTTTTCAGTTTTTGTGAAAAAGCTTGTTTAGTGATCATTTCAGGAAATGTTATCAATTAAACCGAGTGTGTATTGGGCTGCTTTTGTTGCCATGGTTACCAAAGCTTCTTATACACAGTGATGGGTTGTGGGGGAGGCGGCTGGAGCATCTCAGCTCTGATTACATACAGAGCCCGGGGGACAACACAGACACACCATGTACTGATTTATAATAGAGGAATATGATGGGGCAGTTTTGATGGGGCAATTCTGATGGGGCAGTTTTGATGGTGGTAATATGGGATAGTTTTGATGGTGGCAATATGATGGTGCAGTTTTGATGGTGGCAATATGATGGGGCAGTTTTGATGGGGGCAGTTTTGATGGGGCCATTTTGATGGGGCCGTTTTGATGGGGGCAATATGATGGGGCAGTTTTGACGGGGCAGTTTTGATTGGGGTCGTTTTGATGGGGCAATGGGATGGGGCAGTTTTTATGGGGGCAGTTTTGATGGTGGCAATATGATGGCCCCATCAAGATTTCCCCATCATATTGCCACTATAAAAACTGCCGATCATATTGCCCCATCAAAACGGCCCCCATCAAAATGCCCCATCATAATGCCCCCATCAAAACTGCCCCATCATATTGCCACCATCAAAACTGCCCTCATCAAAACTGCCCAATCATATTGCCACCATCAAAACTGCCCCATCATATTGCCTCCATCAAAATTGCCCCATCACACTGCCACCATCAAAACGGCCCCCATCAAGATTGCCCCGTTTTGATGGTGGCAATATGATGGGGCAGTTTTGATGGGAGCAGTTTGATGGTGGCAATATGATGGGGCAGTTTTGATGGTGGCAATATGATGGGGCAGTTCTGATGGGAGCAGTTTGATGGTGGCAATATGATGGGGCAAATTTGATGGTGGCAATATGATGGGGCAGTTTTGATGAGGGCAGTTTTGATGGTGGCAATATGAACTGCCACCATCAAAACTGCCCCCATCATATTGCCCCATCAAAATTGTACCATCAAAATTGCCCCCATGAAACTGCCCCATCATATTGCCCCATCAAAACAGCCCCCATCAAATTTGCCCCATATTGCCACCATCAAAACGGCCCCATCATATTTCCCCCATCAAAACTGCCCCATCATATTGCCACCATCAAAACTGCCCCCATCAAAACTGCCTCATCATATTGCCCCATCAAAACGGCCCCCATCAAATTTGCCCCATATTGCCACCATCAAAACTGCCCCATCATATTGACCCCATCAAAACGGCCCCCATCAAACCTGCCCTCATCAAATTGCCCTATCATATTGCCCCCATCAAAACTGCCCCATCATATTGCCCCCATCAAAACTGCCCCCATCAAAACTGCCTCATCATATTGCCCCATCAAAACGGCCCCCATCAAATTTGCCCCATATTGCCACCATCAAAACTGCCCCATCATATTGACCCCATCAAAACGGCCCCCATCAAACCTGCCCTCATCAAATTGCCCTATCATATTGCCCCCATCAAAACTGCCCCATCATATTGCCCCCATCAAAACTGCCCCATCATATTGCCACCACCAAAACTGCCCCATCATATTGCCACCATCAAAACTGCCCCATCAAAACGGCCTCCATCAAATTTGCCCCATCATATTGCCACCATCAAAACTGCCCCATCATATTGCCCCCATCAAAACTGCCCATCATATTGACCCCATCAAAACTGCCCCCATCAAATTGCCCCATCAAAACTGCCCCATCATATTGCCACCATCAAAACGGCCCCCATCAAACCTGCCCTCATCAAATTGCCCCATATTGCCACCATCAAAACTGCCCCATCATATTGCCACCATCAAAACTGCCCCGTCAAAACGGCCCCCATCAAATTTGCCCCATCATATTGCCACCATCAAAACTGCCCCATCATATTGCCCCCATCAAAACTGCCCATCATATTGACCCCATCAAAACAGCCCCCCATCAAATTGCCCCATCAAAACTGCCCCCCATCAACTTGCCACCATCAAAACTGCCCCATCATATTGCCACCATCAAAACTGCTGCGTCAAAACTGCCCCAATCATATTGCCACCATCATAACGGCCCCCATCAAACTGCTCCATCATATTGCCCCCATCAAAACTGCCCCATCATATTGCCACCATCAAAACTGCCCCCATCATATTGCCACCATCAAAACGGCCTCCATCAAACTGCCCCATCATATTGTCACCATCAAAACTGACCCCATTAAAACTGCCCCATCAAAATTGCCCCCATCAAAACTGCCCCATCATCTTGCCACCATCAAAACTGCCCCCATCAGAATTTCCCCATCAAAACTGCCCCATTATATTGCCACCATCAAAACTGCCCATTCAGAATTGCCCCATCAAAACTGCCCCATCATATAGCCACCATCAAAACTGCCCCATCATATTCCTCTATAATAAATCCGTACATGGTGTGTCTGTCCCCTCCCCCAAGCTCTGTAATCAGAGCTGAGATGCTCCAGCCGCTTCCCCCACCGCCCATCACTGCGTATAAGAAGATTTGGTAACCATGGCAACAAAAGCAGTCCAATACACACTCTGTTTAAATCGATAAAATTTCCTGAAATGATCACTAAACAGCTTTTTCACAAAAACTGTAAAAGATATCAAACTGAAAAGATATAGCCAGATAGAGGAATATTTTGTGAACATTTTAAAGTTTGTTTGGCTTCTGTAGGTGAAAGTATGAAGGAGCTGAAACTTTTGGGAGCGGAAGAAGATTTCAAGGATTTGAAGCATGCTCTCATTCACTTCAATGCTAAAAAAAGTGTTAAGAAGCTTAACATTTTAAAAAGTATAAATAGTAGTAAAAAAGTTGACAGTCCCATCATTAGCTGAAAGAGCTGAGCATTATAAAAGTTGAATGGTTTTAATAGCTGAAAGTATGCAGAAGTTACACAGAGCCAAAAAACGTACAGAATAAAATTAAAATTAATTAAAAAAAAACGAACAATAGTGGGACTGCTGAAGCAGTCCCACTAATGAGGCATATTGACCCGTTTATATCACATATATGCGGCAACAGGGTCTTAATATGTAGTTGCCCCATATACTGTCTGTAGTCCAGTGTAGTCCTGGAGTGCAATCTATCAACACTCCTAGAACTGTGAAGGAGCTGTCACTGACAGCTCAAGGTCACCTATTGATGATCAGGAGATGGTAGGACAGGCTGCAGATGATGTCAGTGCTACCTAGCCAATCACAATGCAGAAGGATTGGGAGCCATTCACACCAACCTCAGGCCCCAGAGCTCATTTAAAGCAGTAGCTTTGGCCAGTGTAAAGGGGCTAATCAAGCCATTTGTGCCAAATATAAAAATTAAAAAAAAAAATATGTTCAGTTGCAGAAAAAATGGTTATGAAAAATTAATAATCATATTTACACCAGAAATCTGGAGTTATTCAGCTTCATGTTACCGGTGTACCGAATTCAACTAGGGAAATTCAATAAAACAAATAAAATTTTATATTTACAAGGATATTTTTAGTGGTAGTTTCCTTTAAAACTACCTGTGAATAATTCAAACAAGCAATTGCACCAGTTTCAGAAGCATTACTGACAAATGCATGTAATTCTGGTAGTTCTAACTACCACCACTTAAAGTACCTGTCACTATGGCTACAACAGATTCTTAAAGAATTACTGCAAATTTGCTGATTAGGAAACTGGCAATAATTAAAGGGTTTGTAACCCTACATTATAATTTTCTGCCAGCCTCCCTATTTTAAGCTTCCATCCTGCACTGCGTAAATATTTGTTAAAATCGAAGCCTCTAAATACCATTTTGTAAGTATCTTCAGGCCGGTCACGTGACTCCCAGCTGCTCTAATACTCCAATCCATGGCTACAGCAGGAGAAGCTGAGCTCTCCCCTGACGTCAGCCAGGAGTCATGTGACCATCGAGCTACTCGCTTGGCTGCTCATGCTGTAGCCCTGGTTCGGAGTAGCAGAGCGGCTGGGAGTCACGTGACTGGCCTGAAGATACCTCACAAAAAAGGTATTTAGAGGCTTCGTTTCCAACAAATAATTACACAGTGCAGAATGAAAGCTGGCAGCGATTTTTTTAAACATTTTAGTATTTTACTAACAGCAGCGGGGGGAGGCGGAGACAGAGACACAGACAAAGTTCTCAGAGTGGGTCATGTCTGTGCTGGGAAGCAGTGGCGGCTGGTGCTTAATATGTTGGCGGGGGCGGCAGACTAACACCAAATCCCCCCCTCCCCCCACGCACACGAGAGAGACGGTGGCAATCAGGGCATTACCTTTGGAGTCTGGGGGAATGAAGAGCCGGGCCGTTAATTCTCCTCCTGGGCAAACAGGAAGTGTCTGTTGAGACACGATTAGCCAGGAAGTCCTAACACTGCTTCCTGATTGGCTGGGAGAGGAATCAGGAAGACAATAGCGAATAATAATTTGCTGTTGTCACACAACTGGGTGGGCTCAGGGTGCAGTGCTCTGCACCCCGAGCCCACCCTTTTTTTAAGCCAATTAGAGCCTCCGACTCTAATCATGGGCTTAAAAAAAAAAAACCCATGTGTCCGGCAATTAGGGGCCAGGTGCATGGATAAGGGGGGTGGCACCCCTTATGGACAGGCCACCACTGCTGGGAAGCTTCCTGCACAATACTGCATCCCAGCTAGCTGTTGGCCAAGAGATATTGAGGCAAAAAGATAAAACGTACTCAAAGGTGCAAGAGAAACTACTTTTAGCACTGGATTAGAAGCAGGATCTCCCAGTCTATGGATAGTGTAGGACCCACTAACTATGGGGTACTTTGTCGCAGTTTGGTTGACCTTTTCTGGATTGAGTTTACATCTATCCTGCTGAATCCATCATTTGGAACGCCCACCCGGAGGTTGCAGCAAGGAATTAGGTGCCTTTTGGTTACCCCTATAAGCTTGATTAGCTTGTCAGGTGTACGCTTGTAAAAGGCCAATCTTTCCGGTAAGAGACTGGTATTTCTGGTGGTAGATTCTTCATGTCACTCATCACTCACTTTGATGTTTATTTAAGATTATAGTGACTGTCACAAATTTGGATTGCATCACATATTCTTGGGACTTACCATGACCCTCTGTGGTCTTCCATTATAACAAATGGACACTATTTTTTGAGTATTTGTCAATATATATAATTTTTTTACTTTTTGCTTATCTCTCACTTCATCATTTTTGTTATGATATCACATTTCACACGTTTGATATTTTAATTGCCTTTATATTATTGATATTATTTTTTAGCGCTGCACATTTTACACCTTTTTTTTTTCACTGGATTAGTAGAGCTTGATGGAGAATTGAGAGACTAGTTGAGAGACCAGTTGCCAATAAGTCCACCTTACAGTACTTTTGATTGGGGTGTGGGGAGATCACAGATGACTTTTGGACTGAATAGCAGCTATGGATCTATCCATTGCTGTGCATGGTCAATACAATGTAGGTCATACCTAATAGGGAAAATGTCTCTCAGTTCCCTCCCCACTACAAAACTCCTCAGTCATTCACCTTTCAGTGTGATGAGTACAGTGGCTGCGGAAAGTATGTGTGTGTGGGGGCAATCAAGGACTGTCCAGTATGGATGCTTCAACCTTGGCCCCAGGCTCCGTCGGTTTAATTTACCTGTTTGCGACAAGGACACTTATATCCTTGTTTTCTTGCATCTTGCACCACATAAACCAAATTCATATGATTTTTATTAGCACCTGTTTATATTATTAGTGACAGCTGAAAGTCAGATTTACAAAGCTTTTCAGGCACTTTTCACAGAGTCTGAAAAGATAAAGCTGGTGCTATCACACAGCAACACTTACTGGCCTAATATAGCAATAACAATGTGAACAGTGAACGTTTAAGCTGGGTTCAGACTGGAGCATGTGTAAGAGGGGGGAAGGTTGGGACTTTGAGTGAGGCGTGCATGGTGGGACCAATCAAATTCACATACGTGTAAACATTTGTATGTTTATTAAAACCAATGATCGACATGGCATAAAAAACAGTGTTGCATACATTAAATATAGAAATTGTAGATTAAAGTATATTGTAAAAAGCATATGTAACAACATGGCTTAAACAGATAAAGTTATACATCCTAATCCTCCATATACCAGGGTAAACCATTACCCTGGGGAATGGGGAAGATGGTAAAACTCTAAAATTGACCGATGTATGTTGAATGCATCAAGGTGGGCTCAACGCGTTTCATGGACTTCTATCCACTCATCAGGAGCCAAGTGCATCCATGTTCTGTTAGAGAAAAATGGATACCCATATGGTCTAGTTTGTATACCCTTATGGGGAAAAAAGGGGAATGAATTGAAAGTGAATAGCCATGCCAAAGATATACTCACATATAACCACAAATGGGATCGTGCAAAACCACATGCCGGGGGTCGATCAATTGAGCCTGGCCTGGGAGCTGAGAAGGGGACACAACCGGAGATCCGGGAAAATGTACGCCATCCCCCAAAGATAACTGGGACTTCTAAGGTGTATAAAGTAAAAAGTGGCATACATCTATGACAATGTAAGTCAATAGGATAAATTTAAAGATATAATAAAAAAAGAAGCCCATGGCCCTGGTAATAAATACCATGGAATAAATACCATGGGTTTACCTTGGTAAGTCCAAAGGTGGTGGGGAGCCAAGTTGAAAGAAAATGGGGGTCTGGATGTACAGACACTGTACTAGCTCAGCAGTGGAAAACCGGTAAAGCGGGAATGGAATGCGTACCCAGCATGCCAATCGGTTCACCTCCAGCGTCACGCTGGTACGGCACAGAAGGAGAGACAGACTGGAGCATGGAGCGTCTCACAGCAGGGGTCCGGTGCATCTCCATTCATCACCATTTATCGTTTCAGGTCCGATTTCAGCCCAAATTTTTGGCTGAATTCAGACCTGCAATGGACGCATCAAAAGACGCACAGGACTCCTGTGCAATTCATTCCGGAGATGTGTGAACTGGCTCCATAGGGAGCCGGTCACAATCTCCTGCTATGCGAATTGGATGCAGGGAAGCTCGCATCCAAATTTGCAATAGTGTGAACACAGCCTGAAAGATAAATATGTGCAGGTTGGCTTTTAATAATGCTTCATTTATATATTTTTAACACATAATCTGAAAACAAATGTTTATTGTTATTCTACATTTTATCAAATAACTATTAGAATTTGCTTTTTCTCCTGGTAATAGAAATTATAGACCCATTTTATAAAAAGACAATTTTACAAATAGATATTTTGATTTGATTTTTGATTTTTTTTTGCACCAGATCTGTCAGTTCTATACAGATTCAAGAGAAGTGTCTATACCATGTATATGAATCTTGGACTATTCACAGTACTCTATAGATATAAGAAACTGTTCTTGTTAAAACATAGCACAGAGGACAGAGTCCGTCCTTATATCAGGTGTCCCCAGCGGAGACCAGTCCTTACATCAGCGTCCCCAGCACAGCCCAGTCCTTACATTAGTGTCTCCAGCACAGCCCACTCCTAACATTAGTGTCTCCAGTGCAGCCCAGTCCTTACATCACAGTGTCCCTGCTCCTTGGACACACGGGGCAGAGGGTTGGCTGTGGCTCTTCCTTGTGTTCAGTGGAGAAGGGAAGTGTCGCCGATCTGTGCAGCCAATCGGCTTCAGTGTACAAGAGAATTATCTACTTGTACACTGAAGAGAGAAGCCGAATGGCTGCCCCTCTCCACTGAACACACAGGGAAACAGTCCTCGCGGCGGCGGTGGCAATCTTTTTGTAGCCCGTTGCCATTTTTGGCAAAAACAGTTCCGGCATTTTAATCGGGACGAGCTCTGATCGGGACGAGGGTCCCAAAATCGGGATTGTCACGGGAAAATCTGGACCGTTGGCAAGTATGGTTTTCAAGTAGGTTTGAAATACTGAAAGACCTTTCGGTTTATGGAAATTAGCATATATTAAAATACCAACTGCACAATGATTCTTGTGATAGTGCCCCCTAAACTGTAATTTTCCCACTTTGTTTCCTCTTTTGATCTGACACTGGTGCCATCTTTAATTAGGACAGATTTCCCTTCTTCAGCTGTATCCCCTACCACAGGCTAACCCCTTAGCGGTGGTGCCTCCCAAACCTTTAAGAGGTTTAAGAAGCCAGGAGGTAGGCATTTCAGTCATTGACCGACATGATTGGCTGTCACAGGGGACACATGGTTGGAAAGCTCCCGAACACAGCAGCTTTCCTTTACCCGCCCGTAACTGTGCCTCGGCACAGCATTGTTTACATTTTTTGTAAGAGGTTAAAATTTCCAACTTAAAGCGGGGTTTCACTGTCTCCACATAATTTTTATTTTTGGCAAACTGACAATGTATAGTATATTTTAACATTGAAATTACTTGCTCTGTTTTTCCAGCTTACTGCTCTCCGTTTTCTGCATTAAAAAAAAGTATATCTTTTTCTTTAGCTGGGTTTCATCTTGCCTGTGGGCATGTGAAGCCCACAGGCGACCTCTTCTGGGATACGGTGCTGCTGATAGACCAGCATGCACCGCCCGTTCTAGGCCCGATCTCACGCATGCTCAGTACACACAGATCGGATCGCCGTCAAGAGCTCGGGTTGCCATCACAACGGGCGGCGTCGTAGGAAATCACACGAGATTTCACGGCGGCTCTCCGCACTGACTTCTGGGATGAATGACACGAGATCCCAGGAGACAGTGCGCCGCAAATAGGAAATGATGAAAATACCTGCAAAGTCCCCGCCCACAGTTGCAGGCACAGAACAAAGGAAAACACGTATATCGCAAGGTAGGGAAAAAAAAAGATCCATATAGCACTCAGTGCTATCTATACAAGCCACTGATATCAAGTATAAAATAATAAAGTAGGCTGCGCTCCATACTACAAGATACTAAATGGGATCAAATTCTTGCAACATGGAACACTGAAGAAAACAGAGTCCTTTAGGGACATTAAACAATGCCATTTGTCAGTGTATTCCACTGGGCAACAAACATAAAATAGCAAAGGTTGAATCTGGGTGGCTAACTACTATGGTAAAAGGTGTATTAATGAGAAAAGGCTGTCCTTTAATATAAAAGACCGAAGGGTCATCATCAGCATTTCAAAACTACAAAAACAATTTCAATAAGAAATGCAAAATCACATCAATGCAGCCTGAATATGAGAGAGACATTGCTGAGGAGAGTAAAAAAACAAAATGTTTTTAAATATATTAATAGTAAAAGGCTAGGTTAGAACATATTGGCCCCATAAAAGATATATGCCCCTCCTAAAACTAACAAACGATCTACTAACGGCCAAAACCAATGGACACTATTCTGTACTCCTACTCCTGGACCGCTCTGCTGCTTCTGATATGGTTGACCACCCCCTCCTCAAAAAAAAAACCCACGCCTTTGGTCTCCGTGACTCTACTCTTCGCTGATTCTCTTCCTACTTATCCAATCGCACCTTTAGCGTTTCTTACAACTCTACTTCCTCCTCTCCTCTTCCTCTCTCTGTTGGGGTCCCCCAAGGTTCTGTTCTTGGATCTCTCCTATTTTCAAACTACACCTCCTCCCTGGGTCAGCTGATAGCCTCCCATGGCTTCCAATACCACCATCTCTCTGTACAATTTAATGGCACAACTATAAGCCCATCCCCACATGCCAAGGTTCTAGGTGTAGTCCTGGACTCGGAACTCTTTTAAGCCCCACGTCCAATCACTGTCCAAATCTTGGCATGAGGGGATGGGCTTATAGTTGTGCCATTGATTTTGACAGAGAGGGGAAGGGGCACATGGGGGAAGAATTATAAGTTCGGTTTGGATAGATTGAGTTTGAGGAAGTGGTACGACATCTAGACTGATATATCTGATAGTAAATTAGTGATATGTGAGGAGACGGAGGGAGTGGGCTGAGCCTCAACCTCCACAACATCTCCAAAATACGCCCCTTTCTAACCAATGACACAACAAAGCTCTTAATTCACTTCCTAGTCATCTCTCGCCTCGACTACTGCAACTCCCTTTTCATTGGCTTACCTCTACATACTCTATCACCCCTTCAATCCATCATGAATGCTGTTGCCAGACTCATCCACCTTACCAATCACTCTGTGTCTGCTACTCCTGTCTGTCAATCCCTCCACTGGCTTCTGCTCACCCAACTAATTAAATTCAAAATACTAACAACAACTCACAAAGCCATCCAAACCTTAGCCCCCAGCTACATCTCTAGCCTAGTCTCTAAATACCAAATTACTCAATCTCAATGTTCCACTCACAACCTCCTGCTCTCTAGCTCCCTCGTCACCTCCTCCCATGCTCGCCTCCAGGACTTTTCCAAAGCTTCTGCAATCCTATGGAACGCCTTTCCCCAATCTGTGCTATTATCTCCTATTCTATTAGCTTTATGACGATCCCTGAAAACCCTTCTCTTCAGAGAAGCCTACCCTACTGTATTTTCATTTTCTCCATCAGCTCATCTCCCACAGTTATTACCTTTTGTTACACTTGATCCTTCTTTCTAGATTGTAAGTTCTAAAGAGCAGGGCCCTCTGATGCCTCCTGTATTGATTTGTATTGTAAGTGTACTGTCTGCCCCCATGTTGTAAAGCACTGCACAAATTGTTGGCCCTATACAAATCCTGTATAATAATAATAATAATGGGAAGTTGGTCATGAGTGACAGGGAGAATAAACAAGACAGCGGTGTTAATGACATTATATTGAATGTACCCTGGTGACTGACAGAACCAGTGTTAAAAAAAAAAAAAGACTAGAAAAACTTAATGTGAATAAATCACCAGGACCAGATGGCTTACACCGGTAAGTTCTCAAAGAACTTAGCCATGTTATAGTCAGACCGTTGTTCCTCATTAGGGATGGGCCGAACAGACCCCTGTTCGGTTTGCACCAGAACTTTCGAACACCTCGAAAGTTTGAACCTGAATAACGAACCCCATTAAAAAAGTCAATGGGACCCGAACATCAAAATTAAAAAATGCCAATTTTGAAGGCTTATATGCAAGTAATTGGGCATACAATGGTTATAGGGGTCTGGGTCCTGCCCTGGAGGATATGCATCAATAGAAAAAAAAGTTTGTAAAAAACGTCATTTTTAAATGAGCAGTGATTTTCTTGATTTTTAAAGTGAAAGGATAAAAATGAAAAATTCCTTCTGATATATTGCCTGGGGGGTCCCCTTAGTCTACCTGTAAAGTGGCAGATCTTTACCATGTCTAGAATCTGCTGCAGCAATAATTGAATTTATAAAGCAAAAAAAAAAAAAAAAAAACATTTTCCCTGCAAGCGTCCTTTATTTTGCTCAGCAACAGCTGGAGAGCCAGTGTGTATGATGAGGCCACAATGTAGTGCACTGGGAACAAGATTAGAGTTTTTTGGATACATTCTGGTGTCACTTTGACTTTGGATAGAAGTAAGAGGTGCAGAAAAACTTTGGGTGTCGGTGGCACCTTCCCACCGTAACCCTATAGAGGTAATCTTGATGAAAGCAAGAATTGGCCTTGCTGTAAAAAATTCCAATGATATGCACCTGTCTAACAGGAGCTGAAAAATTGGTCTTTGGGTGTTAATTGTGCCCATGAAACCTATACCAAAAACATTCTTCAAGATGAAGTGATTGAACACCCTCAAAGCTAGGCAGCCTCGAAGTCCTGCAGAGATTCCACATCCCAAAAAGACTTAATCAGTGACATCGGCCTCAGGGGCTTCATAGCTGGTAATCCAGGACTGATTAATTTTTATAAAAAAGTCAAACAGTCCACGGAGTCTGTGGACAGACGCATTCTATGATCAGTAATGAAACCTCCTGCAGCACTTAATGCCCGTTCTGAAAGCATGCTGGATGCAGGGCAGCCCAACAGCTCAATAGCATACTGGGCAAGTTCTGGCCAGTGGATCGTCAGCTGGAAAGCTCTCCTTCTCGGTTTTGGTAATCGTCCACCATGTGATGCAGATGCTGCCGATGGGATGTGGAAGCTGACAGCCCTGGGCAGCGAGGACTAAGAAAATTCCGAAATGCCCCACTTAGGTGGAAGCCTTCTCCAACGCTCCCCTTTTGAAAAACAGAAGACTCAAAACAACGTTTTCCACCACACTGTGACCTACTGGAGTCAGGAAAAACTTTCAATAAAATCCTCTTTAATGTGTTCTCAAGAGATTTTATTTTCTGCACTCTCTGTGGGGACGGGATGAGTTCTGAGACCTTCCCCTTATAACGGTGGTCAAGGAGGGTTGCCGACCAGTAATCATCCTTCTTCTTTATGCCACATATTCTTGATTCTTTTCGCAGGCTTTGAAGCATGAGGTTGAACATGCGCCTCAAATTTGCAGAGGCTTGAGAAGCAGACTCCTCTGGGTCACTCAGGATGACAGCATCTGGAACTTCCTCCTGCCAGCCACATACTACTCCCAAGGGTCCTGGGGTTGGAAAGCCATCGCTTACAGATTGACGCAAGTCTTCCTCTTCTTCAAAGCCTATGAAAGTGCCAGAATCCTTCTCCTCCCCTCTCTCCTCCTGTGTGTTCTGTGACTTAGGAATCATGGTGTCTGGATAAAGTGGACCTTGAGAGGAAAGGAAGTCCTCCTCTTCCTCCTGCTGCTCTGTCTCCAGTGCCCTGACCATAATGCCACGCAGAGTCTGCTCCAGCAGGAATACAACAGGGATTGTGTCACTGACGCATGCACTGTCACTGCTCACCATCCTTATGGCCTCCTCAAATGGTGACAATCCAGAGCAAGCATCCTGAATGATCAGCCATTGGCGTGGGGAAAAAAAGCAGAGGCAGCCTGAGCCTGTCCTCCTGTCCAAAAGAGGTACTCGTTGATGGCCCTCTGATGCATGTATAGCCGCTGCAGCATTCCCAAAGTTGAGTTCCGCCTGGTGGGCAAGTCACAAATCAAGGAGTTTACGGGCAGGTGGAATTCCCACTGAATTTCAGCCAACCGAGCACTGGCTGTGTATGACCGCCTGAAATGGCTACAGACTCTTCTGGCCTGCTTTAGTACATCTTGCAACCCTGTGTACGTACTTAGGAAACGCTGCACCACCAAATTGAGGACATGTGCCAGGCAAGGCACATGTGTCAACTTTCCCTGTCTAGGGGCGGACAGGAGGTTTAAGCCATTATCGGACACCACCATTCCTGGCTCCAGCTGGCATGGTGTGAACCACCTCTGGGCCTGTCTCTGAAGAGCTGCAAGAATCTCTGCTCCGGTGCGGTTCCTGTCCCCTAAACACATCAGCTGAAGCAATGCATGGCACCTTTTAGCCTGACTCTGCGAAAAGCCCTTTGAATACTTAGGGGGTACCTGATGTTCATATGACAATTCTGCAGAGGAGGGCGTGGAGGTGGAGGAGGAGGAGGGGGTAGAGCTCACAGGTCTGGCATCATCACTACCAGCTGTATGGAGACGCTGGGACACAACAAGTCGCAGCACCGAGCCCTGTCCTGCATCCTTTCGAGTTGCAAGCAGCGTTACCCTGTGTGCTATGAACAAAATATATCATCCCTGCCCGTGCTTGTTGGACCACGTGACAACAGTAAGGTGGATTTTACGGCCGACTGCCTTGCCCAACTATGCCAGAACATTCCCTTCCACATGATGGTAGAGAGATGGAATGGCCTTACGTGAAAAGTAGCACATTGTGCAAATTCACAGAAAGGGGCAGAATCCACCAGGCTGAAAGGCAGAAGTTGGAGAGCCAACAGCTTTGACAAGCTTGCATTCAGATGCTCGGCATGTGGGTGGCAGGGACTGTATTTTTTTTCCACTGCAGCAGATGGGGCAGAGAAATATGCCGGCTACAGTCTACAGCTGGTGGTGTGCTGCTGGCAGATGTGCTGCTAGGACCTGGGACACCCTGTGTTATACCATCATCCCTGTCAGTGGAGGCTGCTAGGAGGTAATGACTCGGTATCACAGGGGCAGACTGAAGTGGGTAAGGAGGAGGAGGGACAGTTTTGTTCCCCTTTTGTGTGGCTTTTAGGTGCTCTTGCCAATGGGCTGAGTGGTTGGACGTTAAATGCCTTGTTAAGCATGTGGTACCCAAATGGTTGGTGTTTTTGCCACGTTTGATGTGCCTGAGACACAGTTTGTAGATAGCAACAGTGCGATCTGCTGCAGTTGAGCTGAAAAAGGCCCAGACAGCTGACCTTTGGGGAGTGGGCCGGGAGATAACAGATACAGAATGTGATGGAATAGGGTGGCTGCTCTCTACTCTTTCTTGATGTCGGCCTCCTTGGTGTTGTGCTGCCTCACCTTCAGTTTCCTCCTCTGCTCTATCTGGCACCCAAGTCGCATCAGTGACCTCATCATCATAATCTCCATCTCCATGATTATCACTGGAGACAACTTGGCAATACGCTGCGGCTTGGGGAACATGAATGCCAATTTGTCTACCAGTGTTTCTCCCTCTCTCTAGGCTTGTGTTCCTGTCATCCTCAACCTCAGAACCAACATCTGAATCCAGTAATGAGCAAGTGGCTGATGCTGTGGTCAAATAACTCAGCTGACTCCTCAATGGCTGATGGTTAGGGATGAGCCGAACGCCCCCCGGTTCGGTTCGCACCAGAACCTGCGAACGGACCGAAAATTTGCACAAACGTTAGAACCCCATTGAAGTCTATGGGACTCGAACGTTCAAAATTAAAAGTGCTAATTTTAAAGGCTAATTTGCATGGTAATGTCCTAAAGGGATGGGGACCCGGGTCCTGTCCCAGGGGACATGTATCAATGCAAAAAAAAGTTTTAAAAACAGCCGTTTTTTCTGGAGCAGTGATTTTAATGATGCTTAAAGTGAAAAAAAAAGTGAAATATTCCTTTAAATATCGTACCTGGGGGGTGTCTATAGTATGCCTGTAAAGTGGCGCGTGTTTCCCGTGTTTAGAACAGTCCCTGCACAAAATGTCATTTTTAAAGGAAAAAATCTCATTTAAAACTGCTTGCGGGTTTAATGTAATGTCGGGTCCTGGCAATATGGATGAAAATCAGTGAGACAAACGGCATGGGTACCCCCCAGACCATTACCAGGCCCTTTGGGTCTTGTATGGATATTAAGGGGAACCCCTGCACCCAAATTTAAAAAAAGGAAAGGCGTGGGGCCCCCAGGCCCTATATACTCTGAACAGCAGTATACAGGCGGTGCAAACAAGACAGGGACTGTAGGTTTGTTGTTAAGTAGAATCTGTTTGTAATTTTGAACTGGTACATTTTTAAAGTGTAGCTCCAGCCAAAAAATCTATGTTTAAGCTTTTTGGAAAACATAGGGAACGGTTATCACCCCTGTGACATTTGTTTTGCTGTCTGTGCTCTTCTTCAGAAGATTTCACCTCACTTTCTGTCCCAATGACAAATGTTTTTTAGAAAATGTGGGGTTTTTAGTGAAACAAGGATTGGTGATAAAGCATCAGTGGAAAGGAGAAAGTTTTTCCCATATTAACTCCTACAGGATAGAATTTCCCTTCCTAGGGGTAGATTTCATCTGTTGTTTCCTTCCGTTTGTAAGTAGGAGTTGTTTGTAAGTTGGATGTTTGAAAGTAGGGGCCTGCCCTATATACTCTGCAGAAATTGTGGCCTTAGGTGTTGGTGTTGCCACAACACTTCAAGCCCTCACAGGGCTCTGCTGTGAAATATTAGATCAAGAATTGTAATTACATGCCCCTGTTGAACAGGGGCAGAAAAATTGGGCCTTAGGCACTGGTGCCACAACACTGCAACCCCTCACAGATACTCTAGTTGGAGCGCAGGAACGAGCCCTGCTGCAAAGAATTGCATCAAAAATTGTAATTACACGCCCCTGTTAAACAGGGGCTGAAAAATTGGGCCTTAGCCACTGGTGGCGGCGCCCAGAAACAAAAATATTCTTTCAAGCTATCAACATGATCATTGAGGAGGAAGAGGATAGTCACTCAGCATCAGCATAGGCAGTCTTGAAGGGATCTGACATTTCAAAAAAATTTATTCGGTTACATCAGCATCAGGTGCTTGGTATCTGGTGGTGCTCCAAGTCTGATTCATTTTTATGAAGGTCAGTCGATCGACCAAGTCGGTGGACAGGAGCACCCTGTGATCGGTTACAAAGCCTCCAGCAGCACTGAATGTGCGTTCCGAAAGAACGCTGGATGCAGGACAGGCCAGTAGCTCAATTGCATACTGTGCAAGCTCTGGCCAGTGATCCATCCTCAAGACCCAGTAACCCAGAGGATTTTCGGTTGGAAAGGTGTCCAAGTCAGATCTTGCCCCTAAGGTATTCCTGCACCATGTAAAACAGACGCTGATGATGGTTGCTGGAACTGATCATACCTTGGGGCTACGGACTAAAAAAATTGTCTGAACGCATCGATCAGACGGCCACCTTCTCCACCGCTCCTTCTTTGACCGACCGAAGCCTCAGCAACACGTTGTCCAGGAACAGGAGTTTGTAATCTCCCAGTCTCTGGGAACGCGTTGCACAGACCTTTCTGCAAGGCCTCCCGAGGATGTTTCATCCTCTGCTCCCTCTGCAACGGCAAGATAAGGTCTGCAACCTTACTCTTGTAACGTGGATCAAGGAGGGTTGCCAGCCAGTAACGATCCCTCTCCTTTATACCACGAATACGAGGATCCTTCCGCAGGCTTTGCAGGATCAGGGAGGCCATGCAGCCTAAGCTTGCTGAGGCATTCGGTCCGGAGTCCTCTGGGTCACTAAGGACGACATGATCCGCAGCCACCTCCTCCCAGCCACGTACAAAACCATGGGTTTCTTGGGACTGTAAATGATCCCTTAAAGACTGCTGCTGATGCTGAGTGCCAGGCTCCACCTCCATGCTGACACAATCCTCCTCCTCCTCCTCCTCCTCTTCCTGTGTGATCAGCGTGCACGCAGAAACACTGTCTGGATAAAGGGGGCCTTGAGAGCTAATGAAGTCCTCCTCTTCCTGCCTCTGTTCTGCCTCAAGTGCCCTGTCCATTATTCCACGCAGCGTGTGCTCCAACAGGTGGACAAGGGGGACAGTGTCACTGATACATGCACTGTCACTGCTCACCATCCTCGTGGCCTCCTCAAATGGTGACAGGACAGTGCATGCATCCCTGATCATGGCCCACTAGCGTGGGGAAGAAAAACAAGCTCCCCTGACCCTGTCCTGATGCCATAGTCGCACAGGTACTCATTGATGGCCCTCTGCTGCGTGTGCAGCTGCTGCAGCATGGCCAACGTTGAGTTCCACCTGGTGGGCATGTCACAGATTAGGCGGTTCTTGGGCAGGTTAAATTCCTTTTGGAGGTCTCCAAGCCGAACACTGGCATTATATGAACGGTGGAAAAGCACAAGACTTTCCTGGCCTGCCTCAGGACATCCTGTAAGCCCGGGTACCTGCCCAAGAAGCGCTGCACCACCAAGTTAAGGACATGAGCCAAACAGGGCACATGGGTCAGTTGTCCCTGTCGGAGGGCGAAGAGGAGGTTGGTGCCATTGTCGCAAACCACCATTCCTGGCTTAAGTTGGCATGGCATCAACCACCTCTGAACCTGCCCCTGCAGAGCTGACAGAATCTCGGCCCCAGTGTGGCTCCTGTCCCCCAAGCACACCAGCTCAAGCACCGCATGGCATCTTTTGGCCTGCGTACTTGCGTAGCCCCTTGAACGCCTACGGAGCACCGCTGGTTCCGAGGACAAAGCAAAGCACAGGAAGAAGCCATGGAGGAAGAAGAAGAGGTGGGGGTGGAGGAGAGAGGTGTCTCAGAATCACCAGTAGTGGCATTGTGGAGGCGTGGTGGTGGAACAACCTCCAACACTACTGCACCTTGTCCTGCATCCTTCCCAGTTGCCAGCAGAGTCACCCAATGCACCGTGAAACTTAGGTAACGTCCATGTCCATGCCTGCTGTACCATGAGTCAGCGGTAATATGCACCTTACCGCTGACCGCCCTGTCCAGCGAGGCCAAGACATTGCCTTCCACATGCTGGTAGAGAGCCGGAATCGCCTTCCGTGAGAAAAAGTGGCGTTTGGGAACCTGCCACTGAGAAACCGCACATTCCACAAACTCACGGAAGGGGCAGAGTCTGCCAACTGAAAAGGTAGCAGTTGAAGTGCTAGCAATTTTGCCAAGCTAGCATTCAACCGCTGGGCATGTGGATGGCTGGGAGCGAACTTCTTTCTGCGGTGTAGCAGCTGGGGCAGGGAAATTCGCCTGGTACAATCTGACATCGGTGTACCGATAGCAGATTGCCCGCAGGTACTTGGCTGTGACACACCTAATTCTACACCTTCATTCCTCTCAGTGCAGGTCTCAGAGATGACTGAAGGTATAGTGGGGTTGGAGATCCCAGCTGATAAGGAGCAAGGAGAGGTCCTCATTGTTCTTTGGTGTGGGTCTTTTAGGTACACTTGCCAACGAACTGCATGGCAGGTCAACATATGTCTGGTCAAGCATGTGGTGCCCAAGTGGGAGATGTTTTGGCCACGCAAGAAACGCTTGAGACATATATGTTGAAAATAGCAGTGGTGGGATCTGATGCACTCATCTCAAAAAAGGCCCACACCAAAGAACTTTTGGAATAACGCGCAGAGACAGCAGCGCTGTTTTTAACTAGCCCTGCAGGAAATGTCATTCTTGTATGTGTGCGCTGTAAAATATTTTGTACTGTTTATAGGTCTTACAGCAGCACCATCTTGAATTTAAATGCATTGTATGGTGTGCCCCCCAAATGTGTACTTGTATGTTGTAATAGGCCCTGACCAGGCTTTTGGGCTGGAGCACCCCTCCCCCTCCTCATTACCTCCTATTTAGTGGCCACCAGTGATTAGGATGTATCCCTTTCAGTTCTCCCACATAGAGGAGTTCAGCTCCCATGGTTGAGACAGAGGATCTTCCATTCTATTACTAGTGTAGGACCCACTAATTCGGGGTACTTTGTCGCAGTAAGTGGGCTTAGCACTATATGACCATATAGTGTGACCAAACCCCTGTATTTTTTGAATATGTTCAGGTGTTCAGGTGTTTTTAACTAGCCCTGCAGGAAATGTCATTCTTGTATGTGTGCGCTGTAAAATATTTTGTACTGTTTATAGGTCTTACAGCAGCACCATCTTGAATTTAAATGCATTGTATGGTGTGCCCCCCAAATATGTACTTGTATGTTGTAATAGGCCCTGACCAGGCTTTTGGGCTGGAGCACCCCTCCCCCTCCTCATTACCTCCTATTTAGTGGCCACCAGTGATTAGGATGTATCCCTTTCAGTTCTCCCACATAGAGGAGTTCAGCTCCCATGGTTGAAACAGAGGATCTTCCATTCTATTACTAGTGTAGGACCCACTAATTCGGGGTACTTTGTCGCAGTAAGTGGGCTTAGCACTATATGACCATATAGTGTGACCAAACCCCCATATTTTTTGAATATGTTCAGGTGTTTTTAACTAGCCCTGCAGGAAATGTCATTCTTGTATGTGTGCACTGTAAAATATTTTGTACTGCACATGCGGAGCTCTGCGGTGTGATGCAGTCAGTGTGCTGCCCTTAGGCTGGCCCCTGGAGGGCATCCTGCCTCATTGGTGATGTGCCTCCTCCTCCTCTCAGGCACCCACATTGAGTCAGTGACCTCATCATCCTCTCCCTCCTCATCACTGGAGCAAACCCAGCAGAATGCTGCAGCAAGAGGAACATGACTGCCAGATTGCTGTCCTTCTTGGGCACCCCCTCTGTCTGGGCTCACGTTACTGCCTTCCTCTACCTGAGTACCATCATCGGAGCCTTCAAAATGCTGGGCATCCTCCTGGAGCATGTACCTAACACTGTGGTCAAACAGTTCGGGGGACTCCTCAGGAGGACATGGTGGGGATAGGGAAGGAGTCACTGATGCCATTGAGCCAAGGGAAGAGGCCGCGTTGGCAGCTGCTTTGCCAGACAAAGTACCCTGAGCCTGGGTGAGAGAGGATGAGGAGGATGAGGACGGCTTGGTCATCCACTTGACCAAGTCTTCCGCATGTTGCGGCTCAACACGGCAAGCTGCCGAAAAAAAGGCCAAGCGTGTCCCACGGCCACGTTCTGCTGAGGATGCACCGTGTCCATGACCAGCAGTGTTGCCTCTAGACACAGAGCCTGCTTGCTATATTTTATTGGCTTGTGACTGTCTGCCTCTCCTTGTTGGCCTTCCAGACATACTATTGGCCTGCAGTGTGATGTAGCTGCACAAAACTGGGATGTATATATATACACCGATTATACTGCAGCTAGCAGAATCAACTACCTGCCTGTAGTATTATTAGTATGATAACACCTGCACTTGTCTTCAGGTAGTTATACTGTAGGTGCAAATGTGCAGGGTACACATTACAGTAACTGGAAATACGTCTAGAGCCTACACAAGCACCTGGCTTCAGGTAGTTATACTGTAGGTGCAACTGTGCAGGGTACACAGTACAGTAACTGGAAATACGTCAAGAGCCTACACAAGCACCTGGCTTCAGCATATGGTTGTTGCTTAATGTGATGTATTTGTATAGGTGGATGGTGAATAAGATTATGTCTAACAGATAGGATATACATAGATAGGAAAGAGAGTACAAATGAGAGCAGCGCATCCACACACATAGCACTTTTTATTTTTTTCTCTTGAGAATTTTTTGGATGCAGCAGCTACAGATATCACTTTTATATTGATTGATAGAACAGGTTTTGCGCCAGTGACACACACATTTTAGTTTATTTATATATATTTATATATAATTTTTTCACGGGCAGCATAACATGGAGGTTTTCTCATTTCTGGCTAATCGCAAGCTAGATCTGGGCGAACTCTTCCATAATTATGATAACACCGCAGCACTTAATTTGGAGCAAAGTTTTAAACACTTAAAGAATGCCATGGACAAGCAAATTAGAATATGGTGGGACATCCACACATTAGATCAATATAGAGAGGCCAAAATCACCCCAAGAAGGCTCAGATGGGACCTAGGTCCCAACGATGGAATAATAGATGAAAATCTATCCAGAACCTGGTTTGATTTTTTTAATAGTTGTGAAAATAAATTGTTGGATATCATAATTGAAAGAAGGAGAACCAAATTAAAAAAGATAGAATCCACCATTGGCACCATTAGGGATAATATGATACCACATGCAGAAACAAATGAGTATAAAACCAGAGTGGTGAAACTACAGGAGTTTTTGACCAAATTGGATAATGAAGTAAAGAACAAAAAGGTTAAGAAATACCAAAGGGACAAAAAAGATTACTTAGAAGGGAAAGTGTATAGGTGGCAAGAGGAGGAAACACCTACCAACTCTGCAAACACATCCCTGAATGAGGAGGTGGACACCAGAGATGTGGGTGCAGACAAAAGGACCCATGGTACACCAGGCACCCCAATCGCCAACTTAATAAGAAGAGAAACTAGGACGCCAGCACACACCCCAACCACTAATCAGAGAAAGATAAACAAAAAACCTGAACAAGAGAATCGACCTATGAATGGACCTACCTACCCACCCCCTTTGGGTCAATATTCCAGACCTTGGAGAGGAGGATATAGGGGTAGAGGGAGAGGATATTATAATTACAATTCAAACTACAATCCCAACTATGGTCCACCTATGTGGCAGGGGGAATGGCGGGACTGGAGGGAACCCTACAAACCACCCATGCCGGTATTTCAAACCAGCAGGGGGAGTTGGAACAGGAACCCCCAGGAACCTGGAGAAAACACAAACCAAAGAGAAAAAGAGGCTGTAGAGGGGGAGGCAAAAAGGAAAAGAGAAAATTAGGTGAGGGCATTTTTAACCTAACAGATGTAACTTTCACTCAGGAAGAATTATTAGTATTAGATAGTGGAATTAAATATGCACCTAAGGCAACTTTCAATCAGTTTGAAGCTTTTATTGATTTGCAAAAGTTTATTAGGAAATTAAGTTTAAAGAAACATTTTTTGGAAAAAGGAGAACTCCAACACCAACAAATCGACACGGTATATAAGCATAGCAAGTTGAGGAACAGATCCACGTTCAACCCCAGGTCCACTACTAACCAACATATAGAGGTGTTCAAAAGGTTAGTGGAAAAGGAGATAAAAAATATTAAACCAACAAAATGCAACAGGGACAGAATATGACAGGGATTAAGGAAACTAGAAACTAGGAAAAACATAGTGATACGCCCAGCCGATAAGGGGGGAGGTGTAGTGATCCTAACAAAAGAGGACTACTATAAGGAGTTGGAAAGATTAGTCAAGGACCTAAGCACATATCAACCCCTCAAAAAGAGTCCAGAGAGTTAAAAAAGAAACTAAAAGAATACCTGGACAAGGGCATAGCAGACAAAATCCTGAGTAAGAAGGAAGGAAGATACCTACTGACAGAGGCCCCAAGAATACCAGTGATATACCAAGTCCCTAAGATCCATAAAAGTAAAACCAAGCCACCAGGAAGGCCTATAATCAGTGGCATTGAGTCGGTACACTCTAGGTTGGGGGAGTACTTAGATGTATTCCTCCAACCTATAGCAGGAGAGGGAAAGTCATTTCTCAAAGACAGCAAAGATGTTATCAACAATCTAAAAAATTTAAAGGTAGACAACTCCACACTACTGGTAACACTAGATGTGGAGTCGTTGTACACCAACATTAAACAAACCGATGCCCTGGCAGCAGTAGCATGGGGAATGAAAAACTTATCGGATCTAAAACTAAAACAAAGGAGGTTTATTTTGGAGGGACTAAGAATGGCCATGGGGAATAATTTTTTCTGGCACAATCATAAATACTACAGACAAATCAAAGGGGTGGGTATGGGAAACAAGTATGCACCGAGTGTGGCCAACATCTTCCTGAGCAAATGGGAGGAGGAAGAAATTTATGGAAGATGCTGGCCACATTTGCTGCTATACAAACGGTATATCGATGATATCCTGATAATATGGAAGGGAAGCCAAGAACAGTTGGAACAGTTTATTCAACATATTGGCGGTAACCAGTATGATATAAAATTCACTGCCACAGTACACCAACAAACAATCAACTTCTTGGACTTAGAAATATACAAAAATAAAAATAGGCTCGGGACTAGAACACACTTCAAAGAAACAGACCGGAATGGATATATACCAATGGGGAGCTGTCATCACCCCCAGTGGAAAATATCCATTCCAAAGAGCCAGTTTATCAGGATCAGACGGAATTGTGACCAAATGGAGGACTATTTCCGACAGACGGACATCCTGATAGATAGGTTTATAGAAAAGGGCTATAAAAGAAATATACTGGAGGACACACGCAAAAAAGTGGCCAATATGGACAGAGAAGTAATTCTCAGCAATAAAACAAGGAAGAACAACCAGGATAATAACATACCATTTATCACGGGTTTTAATACACAATATAAAGAATTAGAAAATATTATAAGAAATAACTGGTCCATCATCAGTAGCGACCCACAACTAAGTAAGGTACTACCCCGAAAACCAACATTCGTATACAGAAAAGCAAGAAGGATTAGGGATAAAATAGTAAAAAATGTGCCAGATCCCCCCAAAAGTTTGTCAACTTTTTTCAACCAGAAGGGATTCTTCAGGTGTGGAAAATGTAAAGCCTGTAGGTCCACTAATAAGAAAGACAGGAAAGTAACAAGCTTCATGTCAAACACCAACAAGCAGACATATAAAATAGATAAGTTGATAACATGTAGTAGTACACATGTCACCTACGTACTGGAGTGCAATTGTGGACTACAGTACATGGGCAGAACAACAAGAGCCTTGTCAGTAAGAAAAGGCGAACACGTCAGAAATATCAAAAAAGGATTTAAACACCATAGTGTATCAAAACATTTTAGAGACATACATGGTAGAAATCCCCAACATTTAAAGTTTTACGGAATAGATAGAATAGAACGAAATTGGAGGAACACCAACATGAGAAGGGAGGTTTCAAAGAACGAAACCCACTGGATATTTAAAATGGACACGATGAGGCCACAGGGGTTGAACGTGGAACTCGACATCAACTGCTTTTTAGAAGACTATTAAAATTAATTTTTCATTCCCTGTAATCTTATTTTTATTTTTATTTTCATTTTTATTATTTTTATTTTTATTTATTTTTATTTTTATTTTTGCATATTTTTTCATTTTTATTTTTTATTTTTATTTTTATTTTTATTTTATTTTTACTTTTGTTTGTATTTTTATTTTTACTTTTATTCTTCAATTTTCATTTCTATTTATTTATATTTTTTTATATATTTTTCATATATATTTTTTTATTTTTTTATTTATTTATTTTTTACTTTTTATTTTTATTTTCATTTTGTTTTTTATTTTATTTTATTTTTATTTTTATTTTATTCTATTTTTCTATTTTTTCTATTTTATTTATTTTTTATTTATTTTTTTTTATTTTAATTTTATTTCAATTTCCCAGTTTAGTTTAATCTATATTGTTTATTTCCATATTTAGTATTTTTATACAATTTTTTTGGAAGTAGCAAGGATTTGCTGTTCCATATTACACATTGTGCGGCAATTAGCCACGGAATAAAAATGTGCATAAGATGTTCATAATGCCAAAGCATCTAAGGGCCAATAAGGGCCATTAACTTACTAATAAGTGAAAGCCTCTCCAGCAGATACAGATGGGTTAGTTTAAAATCATTTATATAATTTTAGCATATTAATGGGCAAATCGGAATAAGAACGAATAATGGTAGAGTGGGGGAAACGGCGTGTACACTGGACAATCACGAAATGGGCTAATTGCCCATAGTTAAAATGGCGCCAAGAGGGAGGAAGTCCCAATAGAATAGAACTAAGGGAATACCCACACCCAAGATGGCGGCATAGTCATTTCCGCCCGTGCTCAACATAAATAGAACGAGAACCAATCAAACGGCAGCTTCCTGATGACGCACATTGGAATGCGAAACACATAGAGGCTGCTGGGAGATTTTTGCACCCACGTGACCGGGAACGAGCGTGGTTGGTGAGGACGCGAACGGACACAAGGGGGAACGCAAGCGGCACACGGAGGCAGCACAGCACACACTAGGCGAACCGGGCTGCAGCGCCCACCCGTCCCTAACTGCTGGAAAAGCTCTGTGCCGGCTTAATGGCACTTGGAAATGTGAGTGCATAGTTTTTCTGTGTTTTATAAAATAAAGGTTTTAAACGTTATTGTGCGATGATCGTTTTCATCCATTTTTTAGCTATTGGAGAAGTTCCCTTTGAGTGGAGTGGTTATCCCTATGAATGAACCAAAGGTGCAGTTTTAAAGAAATATCTGGTGAGTGGCCAATCTCACAGGTGGTGGTGAAGCACTAAGTCACTTTAAATTGATCAAACACAAGAGCACGCCTATCACGGCAAACTAACGGAAGATTTGCAAGCATATATGAAGGGACTTTATTATCATGTGATACATGTCACCGGACTTTTATATGATTTATATAATTTGCATATGGTTGTTGCTTAATGTGATGTATTTATATAGGTGGATGGTGAATAAGATTATGTCTAACAGATAGGATATACATAGATAGGAAAGAGAGTACAAATGAGAGCAGCGCATACACACACATAGCACTTTTTATACTGTAGGTGCAACTGTGCAGGGTACACAGTACAGTAACTGGAAATACGTCAAGAGCCTACACAAGCACCTGGCTTCAAGTAGTTATTCTGTAGGTGCAACTGTGCAGGGTACACAGTACAGTAACTGGAAATACGTCAAGAGCCTACACAAGTACCTGGCTTCAGGTAGCTATACTGTAGGTGCAACTGTGCAGGGTACACAGTACAGTAGCTGGAAATACGTCAAGAGCCTACACAAGCACCTGGCTTCAAGTAGTTATACTGTAGGTGCAACTGTGCAGGGTACACAGTACAATAACTGGAAATACTGTACAGGGTACACTGTATGTGTGTGTATATGTATATGTGTGTGTGTGTGTATGTGTATATATATATATATATATATATATATATATATATATATATATATACATACACACACACACACACACCACCTGGGATGCATATATATACACAATACACTTTAAATACAGCTAACTGACTCGACCTGCCTACTCTATCTAACTTAAAACAAATGACACTGTCTCTCTGTCTATCTATCTCTCTCCATCCCCACCGCAACACACTACACAAGGCCACCACAGAGGCGGCCTTATATAGTGTGGGGCGTGTACTAAACCCCTGAGCCATAATTGGCCAAAGCCTCTTTGGCTTTGGCCAATTACGGCTCTCTGTACACACAGCGCTGTGATTGGCCAAGCATGCGGGTCATAGTGCATGCTTGCCAATCATCAGCCAGCACTGCACCGCGATGCCGCAGTGATTTATGAGCCGTGAAGCACCACTCGAATTTGGTGCGAATGACCCATATCGTTCGTAATTCGGCGAACGACCGAACACACGATGTTCGAGTCGAACATGCGTTCGATTCAAGCATGAAGCTCATCCCTACTGATGGTGGGGCTATGGCAGGAATAGATGTGGACAAGGAGGCAGGTTTATCCACTCTGGCAACTGCAGGGGACTGCACACTTGTCGCTGCTTGCGTGACATAGGATGAGGAGGATGAGGAAGGTTTAGTAAGCCGGTCCACCACCTCCTCTGCATGCTGTGGCTGGATAGCACGGGCAAACTCACTAAACAGAGGAAATTATGCCCTGCCTGAGGACTGACCACCACGTCCACCTTTGCCTGTGGACACATTTGTTGCTGGCCCCCTTACAGTGCCAAGGGAACGTCTGCCTCCCCTTGTCCTCCCAGACATTATTGGGAGGGAGGGGGCGGTGCTTATAAGCAAATGTAAAGAAGAAGAAGTTGAAATCTGTACGTAGATGCACTTCAATGTAAAGAGGTGTTTGGTGCACTTTAATTTGAGTACTCACATTACACAGACACACTCTACGGATACACTAATATACTGCCATATAATACATCAAACATACAGTGACGCACAGAACTATATGGCGTTAAACTGGCAGTAACGCACACAGAAGTAAATGGCGTTAAACTGGCAGTAACGCACACAGAAGTAAATGGCGTTAAACTGGCAGTAACGCAATCAAATAGACGGTGTTCAACCGTCACTACACTGACGCTATCTGAACTGTCCCTACTCTAGCTATACACTAATGTAAAGATTACTGAGACGGTCTCACTACACTATGCTGAAACTATATGAGCTGTCCCTACTCTACACTAATGTATGTATGTATGTATGTATGAATGACACGGTCTCACTACACTACAGTGAAACTATCTGAGCTGTCCCTACTCTAGCTGCACACTATGCAAAGCTGAATGATGGTCCTCCTCACTACACTCACACTATCCCTAGACTGACACTAAACTAATATTCTACACTGACAATTGAAGCAAAATAGCACAGTATAGCACACTAACTAATAACACTGAACAGAGCCCTGTTCTCTCTCTCTCCACGCCAAAATCACACTGAAAATGGCTGCCATTGAAAGAATACTTTTATACTGTGGTGCGGGAATGAGCCATGATTGGATAAAGTCATGATGACAGTGTCCAATCATGACTGGAATGGTACCAGCAAAAGAATCAAACATATTCAAATATTCCAATATTCAAAAAAATGGCGAAGGTATATACCTGTAAACTACAGACTAGTCAGTCTAACATCAATAGTATGTAAAGCATTGAAAGGAAGGGACCATATCCAAGAAAATTTATAGAAAATATCATTAGTAACCAACATGAAAGACAAATCTTCCCAGATCAACTTTTTAAAGGGTAACTGCACTTTCGTGGGAAAAAAATAGAAAAAATACTACCTCGTGTACAATTGCAACATACGTCATATTGTAATTGAATGTTATTAAAAATGACCTCTCTTTTCCAATCTGCAGCTGCTGTCAATTTCTGTAAAATACAATCCATAATGGCAATCTGGAGGCATTTTGTACACAGATGGCATCTTCTCCTGCTTGTATGATTGGCTCACTGATTTTCCCAGAAGTCTGCACTAAGCTACAAATCAAATTTTGTGTATCCCCTTCAACAAAAATGTCATTTTTGGTGGGATACTCTCAAAGGCAATTCATATCTAAAGGGGTGCAGACCCTGCACTAAAAGTGCAGCAGGTGATTGAAAATTATAAAATCACTCTCATTCACATTAATTTTGCACATTGACATAGACAAACAAACAGGTATTTCTTCAGAATACCAAACGGTACCTGCAACAAAGTTTGTTAAAATCTCTGAAATGTATATTGGTCACCCAGAGGAGAATATTTTCTTCTCAACAAAAGCGGAGTTCTTTTTTTTACTTTCTGTGCGGAAGTAAGCTATTATTCAAATAGCGGAAGTCCCAGATCGCCACAGGACCATTCACAAAGAGCAGCATGGCTCAGGCATGTTGCCCACAGTTAGTATGCTGGTAGAAAGAGAAGAATGCCCCCAGGGATGATATGGGCAGGGAACCAACTAAGGATAGTGAAAAAATGATACAAGATACATAAAAAAGTATAAATTGTATTCAAAATACAAAAAGATAAACATCTAAAAACAATAATAGGAACATGACCACAAATGTGAACATACAGCTACTAGATGCTGGAGCAAACGCTGGCTCTGAAGACCCAAGGTCAGATGAGAGACAGGGCTGCTGCAAACTACCCTACATGTTTCGGAAAACACAAATAGATTGGTTTCTTTTTATGATAAGTGTACTTCCTTCTTCAGGGGTTCAAGTAGAGTGTGCTGTTATATTTCTATCAAGAAAGAGATATATATATGTGTGTGTGTGTGTGTGTGTGTGTGTGTGTGTGTGTGTGTGTGTGTGTGTGTGTGTGTGTATGTATGTATGTATGTATATATATATATATATATATATATATATATATATATATATATATATATATATATATATATATATACACGTGTGTATGAGTAACTAAAAATGACAAAACATAATAAATTTGCATAATTGAATTAGTTTACAGAAAGGCAGGTATACAAACAAAATATATAAGTCAGTACTTACAAATCAAACTGTTCCTCTACAAAAAGATGATACACAGTGAAAGTGCAGGTAGATGGGTTCCCACATCCAGGGGTCCTCTTAGTGATTAGTTGTAAACAAGGGGAAGCCCCTATCGTAGAGAAAATCTCATTGCCCTTTTCCCCCAATGTGCGGTAGATAAAGTGCGGGGCAGATGAAGGTCTGTTAGGGGTCTAGGATGGAACCACACACCACAAGAAGGACCATGCGGCAGGTCAGAGCTCACAGGAACCACCCATATGGGTATGGAGGATACAGATCTAACAGGACAAAAGGAGGGTAAAAAAAAAAGGGTGTATGTGTATATGTGTGTGTGTATATATATATATATATATATATATATATATATATATATATATATATATATATATATATATTTATTATGCTGAAAGCATGTATGTATGTATATCATAAAAACGCTGGCTGACTGCCAAGATTAAATGGATAATGGGAAAACAGATAAGCAAAGAGTCCTGCTACACAGAAACAGGGTCAATGCTAAAATATGCAAACAAGTATAAAGGGCATGTAACATAGATTGAGTGGTGATCAGCATGAAAAAACATCGTAAAAGAAGAGGAGAGGGGACAAAAAAATGTGTGGTCTTTAACCTCTTTGTAGGCAAGTTTCCACGAGTTCATATCAGGGATGATCACCTTGGCTGTGCAGCAAAGATATGCTGCACAAGCCAGTGTTTAAATAGCCCCAAGGTAGGAGTGGTATCAAAGGCGGCCAATCACAGCGGTTTAGAATATAAGATCTGTGTGTAGCCTAAAAAGGCTTAACCACACACCTGTGTAAAAGATACACCTGTGCGTGGAAGCCCTCCAATCGTGGTTCCTCGGCTGATGCGGCGTCCGGCGTCACCTGATGTGATGACGTCAGACGTCAACACAGACCGCTGACACCGAGGGTAGGTGGCGACTGCAGGCAGAGATGAGAAAAACAAAAAAGGGGGGCCAGTGCGCAGACGCGGAAGGCACGCGATGCCACAGCGCATGCGTGCAGTCATCACACAAAATAATGCCTCCGCTCCTAAGGAAACAAAGAGCGGAGGCCCCCAGGTGCCAGGGAGCGCCGACGAGCCACACCACCAGGGAGGGAAAAAAAAAACAAAAACAAAAAAGGTTCCCAAACAGATCACAAAGGACAGACGATATCCTGCACTTTATAGGCATTGGTAGTCATAAATGGATGTTAATATGGGTAAAACAATATAAGTGTAAAGGGAAGAGTAGGCAGTACACTTGGTAGAATCTAAGAATTAGGACTGAAATGGATGTGGGATTCCCATCTGTACATGTTTGTAAACAAGATCAGTAAACCTGCAAAGGAAAAGGAACATGGATATAATTATGATCAGCAGAATCTTATACATTAAATATTTGATAATGCTTAATATTGTAATCATCATTAAAGGGCAAAAGGACAAATTCATAATAATAAGCCAATAATATCAAGATGAAAGGAGGGGAAATATGGGAGAGAGAAAAGGCATAGAAACATTGTTAAAAACTGCATATAATGGTCTTTTGGAGAAATTATAAAGGTCTATAGTTCTCCTATAGCCTCCTGTCACAAAACCTGGCAGGAAGGGTTTTAGGTTAAAAGCTTCATTGAGGCCAGGTGGGGGGGTGGCATTGAGATCCACCAAAGCTTGCCCTGGCTTGTGCAGCATATCTTTGCTGCACAGCCAAGGTGATCTTCCCTGATATGGACTTGTGGAAACTTGCCTACAAAGAGGTTAGAGACCACACATTTTTTTCCCCCCTTTCCTCTTCTTTTATAATGTTTTTTCATGCTGATCACCACTCAATCTATGTTACATGCCCTTTATACTTGTTTGCATATTTTAGCATTGACCCTGTTTCTCTGTAGCAGGACTCTTTGCTTATCTGTTTTCCCATTATCAATTTTATCTTGGCAGTCAGCCAGGGTTTTTATGATATACATACATGCTTTCAGTGTGTGTGTGTGTGTGTGTGTGTGTGTGTGTGTGTGTGTGTGTATATATATATATATATATATATATATACACACACATACATACACCCCTTTTTTTCACCCCCCTTTTGTCCTGTTAGATCTGTACCCTCCATACCCATATGGGTGGTTCCTTTTGAGCTCTGAACTGCCGAGTCCTCCTACTTGTGGTGTGTGGTTCCATCCTAGACCCCTAACAGACCTTCATCTGCCCCGCACTTTATCCACCGCACCTTTGGGGAAAAGGGCAATGAGATTTTCTCTACGATAGGGGCCTCCCCTTGTTTACAACTAATCACTAAGAGGACCCCTGGACATGGGAACCCATCTACCTGCACTTTCACTGTGTATCATCTTTTTGTAGAGGAACAGTTTGATCTGTAAGTACTGACTTATATATTTTGTTTGTATACCTGCCTTTCTGTAAACTAATTAAATTATGCAAATTACTCATACACATTTACATATATCTTTCTTGATAGAAATGTAACAGCACGCTCTACTTGAACTCCTGAAGAAGGAAGTACGCTTATCATAAAATGAAAGCAATCTTTTTGTGTTTTCCGAAACATGTAGGGTAGTTTGCAGCAGCCCCGTCTCTCATCTGACCTTGGGTCTTCAGAGCCAGCGTTTGCTCCAGCATCTAGTAGCTGTATGTTCACATTTGTGGTCATGTTCCTATTATTGTTTTTAGATGTTTATCTTTTTGTATTTTGAATAAAATTTATTCTTTTTTATATACCTTGTCATTTTTTCACTATCCTTTGTTGGTTCCCTGCCCATATCATCCCTGGGGGCATTCTTCTCTTTCTACTAGTTTGTTTTTGGGATGTGGCAGAGACCCTCAGGATTAATTTCTCGTACAGTTTCCTCTTTTGAACAATTTTTCTACAGTTAGTATGCTGGCGCCACGACCCAAAGTCTGGTGAAGAAACCAAGCTTGGGCGAGCCCAGCGCTGGATCCCTGGGCAGGTGAAGGTCTGTTTATTAAAAGTCAGCAGCTACAGTTTTTGGAATTTTCATATATTCGACTGAAAGTCCTCCCTCTTGTCCAGAAACAATATAGCAATTAGAATAAATAGTTCAATCTCAGTGTTTGCTGATGATACAAACCTAAGCAGGACAATAACTTCACAACAGGATATAGCAAGTTCACAAGAAGACCTCAAGAAAGTAGAGGGGTGAGCAGCTAAATGACAAATTAAATTCAATATTGAAAAATTTTAAATTATCGCACTTGAGAACTAAAAATATGCATTCAAGTTATTCACTATGGGAGGATCCTCTGGGGGATTCAAGGATGGAAAAGAATCAAGGGGGGCATGCAGTTAAGAGGCGGGCTACAAAAATAAAACTTATTCTCCCTGGAGAAGAGGCACTTAAAGGTTCCTTTTTTTTTTTTTTTTTAAATAACAAACATGTTAGACTTACCTGCCCCGGTCTTCTTCTGGGTCCCCCGGTGGCGCTCCTGGCTACTTCTCTTCACTGAGTACCCCCACGGAGAACCACTTTCCATGCGGGCGCGCTCCCGAGTTCTGCTGCTGCGTCCATGGACACAGACAGCAGAACTCGGCTCCGCCACCCAGCTTCCGTATCACTAGATTTGATTGACAGTAGTGGGAGCCAATGACTCCTGCTGCTATCAATCTATCCAAAAAGGACCCGAGACAGCGACTGGAGCTGCTGTGCTTGTGCTCGTCACTGGAACGATTGGGTTCAGGTAAGAAAAAGGGAGGCTCTGGAGCACAGGAGGTTTTTCACCTTAATGCATAGAATGCATTAAAGGTAAAAAACCTTGAGGGTTTACAACTCCTTTAACCGCTTGCCAACCAGCCGCCATCATTTTACTGCAGGTCGGCACAATCCTGCGAACCGTCGTAGCTAAACGTCAGCTCGTGGGATCGGGATAGCAGGTGCGCACGCTGCGGGTTGCGATGACCGCCGGCCACGAGCGATCGCGGGCATGAGAGGCAGAACAGGGATGTGTGTGTGTGTGTGTGTGTGTGTGTGTGTGTAAACACACACACACACATCCCTGTTCTGTGAGGAGAGACAGATCATGTGTTTCTAATAGCTAGGAACCATGATCTGTAATTTCCTCTAGGCCAGTCCCCTCCCCCTTCAGTTAGAAATACATACAGGGAACAGAGTTAACCCCTTAATCGCCCCCTAGTGTTAACCCCTTCCCTGCCAGTGACATTTTTACAGTAATCAGTGAATTTTTATAGCACCGATCGCTGTATAAATGCCAATGGTCCCAAAAATGTGTCAAAAGTGTCTGATGTGTCCGCCATAATGTCGCAGTCCTGATAAAAATCGCAGATCGCCGCAGTTACTAGTAAAATAAATAATAATGAAAATGCTATAAATCTATCCCCTATTTTGTAGACGCTATAACTTTTGCGCAAACCAATCAATATACGCTTATTGCTATTTTTTTACCAAACTCAGAAAAAAATTTGCTTTTTAAAAAAAAAAAAAAAAATGGGGGTATTTATTATAGCAAAAAGTACAAAATAGTGTTCAACATTTCGCTCTTTTTTGTTTATAGCGCAAAAAATTAAAAACGCAGAGGCAATCAAATACCACCAAAAGAAAGCTCTATTTGTGGGGAAAAAAGGACACTAATTTTGTTTGGGTCCAGCATTGTACGACTGCGCAATTGTCAGTTAAAGCGACGCAGTGCCGAATCGCAAAAAATGGCCCGGTCTTTCAGCAGCCAATTCTTCTGGGGCTGAAGTGGTTAAAGTGATTGTAAATGATAACCTTGTAAAACAACCCATTCAGTTTAAAACTAAAAAGAAAAGCAAAACATTTGTGTATAGATTATAAATACGTTTTTTCCCTTTTCTATAAGTGATCACATTCCCTCTGTTCTCAGCTGCATAAGATCTGTGGGGAGGAAAAGCAGCACACTGAGCTTCCCAGTGAATGGCGGAGACTGGTCAGGACAAGTCTGATCATTGGAGGAGAGCTCCCAGCACAGCTAGGGAACTGACCATGGTGTGCTCTCACTTAGTGTGGTCAGTATTTTTTTAAAGGAAACTAGAGGAACTGGCAGGGACACTTTAAGGAGATATGGTTGCAATATACAAATCTTTCAGTGTTGACTGTATCACGGGGGGGGGGGGGATTATATAATCCAAGGTCTATAAAGAAGACACACGGCCCCACAATGAAGTTGGACATGAATCGGCTCAGTCTTAACCCCTTTGCGCCAACCTATGCAAATATGCGGCCCCATTGGACTGGGCTTTTTTCTGTACAGCCCCATATTTGCATATCTCCCAGCACAGAGCCCTCGGTGTCACAGAGAGCCCCGGGCAGTGTTCTAGCGATTGGGACCCAAAACGTCCGATTCCAGGTCACCTGATCACTGTGATCAGTCACTGTGAAGCCTGCCCCAGTGGGTTTGATCTAGGTTAGCCCTAGGGTAATGCCGCGTACACACGGTCTGACTTTTCGTCTACAAAAGTCCGACAGCCCGTCCGACAGACTTTCAACGGACTTTTGGCAGACTTGCGGCAAACTTTCTAACGAACGGACTTGCCTACACACGATCACACAAAAGTTCGACAGCCTAGTACGCGGTGACGTACACCAAGTCCGACGAGACTATAAAACGGAAGTTCAATAGCCCCTCAGACACCCTTTGGGCTCCTTCTGCTAATCTCGTGCTTATCTCGTGTTAGTAGAAGTTTGGTGAGAGACGATTCACGCTTGTGAGACTCGTATTTTTCAGTTTGTTTTAACTGTTGTTCAGTCTGTGCTTGTGAGGTTTGTATCTGCTTTACAGTGCGTTTGGTCAGTTGGCATTGAGAAATCTTTGTTTTATTGTCCGCTCGTTGCCGATTTTCAGGTCGCTCTTCACAGGCCTTGCTGTTCTTCAGTGCATTCTGTTAAGTGCGTTCTGACCAGCCTAACGTTTTGAAGCCATGTTACCTGTACGTACTCGTCGTAGAGCTCGTGCATTGTATGTGCTTGGTGCTGTAGTTCATTCTTCAGCCCAAGACCAGTCCATGAACAGGGCGAGGAGGAGTTCACGGACCAAGAATTGGTTGCTCCAGTGTGACCAGTTCTGTCACATGCCATTGCTCCGTGAGATCCGTGAGAATAATCCTGAGGATTTCAGGAACTTTCTCCGGATGACGGACCCCGTTTTTGACCGTTTGTTGGCTTTGCTTACCCTTTATATCAGCAGGCAGGATACCTGCATGAGGCAAGCCATCACTCCGGAGCAGAGGTTAGTTGCCACGTTTTGGTACTTGGCGACAGGGAGAAGTCTGCAGGACTTGAAGTTCTCGACAGGCATCTCCCCCCAGGCTCTGGGGATCATTATCCCAGAGACCTGTTCTGCCATCATTCAGGTCATGCAGAAGGACTATATTAAAGTAAGAATGTTTTCTTTTATTAGCATCGCATGTTATTTTATTTAATCTTTGATAATGTAATGTATTTCTTAACTCAAACACTACTTACCATCATTGCAATATAGTGTGAATGTCCCCTTTTTCTCCTCATGCATGCTGTAATTTTTTCCTGTTCTTTTTTGTCATGCATGTATATTTGCCTTCACTAACCTCCCCAGCATACAATGCTGGGCACATATCCACCTAGTCTACTCAGTTTGAATGTATTTAGTCAGCTGCATTGTATTTTGTTTCCCCTAAACTCCATCCAAATAGTGTGTGTGTGTGTGTGTGTGTCATTAACTAGATTTCCAAACCCCTCCCCCCCTAAACTCCATCCAAATAGTGTGGGTGTCATTAACTAGATTTCCAAACCCCTCCCCCTAAACTCCATCCAAATAGTGTGTGTTTCATTAACTAGATTTCCAACCCCCCCCCCCCCCCTAATCTCCATCCAAATAGTGTGTGTGTCATTAACTAGATTTCCAAACCCCTCCCCCCCCTAAACCCCATCCAAATAGTGTGTGTGTCATTAACTAGATTTCCAAACACCTCCCCCCCCAAACTCCATCCAAATAGTGTGTGTGTCATTAACTAGATTTCCAAACCCCTCCCCCCCTGAACTCCATCCAAATAGTGTGTGTGTTTCATTAACTAGATTTCCAAACCCCTCCCCCCCTAAACTCCATCCAAATAGTGTGTGTGTCATTAACTAGATTTCCAACCCCCCCCCCCCAAACTCCATCCAAATAGTGTGTGTGTCATTAACTAGATTTCCAAACCCCTCCCCCCCAAACTCCATAGAAATAGTGTGTGTGTCATTAACTAGATTTCCAACCCCCCCCCCCCCCAAACTCCATCCAAATAGTGTGTGTGTCATTAACTAGATTTCCAAACCCCCCCCCCCAAACTCCATCCAAATAGTGCGTGTGTCATTAACTAGATTTCCAACCCCCCCCCCCTAAACTCCATCCAAATAGTGTGTGTGTCATTAACTAGATTTCCAAACCCCCCTAATAATTTGCTATAATGTTCGGTGGTGTTGATTTTTACAAAGCAAATATATGTTGCACTTTGCAAAATGCATTTGCACTCTGCAAGTGCATTTGCTCCAGGGCTTTAGTAAATGAGCAGAAGCTCTGCTGATTTCCATCATCCAATCATGTGCAAGCCACAAAGTGTTTGGATTAATTGCCCTTGCATGTGATTGGGTACTCCTTGCAACATGAAGCCTTTTACCTTCACCTCATTTACTAAGCTGTGGAGCAACTGCACTTGCAGAGTGCGACAACTGCACTTTTCAAACTGCACAGTCTTGTAGCCTTTAGCCAATAAAACCCTGCGTGTCCTTAAACTTTTAATTTCTAATTTCACCACCCCCTAAAATGTAACAATGTGCCATCAGAGGGGGTGAGCAATCTGATAAGTGTGCCTTTCCATATTATTTATTCAAGAAAATTTCAATTATTTAACCACTTGCCGACCGCCTAACGTATATATACGTCGGCAGAATGGCACGGGCAGGCAGAATCACGTACCTGTACGTGATCTGCCTCCCGCGGGCGGGGGGTCCGATCGGACCCCCCCCCGGTGCCATCGGCGGTCGGCATCTGACTGGGAGCGTCGGGAGGCGAGGGGGAGACCATCCGATCGTGGCCCCCCCCTCGCGATCGCTCCCAGCCAATGGGAATCCTCCTCTGCCTGTGTATAGTTTCACACAGGCAGAGGATGTGATGTCATCTCTCCTCGGTCTGGCAGTTTCCGTCCAGCGCCGAGGAGAGAAGACATGTAAGTGCACAACACACAAACACACACAGTAGAACATGCCAGGCATACCTTACACCCCCGATCCCCCCCCGACCCCCCCCCAATCACCCCCCCCCCCCCCGTCACAAACTGACATTAGCAGTATTTTTTTTTTTTTTTTTCTGATTACTGCATAGTGTCAGTTTGTGACAGTTACAGTGTTAGGGCAGTGAGTGGTAGCCCCCTTTAGGTCTAGGATACCCCCCTAACCCCCCCTAATAAAGTTTTAACCCCTTGATCACCCCCTGTCACCAGTGTCACTAAGCGATCATTTTTCTGATCGCTGTATTAGTGTCGCTGGTGACGATAGTTAGAGACGTAAATATTTAGGTTCGCCGTCAGCGTTTTATAGCGTCAGGGACCCCCATATACTATCTAATAAAGGTTTTAACCCCTTGATTGCCCCCTAGTTAACCCTTTCACCACTGATCACCGTATAACTGTTACGAGTGACGCTGGTTAGTTTGTTTATTTTTTATAGTGTCAGGGCACCCGCCGTTTATTACCGAATAAAGGTTTAGCCCCCTGATCGCCCGGCGGTGATATGCGTCGCCCCAGGCAGCGTCAGATTAGCGCCAGTACCGCTAACACCCACGCACGCAGCATACGCCTCCCTTAGTGGTATAGTATCTGTACGGATCAATATCTGATCCAATCAGATCTATACTAGCGTCCCCAGCAGTTTAGGGTTCCCGAAAACGCAGTGTTAGCGGGATCAGCCCAGATACTCGCTAGCACCTGCGTTTTGCCCCTCTGCCCGGCCCACCCAAGTGCAGTATCGATCGATCACTGTCACTTACAAAACACTAAACGCATAACTGCAGCGTTCGCATAGTCAGGCCTGATCCCTGCGATCGCTAACAGTTTTTTTGGTAGCGTTTTGGTGAACTGGCAAGCACCAGCCCCAGGCAGCGTCAGATTAGCGCCAGTACCGCTAACACCCACGCACGCACCGTACACCTCCCTTAGTGGTATAGTATCTGATCGGATCAATATCTGATCTGATCAGATCTATACTAGCGTCCCCAGCAGTTTAGGGTTCCCACAAACGCAGTGTTAGCGGGATCAGCCCAGATACCTGCTAGCACCTGCGTTTTGCCCCTCCGCCCGGCCCAGCCCAGCCCACCCAAGTGCAGTATCGATCGATCACTGACACTTACAAAACACTAAACACATAACTGCAGCGTTCGCAGAGTCAGGCCTGATCACTGCGATCGCTAACAGTTTTTCTGGTAGCGTTTTGGTGAACTGGCAAGCACCAGCCCCAGGCAGCGTCAGGTTAGCGCCAGTACCGCTAACACCCACGCACGCAGCATACGCCTCCCTTAGTGGTATAGTATCTGAACGGATCAATATCTGATCTGATCAGATCTATACTAGCGTCCCCAGCAGTTTAGGGTTCCCACAAACGCAGTGTTAGCGGGATCAGCCCAGATACCTGCTAGCACCTGCGTTTTGCCCCTCCGCCCGGCCCAGCCCAGCCCACCCAAGTGCAGTATCGATCGATCACTGTCACTTACAAAACACTAAACGCATAACTGCAGCGTTCGCAGAGTCAGGCCTGATCCTTGCGATCGCTAACAGTTTTTTTGGTAGCGTTTTGGTGAACTGGCAAGCACCAGCGGCCTAGTACACCCCGGTCGTAGTCAAACCAGCACTGCAGTAACACTTGGTGACGTGGCGAGTCCCATAAGTGCAGTTCAAGCTGGTGAGGTGGCAAGCACAAGTAGTGTCCCGCTGCCACCAAGAAGACGAACACAGGCCCGTCGTGCCCATAATGCCCTTCCTGCTGCATTCGCCAATCCTAATTGGGAACCCACCGCTTCTGCGGCGCCCGTACTTCCCCCATTCACATCCCCAACCAAATGCAGTCGGCTGCATGAGAGGCATTTTCTTTATGTCCTCCCGAGTACCCCTACCCAACGAACCCCCCCCCAAAAAAGATGTCGTGTCTGCAGCAAGCGCGGATATAGACGTGACACCCGCTATTATTGTCCCTCCTGTCCTGACAATCCTGGTCTTTGCATTGGTGAATATTTTGAACGCTACCATGCACTAGTTGAGTATTAGCGTAGGGTACAGCATTGCACAGACTAGGCACACTTTCACAGGGTCTCCCAAGATGCCATCGCATTTTGAGAGACCCGAACCTGGAACCGGTTACAGTTATAAAAGTTAGTTACAAAAAAAAGTGTAAAAAAAAAAAAAAAACACATACAAAAATATAAAATAAAAAAAAAATAGTTGTCGTTTTATTGTTCTTTCTCTCTCTATTCTCTCTCTCTATTGTTCTGTTCTTTTTTACTGTATTCTATTCTGCAATGTTTTATTGTTATTATGTTTTATCATGTTTGCTTTTCAGGTATGCAATTTTTTATACCTTACCGTTTACTGTGCTTTATTGTTAACCATTTTTTTGTCTTCAGGTACGCCATTCACGACTTTGAGTGGTTATACCAGAATGATGCCTGCAGGTTTAGGTATCATCTTGGTATCATTCTTTTCAGCCAGCGGTCGGCTTTCATGTAAAAGCAATCCTAGCGGCTAATTAGCCTCTAGACTGCTTTTACAAGCAGTGGGAGGGAATGCCCCTCCCCCCCCAACGTCTTCCGTGTTTTTCTCTGGCTCTCCTGTCTCAACAGGGAACCTGAAAATGCAGCCGGTGATTCAGCCAGCTGACCATAGAGCTGATCAGAGACCAGAGTGGCTCCAAACATCTCTATGGCCTAAGAAACCGGAAGCTACGAGCATTTTATGACTTAGATTTCGCCGGATGTAAACAGCGCCATTGGGAAATTGGGAAAGCATTTTATCACACCGATCTTGGTGTGGTCAGATGCTTTGAGGGCAGAGGAGAAATCTAGGGTCTAATAGACCCCAATTTTTGCAAAAAAGAGTACCTGTCACTACCTATTGCTATGATAGGGGATATTTACATTCCCTGAGATAACAATAAAAATGATTAAAAAAAAAAAAAAATGAAAGGAACAGTTTAAAAATAAGATAAAAAAATAATAATAATAAAGAAAAAAAAAAAAAAAAAAAAAAAAGCACCCCTGTCCCCCCTGCTCTCGCGCTAAGGCGAACGCAAGCGTCGGTCTGGCGTCAAATGTAAACAGCAATTGCACCATGCATGTGAGGTATCGCCGCGAAGGTCAGATCGAGGGCAGTAAGTTTAGCAGTAGACCTCCTCTGTAAATCTAAAGTGGTAACCTGTAAAGGCTTTTAAAGGCTTTTAAAAATGTATTTAGTTTGTCGCCACTGCACGTTTGTGCGCAATTTTAAAGCATGTCATGTTTGGTATCCATGTACTCGGCCTAAGATCATCTTTTTTATTTCATCAAACATTTGGGCAATATAGTGTGTTTTAGTGCATTAAAATGTAAAAAAGTGTGTTTTTTCCCCAAAAAATGCGTTTGAAAAATCGCTGCGCAAATACTGTGTGAAAAAAAAAAATGAAACACCCACCATTTTAATCTGTAGGGCATTTGCTTTAAAAAAAATATATAATGTTTGGGGGTTCAAAGTAATTTTCTTGCAAAAAAAAATTATTTTTTTATGTAAACAATAAGTGTCAGAAAGGGCTTTGTCTTCAAGTGGTTAGAAGTGTGGGTGATGTGTGACATAAGCTTCTAGATGTTGTGCATAAAATGCCAGGACAGTTCAAAACCCCCCCAAATGACCCCATTTTGGAAAGTAGACACCCCAAGCTATTTGCTGAGAGTCATGTTGAGTCCATGGAATAATTTATATTGTGACACAAGTTGCGGGAAAGAGACAATTTTTTATTTTTTTTATTTTTTTTTGCGCAAAGTTGTCACTAAATGATATATTGCTCAAACATGCCATGGGAATATGTGAAATTACACCCCAAAATACATTCTGCTGCTTCTCCTGAGTACGGGGATACCACATGTGTGGGACTTTTTGGGAGCCTAGCCGCGTACGGGACCCCGAAAACCAAGCACCGCCTTCAGGCTTTCTTAGGCCGTAAATTTTTGATTTCACTCTTCACTGCCTATCACAGTTTCGGAGGCCATGGAATGCCCAGGTGGCAAAAAAACCCCCCAAATGACCCCATTTTGGAAAGTAGACACCCCAAGCTATTTGATGAGAGGTATAGTGAGTATTTTGCAGACCTCACTTTTTGTCACAAAGTTTTGAAAATTGAAAAAAGAAAAAAAAAAATTTTTTTTCTCGTCTTTCTTTATTTTCAAAAACAAATGAGAGCTGCAAAATACTCACCATGACTCTCAGCAAATAGCTTGGGGTGTCTACTTTCCAAAATGGGGTCATTTGGGGGGGGTTTGTGCCACCTGGGCATTCCATGGCCTCCGAAACTGTGATAGGCAGTGAGGAGTAAAATCAAAAATGTACGCCCTTAGAAATCCTGAAGGCAGTGATTGGTTTTCGGGGTCCCGTACACGGCTAGGCTCCCAAAAAGTCCCACACATGTGGTATCCCCATACTCAGGAGAAGCAGCTAAATGTATTTTGGGGTGCAATTCCACATATGCCCATGGCCTGTGTGAGCAATATATCATTTAGTGACAACTTTGTGCAAAAAAAAAAAAAAAAAAAAAAAATTTGTCACTTTCCCGCAACTTGTGTCAAAATATAAAACATTCCATGGACTCAACATGCCTCAAAGCAAATAGCTTGGGGTGTCTACTTTCCAAAATGGGGTCATTTGGGGGGGTTTTATGTCATCTGGGCATTTTATGGCCTTCAAAACTGTGATAGGTAGTGAGGAGTAAAATCAAAAATGTACGCCCTTAGAAATCCTGAAGGCAGTGATTGGTTTTCGGGGCCCCGTACGCGGCTAGGCTCCCAAAAAGTCTCACACATGTGGTATCCCCATACTCAGGAGAAGCAGCTAAATGTATTTTGGGGTGCAATTCCACATATGCCCATGGCCTGTGTGAGCAATATATCATTTAGTGACAAATTTTTGTAATTTTTTTTTTTTTTTTTTGTCATTGTTCAATCACTTGGGACAAAAAAAATGAATATTCAATGGGCTCAACATGCCTCTCAGCAAATTCCTTGGGGTGTCTACTTTCCAAAATGGGGTCATTTGTGGGGGTTTTGTACTGCCCTGCCATTTTAGCACCTCAAGAAATGACATAGGCAGTCATAAATTAAAGGCTGTGTAAATTCCAGAAAATGTACCCTAGTTTGTAGACGCTATAACTTTTGCGCAAACCAATAAATATACACTTATTGACATTTTTTTTACCAAAGACATGTGGCCGAATACATTTTGGCCTAGATGTATGACTAAAATTGAGTTTATTGGATTTTTTTTAGAACAAAAAGTAGAAAATATCATTTTTTTTCAAAATTTTCGGTCTTTTTCCGTGTATAGCGCAAAAAATAAAAACGGCAGAGGTGATCAAATACTATCAAAAGAAAGCTCTATTTGTGGGAAGAAAAGGACGCAAATTTCGTTTGGGTACAGCATTGCATGACCGCGCAATTAGCAGTTAAAGCGACGCAGTGCCGAATTGTAAAAAGTGCTCTGGTCAGGAAGGGGGTAAAACCTTCCGGGGCTGAAGTGGTTAATGTTATGCTGATGCTGGGCAATAATGTTTTAAGTGTATAATGTTCTTGCAATGTTCTTTTCTAAATTACTGAGTTTTGTTTTCTTGTTTGATTCCCCAGTTTCCTTCAACGCCACAGGAATGGCAGACTGTGGCATCCCATTTTGCCACCCGTTGGGACTTTCCCAATTGTGGAGGGGCTATAGATGGGAAACATGTCCACATCGTGCCACCACCCCATTCGGGGTCATACTATTTTAATTATAAAGGGTTCCATAGTATTGTCTTAATGACGGTGGTGTCGGCACAATATGAATTTCTCTATGTGGACGTAGGGAAGAATGGCCAGATGTCGGATGGAGGAGTATTTGCCCAGATGGAGTTCTGCCAGCGTCTCCAGAGTGGTGGCCTGGGATTGCCACCTGATGCGGATAACGTGGAAGGTCTCCCCTTTGTCTTCATAGCAGATGAAGCCTTCGCTCTGAGCAAGCACCTCATGAGTCTATTCCCCCAAAGAACCCTCACCCCGGAGAGGAGGGTTTTTAATTTCCGGCTGGCCAGAGCAAGAAGAGTTGTTGAGAATGCTTTTGGGATTCTGGCCAGCCAGTTCCGCCTGTTTCAGACAGCCATAAACCTGGCGGAATACAAACTTAATTTCATCATTTTAGCGTGCTGCATCCTGCACAACTTTTTGAACAAACATTCTACAAATTATATTGTGCCAGTTGGACCTGAGGCCGGACTTATTAGTGACAATCTGACGGGCCTGGATACTGTCCGTACTGGCTTGGCCCCCCAAAGTGCCCGTCAATTTCGAGATCAATATGTCAATTATTTTATGGGTAGGGGGGCCATTGCAATGCCCCAGGATATTTAATTTCTCAAAATAAAAAATCTTGATGAAATATTGAATTATATTTATTGCTTGCCTTTCTTTTTGGCTTTCTCCTAGGTTATGGTAGAGCACTTGTAGTGCCAAGTGTATTTTCCTTGACTAAATAAGCACCATTGTCACTGTAAACAACTATTTTAAATTTAAACAAACTGATACTGAGCATTGAAATAACAAACCACACATTTAGTTAATTACTAAACAGTTTTTTTTAATATTCTGTATACATTCACTTATGCATTTGTAAAAAATGTTGATAGTCAAAAAAAATCCATATATTTACAAATTTGGAACAATATAATTAGGTCATTTTTTTTTTTTTACTATATAATTTTTTTGGGGGTTTTAGCAAACAGGCCTCGTTTTTTTTTTTTTTTTTTTTTGGAAAACAGGACTCTATTTTTTATTTTTTATTTAAACAGGCATATAATTTATAACAAAGAAAAAAGAGAAGGCCTAGAATGGGGTCAGCAAACAAGGAAATGAAGAACATGATCGATGTTTTTTGGGTTGAAAAAGGGCATTTAGATTCGACCCAAAACATCGATCATGTTCTTCATTTCCTGCTGCATATGATCCAGCCGATTCCGCATTTGATCAATCTCCCCATTCCAGGCCATTATTTGACCAATTAGTCATTGGGCACTGTCTGTGGTAAAATTTTCACTCAGACCTAAAATTGAATGAAAAAAAGATGTGTTTAGAAATATGCAGACATACATAGATTACCTTACCATAAGCTGGTGTCTCAGACACTGACCTGGTGGGGTGCCCATGTCGCATACTTCATCAACATCCTCGTGGGTGGCGCTGTTACTTGAGTCAAGCACAACCAGATCACCTAAAATAGAGTTTAAAATTATCATCAAAAAATATGCAGCCATACATAGATTACCGTAAGCTGGTGTGTCAGACACTCACCTGGTGGGGTGCCCATGTCGCCCACCTCTCCTTCCTCCACATCCTCAGTGGGGCTTGGGCTGATTTCCCAATTATGTTGTTTCGGTTGGGGGGGACTGGGTTCATCTTGGCTGAGTCTTTTTTCCCCTATGTGAACCAAAAAATTAATATACTTGGCACACAGATATTTTAGTACATAGTAATCTTCAAACATTGTAGTGAAGTGGTGTCCAAATTGTCTGTTTGTGTAGAGTTCCTAGTTTAATACATTTTTAATTTTATAAAGACATAGATAGATACATAGATATATCTCTAAATATCAATAGATATATAAATATATATATATTTAAATATATATAGATGTGTGTGTATCTCTCTATATATCTCTATATATATCTCTCTCTCTCTCATATATATATATATATATATATATATATATATATATATATATATATATATATATATATGAGAGAGAGAGATTGAGATTATATATATCTAGAGATAGATAGATACATTAATAAAAGATCTAGGTCTGTATATATGTAACGAGGTTTATTAAAAGATCGTTTCAAATGATAAAAAACTCGTACAGTAAAGAAAAGCACATGGAGCAGTATACAAGGTAATAAACAGAAGATGAACACATGACAAGTACTTTACTTTTTTTCAGCACTTTACGGATCCGTCTGTACTGATCCGGCTCCTGGAGTTTGAGGTCGGACCATCTTTTCTGAATCTGATCTTTCGAACGCCGTACCCTAAAAGAAATATGTAATGTCTTCACCACCTTCGCCATTATTTTGGCTTTTCTAAAATTAGGCCGGGCGTACGGTCCATACTTCCCATCATAGTCATTATTTTGCAGAATTGCCACCATTTCCACCATCTCTTTAAAGGACATATTGGAGGCCTTAAATCTCGGCTTCCCAGATCGTGACGTTCCGGCCTGAGGTAGTACACACCTGATGTGTCTCTGCCATTATTCATCCCACTACGCACCGTAGAAAGAATGGGCGGAGAACATTCGTTAAAGTAGAACGTCAGGGGCGGGCGACGCAGGCGGAGTTTCACACATGCGCAGTGTATAAAGAGGTATTGCGCATGTGTCGTACGTACGTTCTGTGCATAGAGTCAAGGGCGGGGTATATGCGTAAAGAAAAAGAACGTCAGGGGCGGGCCAAGCAGGCGGAGTATTAGGCATGTGCAGTGTATAAAACGTTATCACGTGTTGTGTCGTACAGGGGCGGACTGACCATTCGGTCATTAGGACGCCGACCGAGGGCCCGTGGCCAGTAGGGGGCCCGTGAGTCTCTTATCGGATGCTGTGGGTAAATAGAAGAGAGAGAATCGCTCTCTCTTCTCTCATTGGCTCCAGAGAAGCTGAATTTGTGGCGCCAAATCTGAGTCCTGAGCAGGAGAGGAGCTAGCTGGAGGAAGGATGGGAAATGTCAGCGCTGACAATTAGCGCACATTGGACACTGAACTGAGAGAGGGAGGGAGGGGGAGAATGTCGACCCAGGAGCCTGGACATTGTCACTGCTCATATAAGACACTCCTCGGGTCATTGGACAAGTGAGGAGCGGGTAACGAGCATGAAGAGGAATGTCCAGAAAGAAGAAACTCGATCTCTTCCATGCTTGTGTGTGTCAGGCAGTTCCCGAGCCTCCATCTCCCCTCCCCTCCTGGGGGAGAACAGGGCAAGCAGGACAACACAGTAGCGATCATTGCTACCCATAAAGTAGTCACCGGAGCTCCTCCAAGGTAAGATAACAGGACGGATGGCAGACTGCATTCTTCTCCTGTGAGTCACGATTGTTCTGCCTTCCACACTGTATAATTCTGTGCTTTAAACTTGTCCTGTACCACAGCAGGACAGGTCTGGTGAAAGTAAAATTCTTCAATATGTTAAGAATATACTGGGACTTTTCAGGTACTACATACATAGATGTATTTTCACAAAATAATTCTTTTTGATATATGTGTATGTAAAATATCTCTGTAGCACCTGAAAGTCCCAGTATATTTCTAACATATTCATGAATTTGAGCAATAACAGCAAAGGACTTGGTGCCACAATACAACCCATCTCCAGGAAACTAAGATAAAGTCCATTCTTGCAGTGTGTGGGGGAGGGGGAAGTAAGGGGAAGCCTCTTTCACCTACCTGTTTTCATGCACCAGCCAGCTGCATTGCTCTCTTCCTCCACTAAAACCCCCACCTCATCACATACCATAAAGTAACATTAACCCTGTATGGTATGATGAGCGGGGCTGGAGTGTCATCTGCACATGCACCGCCGCTGCTGCGCAAGCAAACCCGTACACGTTCGGTCATTTTCGAACATGCAGGCGCAGCGACATAATGGCACCAGGCGCACTATTTGTAAATGTAAGGCAGCAGTGGCACTTTGTGAGGTCTCAGCAGTGACGTCACCTCTCATCACAGCCTGGTAAGATCCCTCCGCAGCCTCTGACCCCTGTACCATGACCGCAGCCTCTGACCCCTGTACCATGTCCGCAGCCTCTGACCCCTGTACCATGACCGCAGCCTCTGACCCCTGTACCATGACCGCAGCCTCTGACCCCTGTACCATGTCCGCAGCCTCTGACCCCTGTACCATGACCGCAGCCTCTGACCCCTGTACCATGTCCGCAGCCTCTGACCCCTGTACCATGACCGCAGCCTCTGACCCCTGTACCATGTCCGCAGCCTCTGACCCCTGTACCATGTCCGCAGCCTCTGACCCCTGTACCATGACCGCAGCCTCTGACCCCTGTACCATGTCCACAGCCTCTGACCCCTGTACCATGTCCACAACCTCTGACCCCTGTACCATGTCCACAACCTCTGACCCCTGTACCATGTCCACAACCTCTGACCCCTGTACCATGTCCGCAGCCTCTGACCCCTGTACCATGTCCACAACCTCTGACCCCTGTACCATAACCGCAGCCTCTGACCCCTGTACCATGACCGCAGCCTCTGACCCCTGTACCATGTCCACAACCTCTGACCCCTGTACCATGTCCACAACCTCTGACCCCTGTACCATGTCCACAACCTCTGACCCCTGTACCATGACCGCAGCCTCTGACCCCTGTACCATGACCGCAGCCTCTGACCCCTGTACCATGTCCGCAGCCTCTGACCCCTGTACCATGACCGCAGCCTCTGACCCCTGTACCATGACCGCAGCCTCTGACCCCTGTACCATGACCGCAGCCTCTGACCCCTGTACCATGTCCACAACCTCTGACCCCTGTACCATGTCCACAACCTCTGACCCCTGTACCATGTCCACAACCTCTGACCCCTGTACCATGTCCGCAGCCTCTGACCCCTGTACCATGTCCACAACCTCTGACCCCTGTACCATAACCGCAGCCTCTGACCCCTGTACCATGACCGCAGCCTCTGACCCCTGTACCATGTCCACAACCTCTGACCCCTGTACCATGTCCACAACCTCTGACCCCTGTACCATGTCCACAACCTCTGACCCCTGTACCATGACCGCAGCCTCTGACCCCTGTACCATGTCCACAACCTCTGACCCCTGTACCATGTCCGCAGCCTCTGACCCCTGTACCATAACCGCAGCCTCTGACCCCTGTACCATAACCGCAGCCTCTGACCCCTGTACCATGTCCGCAGCCTCTGACCCCTGTACCATGTCCGCAGCCTCTGACCCCTGTACCATGTCCGCAGCCTCTGACCCCTGTACCATGACCGCAGCCTCTGACCCCTGTACCATGTCCGCAGCCTCTGACCCCTGTACCATGTCCGCAGCCTCTGACCCCTGTACCATGACCGCAGCCTCTGACCCCTGTACCATGACCGCAGCCTCTGACCCCTGTACCATGTCCGCAGCCTCTGACCCCTGTACCATGTCCGCAGCCTCTGCAGTGTGTGTGAATATGTGTATATATGTGTGTGTGTGTGTGTGTGTATACATGCGTATGACTTTCTTTACTTCGCTGCTATGGGCTCTAGCCCCAGGATCTCGGTCTTCCCTACTAACAGAATGGCAATTTGACTTGTTTACGTCGGCAGACCACCGTTCTGCCTCTGTTGGAAACGATCATCGGGGCCCGGCGGACATCGGGTCCGCCAGACCGGCTGATTAGCTCTCGTTGTGTCCAATCACAGCGGCAGCAGGTCAAACAGCACGCAGACCCACAAGTGCAGAATCACGTACCTGTACGTGATTCTGCTCACAGGAGACGCAGCCCCGCAGTAAATATACATGGTTAATGTGAGTTTATTTTTTTTAACTCTTTAAACATTTATTTTGAACATACAGTAGAGAAATTCTGTGACCAATGCATGTAATGTAGCAGTGCAATATATACGTGGGGCTTTGTGAGGGTGAGGCTTGTGTGTGGGTGGGGACAAAGGGGGCCCCATGATCCCCTATTGCCCGGGGGCCCCATGAGTTGTCAGTCCGCCCCTGGTGTCGTACGTACGTTCTGTGCGTAGATGATAGTGGACCGGGACGCTACAAAACGAAGGTAATTTAAAATTTTGAAATTTGGTCAAAACTTTGTAGCAAGCAGCCTATATGGCTTGACAGATTGATGAGGCCTATGTAGGGATAAGATGATGAGGGTTTAGCAGAAACATAAAAGTGTTTTTTGTCTTGTGTCTTTATCTTTTACAGACATTATGAATGCCAAATTTAAAGAGCTTGAATTTTTGTCGGCTTTCATTGACAAATACAGAGAGATGAGGAATCTGTGGGATGTCAAACACCCTCAATATTATTTGAAACATGTAAGGAAGTCAACGCTGGAGAGACTTCTGACATTTGTCCAGACGACCATCCCAGAAGCAACGATGGAGATGTTGTTAAAGAAAATTGGGATCTTGAGGAACATGTATAAGAGGGAGCATAACAAGATCCAGGGTCCATGAGATCAGGAGCATCAGCAGATGATGTATATGTGCCCAGGCTGTGGTACTACAATAAACTACGGTTTCTTGATGACCAGACTGAAGCCAGGGCATCACTTTCAACCCTTCCCTCCACCCTTCCCTCCACCCTTCCATGCACTCTTCCATGCACCCTTCCCTCCACCCCAGCAGAGGCTGACGAGGACCAAGCTGGGTCTTCCATCCTGGAAGAACCGGATGTGACCATCTGGAGTCAGGTAAATTAATTTCAAAAATATTTACTGTCCTAATATTAATGATGTTAACTGGATGTTATAATTGATTAAAATAATTTTCTCCTACATATCAATTGACAGTAGTGGCCAAATATGTTTGACACCTGCTTTAAAAAATTATGGTGTCTGATTTCTAGACTCTTTTATTAAGAGATGTATTCACATTGAATTTGCAAGTCATGAGAAGCAAATTGTCTGTCATTGATGAACCCAAAAAAATAAAAATAAAACTATGTCCCTTTTTTATACACAGGATGAGGGCAGCCAGGAGGAATGTGGGGAAAGTGGCAGGCAGGAGGAGGCCGGGCCCATGGACAGCCTGGAGGAGGCCGGACCCAGTGTCATCCTGGAGGAGGCCGGACCCAGTGTCATCCTGGAGGAGGCCGGACCCAGTGTCAGACAGGAGGTGGCTGGACCCAGTAGGAGCCTGACACAATCTCAAGTGCCTCCCCTCCGCCTTCATACAAAAAGGCCCAGGAAGGGGACGGTGACACAGGAGGCATCCCTGCGCCTCATGCGAGAGGCCAGTAATTTTTTGAGGAGCCCCCCCGAAGCTGAAGAGGCCCATGGGTGCTACTTAGCCAGCAGGCTGCTTCAAATGCAGTAGGGCCAACGCCTCATTTGCGAAAAACTTTTGGCGGAAATGATCCACAAGGGGCTGAACGGCGAGCTAACTGCCAATACACAATTACATGAGGCAGCCCCCCTCCTCCTCCTCCTCCTTCTCCTCCTGCCACAACTCAAACACCAGAGCCACAGCCTCCAAAGAAGGCTGCGGGGAAGGCTGCAGGGAAGGGTGCAGGGCAGCGTGGAGGAAAGGCTGCAGGGAAGAGAAGAAAGTGATGACCTGGGTTCAGTCTGGTCTGACAGAAGACCCAGGCTGTTGTAGTACCACAGTCTGGGGACATCTATATCATCTGCTGCTGCTGTTGATCTCTGGGATTCCTGGACCAGATTGTGCTCCCTCTTATGTGGACTCCTCAAGATCCCAATTTTCTTGTCCACAGACTTTTTCCAGCGTTGACTTCCTCTTTATTTTCTTTTGACCATAAATAAATGGATATTTGAGTTTATGAAATGACTTCATGTGCTTTAATTAACATCATTGATTTAGACACAATGTCAAATTAACAAGGGACAACAATCTCCTTGAGGTTGCAAAAACACACACAAAAAAAAAAAAAAATAATGTTCTAGTGGTAACGTAAAAAAAAAAAAAAAAAAAAAAAAAAATTATACATACCAAAAAAAGGTTCTTTGTGTTAACTTTATATACAAAAGAAAAAATCACAATAAACAAAAAAATGGTTCTTTGTGGTAACTTAAAAAAAAACAAACAAAAATGAAAGAAAAATGTATTTGTGTTCAATTTAAGAACTACAAAACTAAAACAAAAAAATATATAAAAAAAAATGGTTCTTTGTGGTAACTTTACAAACCCCCCCAAAAAAAAAAGGTAGATAAAGATAAAATAAGTTCGACAACAATCATAAAATAAAAATCTGGATAAAATCTAAAATAAAAGATGACTCCCCCCAAAAAAACAAGTGTAAAAATTATTATTAGTATGGAGACATTGTTTTTAAAAATAATACTATATCATTCATGAGATCAAAGAGAAAAAGAATCCAGAAATCAGTTTGGGAGAACTCTGTGTAAATAGGAACAGCAAAACATCTTCGTTCTTATAGCATTATTAAAGAAGACATTAATGCGCTGCATTCAATGATCACAGAATTTGCAGCATGAGGAATGTGCTACCTACAATACGAACACTAGTTTTACTAGACCGAGTGCCTCCGATTAGTTTTTGCTTATGAGCATGCGTCGTTTTTTTTGTCCGTCGGACTAGCATACAGATGAGTGGATTTCTGGGTCCGGCGTAGTTACGACGTAAAGATTTGAAGCATGTTTCAAATCTACAGTCCGTCAGATTTGCGGCTGGAAAAGTCCGCTGAAAGTCCGGGTAAGCAAACACATGATCGGATTGTCAGCCGTATTTTGTCCGTCGGCGTCCGTAGGACTTTTGCAGATGAAAAGTCCGACCGTGTGTACGCGGCATTAGTGTTTAGGTCAAGGTCATGGTCAGTGATTTTTGGACAGGATTTGTTTTTTTATAAATTAGTATCAGTGTCAGTGTGTTTAGGTTGGATAAAAAAAAAAAAAGCAAAATGTGCACTGTTGTTTCTAGGCTGTACCACGGGTACAAATAACAAATGACATACACATATGTGGTATCACTGCGATCGTCAAGAGCAGGAGAATTTATTTTGGGTTGTTCTTTGGAGAAAGGTTATGGTGGTAGCAAGAAATATACGGGTAAATTTAGATTTTCACCATTTTGGGCCAGTTTTCTTTAGCTAATAATAAAATAAAAATTAAAAAAATCAGGAGATACTGTATCCATTACCATTGCAATAGAGGAGTTTTTTGGGACTTTGAATGAGACGCATGATAACATGCATCTCTGTATTCATTACCATTTACCACCAAATGAAAGCCCAATTTGTCCTGAAAAAACAAGGTATAATCTACTTGTATGCACAAAGTAATTGTGATGATATGTACGGTTTTATTAACACATGTTAGTAAAGTTTTTTCTGATGGGCACTTCTGGATGTAAGGGGGGACTCTTTGAAAACTTGAAAAAAATGGTCAGTTTTTTTTTTTTCCAATAGATTTTTTTTTGAAGTTTTTGGCGATACATGTGTAAAGTCAGGTATACGTATGGCAATCATCAATACAGATAACTTTGCATAACATAAACTCGCATTAACAAGGGTACGCACATAACAGGGTGCGTGGTTGCCGTTTTCAACTATAATAACAGACATCAATAATATGTATAGCAACAGAAGCAGGATATATACTAGCTTGGGGAGTTTGGGGGGGTGGCGTAGGGCAGGGAGAAGGGGGAGGAAGAGAGAAAGGGAGGGAGAGAGGAAGAGAGCAAGAGAGAGAGAGCACAACAAGTTCTATTTATTGTACCTGTCAATAGTTTATGTAGGATTTTTTTATGTACCATTGTTCCCAAGGGAGCCATAGTTCACGAATATGGGAGTGTAAAAAAGGTCAGTTTTATAATGTACCAGTTGCAGTAAACATTAGCATCCAATCAGAAACAATCTTTCACCAATCTCATGCTATAAAAAAACTAAAATGTTTTGTTTTCTGTGTAGCACTTGGTGCATCTTAATTGCTCTTTGCACTGCCTTATTATCCAGTTAATAAGTGAACATTTTCTCCTACCTTAGTAAATTAGCCTCAATGTATAAAGATAATGGTGGTATCCATTTTATAAGAGGCTAATAGTGTATTGGGCTCCAAAACTTATATTTACTAGTAGTTACAGGAATTACAGGTCTTGGCGTCATATGCTTTGAGTTTGTTTGTTTTTTTGTCAGTTGTTTTTCCTAGCAGCACAAGAGTATGCAAAGAACTTTGTATTACAGATTCTGAATAACATCTCAAAAATGTCCCTAGAATGCCACACTAAATAAACACTTCTGAAATATGAAATTTTAGTAACATATTATTTTCTAACACACCCTATTGCGATCTGCAAATTCGGACATGAATTGGATCGCATGGGTGTGAACGATCCGATTCTGCTGCGGGCCAAAAAAAGTGTCCTGTGCGAGTTTGGCCCAAATGCGATGCAAATTCAGCCATGCTATCTGTATGGCTGAATTCGCATCGCATGTGATTTGCACTGCAGTGCAGTGCGAATCCCATGCAATCTCGCACCACGCAGCAGTATGAACCGGCCCTTAATGTGGTTGTAAAGGCAGAAGGTTTTTTTATCTTAATGCATTAAAGCGGAGGTCCGCCCACCACTGCAAAAATTCAAAGCCAGCAGCTACACATACTGCAGCTGCTGACTTTCAATAATAGGACACTTACCTGTCCTGGAGTCCAGCGATGTCGGCACCGCAGCTGATGTTTCCATCAGCTGTCGGATGCTGCCGCCGCCATTGTGGGTAAGGGAACCCGGCAGTGTAGCCTTACGGCTTCATGCCGGGTCCCTACTGCACATGCGTGAGGCAACGCTGTGCTCTCCTATGGGCCCGGCGGCGGGGGGAAGAAGGAGGGAGCCAAGCTGTGATGTAATTCGCCACAGCCTGGACTCCCGCACGTAGGTACAGGATACCCGTCAGTCAAAGACAGATATCCGTTCCCCCTCTCCCCCGAAAGGTGCCAAATGTGGCACCAGAGAGGGGGAGGAGACAAATGAGTGGAAATTCCACTTTTGGGTGGAACTCCGCTTTAAGATTAAAAAACTTCTGTGTGTAGCAGCCCCCCTCAAACTTGCTTGAGCCCCATCTAGATCCAACAGTGTTGCACGAGTGCCTTGGCCGTCTGGGACTCTCCCTCCTGATTGACTGAGACACAGCAGCGGGGTCATTGGCTCCCACTGCTGTCCATCAAAGTTAGTTAACCAATCAGGAGAGAGAGGTACAGGGCTGAACCACTGCTCCATGTCTAAATGGACACAGGAAGCTGCAGCTCGTTTCGGGTGCCCCCATAGCAAGCTGCTTGCTGTAGGGGCACTCAACAGGGAGGAGGGGCCAGGAAAACCAAAGAGGGACCCGAGAGGAGGAGGATCTGGACTGCTCTGTGCAAAACCACTACACAGAGCAGGCAAGTATTACATGTTTGTTATGTGTATGTTTGTTACAAGAAAAAAAAATCTAGACTTTAGTATCACTTTAATTTGAAGCAGCTTTACTTAAAATTGATTTCTTTACTGGGTGAAGGTGAGCAGGATTTGGACCTATGTCTGGTTTTCCCTGCTATCTAGGAGACCTGCAAGGAGATGTCCCCCTATCCAAGCATGACTGTCACAGGCCTGATGTCACGTTTAAGGGTCAGGCTGGGAGATCAGTAGCTATAGCAGTAGAGAGGCTCCTACGGACCAGCAGGATCGGTACACAAGCAGGTCACCCAGGCAGATGATGTGAGCTTACTCGAGATGTGGGTTTTAAGCACTAACTGGTATTGCCCACAGCTCCTGATGGTGGAGACAGGGTTTGCTGTGTGTTTGTACTAGGTCACAGTCCTCAGGATCGCACCACTGGGTGGTGAGCAAGCTGGGATCCAGTATCAGATATAGCCAGGGCCACGGTTAGAAATCATGGGGCCCCATATAGCTTACCTGTCAGGGCCTGAGCCTGCGCCCCCCCAGCTCACAGGCAGCCAGCAGAGACAAAGGAGGTGGTGAGCACTGTAGAAAGCAGGGTGTGACAAAATCTTGCCAACAGTGATAGGGGTTTAAAACTTGTACAGAGCATAGGGATCAAATTTGTGTATATAACGTACAAAATGCAGGTGTCAGAAAAATGGCTGCGGTGTCATGGTGCGGGTTTTAAGGGGTTAAAACAGGTGGTGAGGCGGCAACATAACACTTCCTCGCCACCTGTCAAACACCTCTAAAAAGCAATCCAGCATGGATCACTCTTCAGAGGGCAACACAAGTGTAAAAAGCAGTATATTTACTGTCACCCAATCATTTCCTTTAAGCTGCAATGGCAGCAGAGGGGGTGTACAAATGCCACAGATAAAATGTATTGCATTACAACATGTCAAAAATTGGCCCTATTGTTGAGTTTTGTGGGCAGTAATGCACACTGGTCATGGCCCGTTCAACTGAATAGGGGCTACCATGTTCCTGCAACAGTGTGCAATGCATGCAGTTGCGGGATGCAGGTGTCAAATTTAAGCACTTCAGCTCCGGAAGGTTTACCCCCCTTCCTGACCAGGCCATTTTTTTGCGATACTGCACTGCGTTGTTTTAACTGACAATTACGTGGTCGTGCCATACTGTACCCAAATAAAATTGACGTCCTTTTTTCCTACAATTAGAGCTTTCTTTTGGTGGTATTTGATCACCTCTGCGGTTTTTATTTTTTGCGCTATAAATAAAAGACTGACAATTTTGAAAAAAACACATCAAATAATTAAATGTAAAAAATCTAATTTCTTCATCAATTTAGGCCAATATGTATTCTGCTTCATGTTTTTGGTAAAAAAAAAATCCCAATAAGGGTATATTGATTGGTTATATATGTAAGTGACTCCCGCGCTGTCAGAAAAGAAAACTGGGGTACACTGCAGCAAACACCTGGTAAAGTGATCCTAGGCAGAAAAATAAGAGAATATATAAATAGTAGTGATGCGCTGTGTAAGAGCAAACATGTGCCAAAGGACTAACTAATTGTAAAATGCCAAGCGAAAATTAACATAAACAAAACTGGCTTAAAACAAATGATTGAATATAAGTGATTGAAAATAATGACTGATTACAAAACATATGACATAGATCAAACCAATATATTGATCAGTTTGCACAAAAGTTAAAGTGTCTACATACTATGGGATAGATTTATGGATTATTTTTTTTTTTTACAGTTTTTTTTACTAGTAATGGCGGCGATTTTTAGCGAAACTGCGACATTGCGGCGGACAAATCTGACACTAAGTGACGCTTTTTGGGGACCAGTGACACCAATACAGTGATCAGTGCTAAAAAAAAATGCGTTGTCACTGCACTAATGACACTGGCAGGGAAGTGGCTAACATCAGGGGCGATCAAAGTGTTAAGTGTGTTCCCTGGGAGTGCTTTCTTTCTGTGTGGGGGATGGTTTAACTGAAGAAAGACAGAGATCCATGTTCCTGCTTAGCAGAAACAAAAGATCTCTGTCTTTCTTACTAGAAAAACGGCAATCTACTATTTTTACATAGGCAGATCTGCCTCTCTTTGAATGATCGCTGGGTTTCTGGCGGACATCGGGTTCTGGCGGACCCGCTGATTGGCTCCCGCTGTGTCCAATGACAGCGGGAGAGGGGTTTCCGGCGGTGAATGCGTGCCCCAGAGCCAAAGAAAGAAATCACGTACAGGTCCTTAAAGGGGTTGTAAACCCTCAGGGGTTTATAATTCAGCAGGGGATAGGAACTGGACTGCTTCATGTTTTCTTTGGGGCACTGCTAAGTAATCTCCTGGTTTGCAGCAATTACAAAAAAAACTTCCATTAACCCCCTTTGCTCAGCTGGGGCAGGAATGGGACTATTTAATGTTTTTTGGACAAAGGCGGCATAATCCTTGTGCTGCATCCCAACAATGAAATGAAAGTCCCGGCCCCCTCTTCTATATCAATCCGCCAGGGCATGTATTTGCTGGGAACCACAACACAAGGATTACTCCGCCAGGGACTTTTTAATGTTTTTCATGCCCAGGCAGAGTAGTTCTCAAGCTGTGGGGTTCCGGCAATGACATGCCCTGGCAGATTGATATAGAAGAGGGGGCTGGGACTTTAAATTGTTGGGACCGCAGAACAAGGATTATGCCGCCTGTGCCTGAAAAACATGCTCTGCCACTGGGCCCCCCCTGCTGATTTGGGGCCCAGGGCTTGTACAGGAGGACCAGAGGTACCCCCTTATCGGCAGCCCTGGATATAGCAGGTAGGGACTCAGCAGAGGTGTAGTTAGTAAACAAGCCAAAGCTTGTTAACAAGTGGTTGCCGTTTGGCATCAAGCAGAAGCATAGTGGAGGAACAAGCCAAAAGGTCAGTAACGAGTGGTAGCGAAGACACCTTCAGATACCTTGGCTTTTCATTTGGGCCCAAGCTTGGAGACCAAACCCCAGCCTATACTGCAAACAGAGCATACATTCTGTTGTAAAGATTTTCATAAACACACAAAGAAAACAAATACAGGGGGTCCCCTACTTACAAACATCCGACTTACAAACGACTCCTACTTACAAACGGAGGGAGGCAACAGGAAGTGAGAGGAAATCTACCCCTAGGAAGGGAAATTCACTCCTGTAAGAGTTAATATGGCCAAAAAGGTGTCTCCACTGATGCTTTATCACCAATCCTTGTTTCCCTAATAACCCCAAATTTTTAAAATCCAATTGTCATTGGGACAGAAAGTGATGTGAAATCTTCTGAACAGGGGCACAGACAGCAAAACACATGTTACAGGGGTGATAACCCTTCCCTAGGCTATCTAAAAAACTTAAAAATAGATTTTTTGGCTGGAGCTACACTTAAAAAATGTACCTGTTCCGACTTACAAACAGATTCAACTTAAGAACAAACCTAAAGTCCCTATCTTGTTTGTAACCCGGGGACCCCCTGTATTGGTTTCTTTAGCTAACTCCTTCCCAAGCATTTTGAAATTATTCTTGTAACTCTGAAACTGTTTAAAACAAACTTGTTGCTTGACACAAGTAAACATCAGTAACCCTGGACCACTGCTTGCTAGATCTCAGGACAAAGGTTTATGGAAGGTTTTTAGACTAAAACTGTCCTGGGGCAAAGGAGGTTCCTAAAAAAACAAGTGATTTGTCACACGTCAAATATCGTATAGGAACACACAATTGATGTCAGAAAACTATGTGCTCCTGTGTAGATGGAATCTAGTGTTGAACAAGCAAGTGTAAAGTATGCTTTAAATAACAGCGCAATTATACATTTTTTTATGCTAACCAAGTCAACATAGCAAAACATTTTTGGCTCTCAGACCTCAGTACATACCACATCACAATAGCTCCTTTCTGCCAGAACACATGGTTTATATTGTGAGTGGATTATAAAAAAAATTTAAAAAGTCTTTCTTCTGTCTTTATCTACTTTAAATTGAACCTTTGATTTGCCCATGCAGGGCAAATCTGGCTCCAAAGATACCTTCCGGTTTCTCTATTTAGTCACTGGGAGTAAAGACAGCCCTGCTGGAGATCCAAGTTGTGACTGGGAACTAGCACAGGGCTAAGCACTCTCTACCTGTCCCCATGTTAAAACACTGGGTACCGGAGCTGCCAGATACCAAGAATCAGTGTTGTAATGTAAGCAGGTGGCATGAATAAAGTAAGTGGTGATTGCGCTGTGATAAGAGGGGAAGGAAGAAGGAGGAAGGGGAAGGGGCTAGCTCAAATGTATAGAGAGGTGAATGAAAAATGAAAAAATTATACAAAATATAAAGGTATAATGAGCATGAGGGCTAGTATCATACTAGCACATAAAAAATATAATGTAAATACTGAAACAGAAGAAAAGAAAAATCTCAGTGCAAAAGGGCTAGTACCATACTAGCACATATGTGGTAACTCAGCAAATACTTATCAAAAGAAAAATCTCAGTGCAAAAGGGCTAGTACCATACTAGCACATATGTAGTAACTCAGCAAATACTTAATGGTGACTCCAAGTAAATAAATAAATGGTGAACAGTCCCACCGCCTTGTAGTACAAAGTGCTCAAACAATGAGTCATCAGTTCCAAAAGGCAAAATGGAATAATTATACAAAATATAAAAGTGTGATGAAATGTAATAAAGTGCAGTCTAATGAGCACTAAATCCAAATAAACTGAAGAAACAAAATAGCCTAAAACGTATAAAAAGCTATGAAATGAGTGACAAATACAGTGTGGGTACAAAAAAATTGAACAAAATAAAATATATAAATCAAACAAAGTCCATGTGCATGAGGGCTAGTATCATACTAGCACATAAAAATATTGTAAATACTGACACAAAAGAAAAGAAAAAATCTCAGTGCAAAAAGGGCTAGTATCATACTAGCACATATGTGGTAACTCAGCAAATACTTATTGGTGACTCCAAGTAAATAAATAAATGGTGAACAGTCCCACCACCTTGTAGTACAAAGTGCTCAAACAATGAGTCATCAGTTCCAAAAAGGCAAGTCCACAAGCCACAGGAAAGGGAAACAAAGTCTTCAGTGGGGACACCTCTGTGCTCGCAAGCAGCTCACCTTACTGCTGAAAGACAACAGCTTGTAATCCAGTATCAAATCACCAGCAAACAAGGGTCCCGTCCAGTAGTTCAGGTGATTCGGGTGGTGGGTGTGCAGGATGGTATATAAAAAACATAAGCAGACAGTATATAGTATAACTCCGTGGCGGCCAGAGTGGAAAAAGGGACAGGACACAGAAGGGGGATGCACTCACTTTTGTAAAATGAGTGTGGGCGTCAATCCAACGAACACCGAGTTCATGTACTTCAAAAAGGGTGTCTTCAAACCGTCCCCATTTCCTCAATGCTCGTCACAATGGGATGCATATATGTGGAGTATTGGAAGAGAGTGCACATAGCGTGATCCCGTATATAAATCAGTTTATTAGGTTAAAAACAACATGGTACACTTACATTTAGCAGAAGGCTATAGTAAAAAACATCCACGAGCGCCGAGCTCGTATCCTATCATCAGTCTGTGACAGTTCCCGTGCTCCAAACCTCACGCGTATCGTCACGTGACTTCATCAGAGGAGCTGACTAGAGCAGTGGGGGATTGAAAGAAACCTACAGAAATGCCACGTACGCACGGTCGGAATTTCCTAAAACAAATGTTCGATGTGAGCTTGTTGTCGGAAATTCCAACCGTGTGTATGCTCCATCGGACATTTGCTGTCATTTACGACAACAAATGTTTGAGAGCAGGTTCTCAAATTTTCCGACAATAAAGTTTGTTGTCGGAAATTCCGAGCGTGTGTACCAAAGTCCGACGCACAAAATTCCACGCATGCTCGGAATCAAGCAGAAGAGCCACACTGGCTGTTGAACTTAAGTTTTCTCGGCTCGTCGTACGTGTTGTACGTCACCGCTTTCTTGTTGATCGGAATTTCTGACAACATTTGTGCGACCGTGTGTATGGAAGACAAATTTGAGTCAACATCCGTTGGAAAAAAAATCCACGGTTTTGTTGTTGGAATGTCCGATCGTGTGTACACGGCATAAGGATGTGCTCCTGATGGGGGAGCGAAAGGAAGCAGAGTATGTGCTCCTGGCGGGGCAGGTTCTTTAACAGTATACTAAATAGAAATTCAAAAACAGTGAAACTAGTTTAGTACCATTAGGTTAGGTTCACAACTTTGTGTTTGTGGGTTGATGCATTTTTCAATGCATGTGGATGCTCCTTTTGAACTTGCATTGACACACATTTTGAATGCATTTGGTGCGTTTTCATACTGCGTTTTCAAGCTGATCAAAAAAAAATCTATGCTCTAACATCTTTGGCCGTTGACTATGGTTTGCTGCCTGGATGCAAAGTTTGCTTTTCCTGCTTATCTCACAGCAGCTGCAATAGCTGTAGCAGTTTTTGCTAAAGGAGAAGTTGATGGAGGAGCGAAGATACTGGGGAGACCCAGTGAACACCATCTTAGAACAAAGAGAAGAGTTTTGGGTCATCGATAATGACCTCCAAGAACAGGAGGATAAAATTCTTCAAATACACTCAGATGTCCTTGAAAAGGTGAGTTGATCTGCTCATCCTCATCATATCTCCATCTTAGTTTAAAAGAGAATACAACTTTGCACATGCAGTGCAAAGTGACATTAAAGCGGAGGTCCCCACCCCACCCCACGAAAAATTAAAAGTTAGCAGCTACAAATACTGCAGCTGCTGACTTTTAATATATGGACACTTACCTGTCCAGGGAGCCCGCAATTTCGGCACCCCGGCCAATCTTCAGATCAGCTGTTGGGTGCAGCTGCCGCTATTGCCAGTAAGGGACCCAGCAGGGAAGCCTTTCAGCTTCACAGCTGGTTCTCTACTGCGCATGCGAAGAGCGCTGCACTTTCTCCCAGCGGTGGAGGAAGGGGGGCAGCTGTCTCCGAAATTTGGGAAGGGGACCTGTCAAAAATAGATCCCCATTCCCCCCTGAAAGGTGCCAAATGTGGTGGGGAGGAGACTGATAAGTGGAAGTTCCACTTTTGGGTGGAACTCCGCTTTTATGCTGGGTTTACACCAGCTGCGGCCATGGCTTACAGCAGGGGGTCCATGTGTCCCTGTTCTCCATTTCAGGTCTGAATTTTTTCCTGAATTCGGACCTGAAATTGAGCCAAAGACGCACAGGACTCTTTCCTAATGCGGACCGCAGCCGCAGGTGTGTGAACCGGCTCCATTGAGAGCCAGACACGCTCTCCTGTCATGCGAATTGAATGCGGGGAAACTCGTAATCAATTTGCATAAGTGTGAACCCAGCCCAACTTACCAAATGATGCACCTGCAGGGTGGTGGCGTTTCTTGTGAATGATCATTAACAGCAATTTTTCTTTTCTTCACAGACTTGGCAAGTGGCTCAGGTCAGGGGTGGACTGACAACTCATGGGGCCCCTGAGCAATAGGAATTTATGGGGCCCCCAGGCAATCAGATTATGGGGGCCACACATTATATACATGCACACACACAGTATACAATCACACAGTATACACATACATGTACACACAGTATACACAGACATGTTTCTATTGGCTGAGAAGGTACTGGAGAGGTGGGGCAGCTATAATCTCAGGATTTTTAGACCAAAAGGATGTCGGTAAGGGACATTTCAGAGACAGATGTAAAAAACAAAAAAAAACAGATTTTTACATACTGTCCCTGGTTTACTGAGGCTGGCAACCCTGATGGGGCCCCGGGGCCCTCGAGCAGTGCCCGAGTGGCCGAATGGTCAGTCCGCCCCTGGCTCAGGTTGTCAGTGGCAAGCTGAGAGGCTGAGCCAGCTGCCGGTCCAGGCATCTGGACGGCTCCCAACATTGACATCAGCCAACAGTGGATTTTAGGCCGCTGTCCGCTGAAATTGGCTCATAGTAGTGCAGAACTAAGTGCACTCCTGTAATCCACAGGAGAAGTATGGCCAAAAGAGCTTTGGCTATACTTCTCCTTAAAGTCCATGTATTGTTTGCTGAGTCAACATGGGAAGCAAAAGGCCCCCTATACAGTATCTCACAAAAGTGAGTACACCCCTCACATTTTTGTAATTATTTTATTATATCTTTTCATGTGACAACACTGAAGAAATTACACTTTGCTACAATGTAAAGTAGTGAGTGTACAGCTTGTATAACAGTGTAAATTTACTGTCCCCTCAAAATAACTCAACACACAGCCATTAATGTCCAAACCGCTGGCAACAAAAAAGTGAGTACATCCCTAAGTGAAAATGTCCAAATTGGGTCCAATTAGCCCGGTGTCATGTGACTCGTTAGTGTTACAAGGTCTTAGGTATGAATGGGGAGCACGTGTGTCAAATTTGGTGTTATCGCTCTCACTCTCTCATACTGGTCACTGGAAGTTCAACATGGCACCTCATGGCAAAGAACTCTCTGAGAATCTGAAAAAAAGAATTGTTGCTCTACATAAAGATGGCCTAGGCTATAAAAAGACCCCAAACTGGGGAGCTACAGTTCATTGAGGGAACTATGAATGCCAACATGTACTGTGACATACTGAAGCAGAGCATGATCCCCTCCCTTCGGAGACGGGGCCGCAGGGCAGTATTCTCACATGATAACGACCCCAAGCACACCTCTAAGATGACCACTGCCTTGCTAAATAAGCTGAGGATAGGTGATGGACTGGCCAAGCATGTCTCCAGACCTAAACCCTATTGAGCATCTGTGGGGCAGCCTCAAACGGAAGGTGGAGGAGCGCAAGGTCTTTAACATCCACCAGCTCCGTGATGTCGTCATGGAGGCGTGGAAGAGGACTCCAGTGGCAACCTGTGAAGCTCTGGTGAATTCCATTACCAAGAGGGTTAAGGCAGTGCTGGAAAATAATGGTGGCCACACAAAATATTGACACTTTGGACACTGTTATACAAGCTGTACACTCACTACTTTACATTGCAGCAAAGTGTCATTTCTTCAGTGTTGTCACATGAAAAGATATAATAAAATGTTTACAAAAATGTGAGGGGTGTACTCACATTTGTGAGATACTGTAGATCTAAAAATACTTTTACGGACATAGAACCAGAAATAAAATGCAAATACCTTTCACATTCTAGACGGGATTTCAATGAAATAATGATAGGAGGAAGGTAAGAAAAAAAAAAAAAAAAACCCAACATGCATACAATACAAAACACAGGGAATTTTCTTAGACCATTTGAAACCTACATATTTGTTCAAACATGATAACAATTTTTAACCTTTACTGAGGGGCTGCCATAGTTAATCTCCTTTTGAAAAAGCTTGTTGCCTGGCTGACTGTCAGTTTAGTTATTTTTGAGTCAATAACCATGCACAATCCTGACTGCTAATGGCTAAATCTTTTTGATGGGTATAATGGTCATGCGTACTGGGCACACGAATAGGTGTGTGTGTAGCAGCCATGTTGTTCACGTCACAAGTCTCCTATGCCATTTTGTCATAAGAAGGCATAGCACAGTGACATTTCTCCCCTCCTTCCTTCAGTTTATAGAATACACAAACTGTTATCTAATGCCAGGACCGTGTTACCAATCCATTGATCAGACACAAAGACCTCTATAATACCCAATCTACAATTTCAAGAGTAACCACTTTTGTTGAGAAAAAAAAAAAAAACAACAAAACTTTCCCCTCTGTGTGATCTATGTACATTACAAGGATTTTAACAAACTTTGCTGCAGATTCCTACCTTTTGGTACTCTGAATAAATCCCTGTGTGTCTGTGTCCATGTGGTAGGTGGATCTAATGGGAGTGGTTTTATAAATTATCAACCAGCTGCTTCACTTGCATGGCTCTATTGAGGAAAATTGCAGGGTCTGCATCCCTTTAGATGCGATTTCCCTTTGGGAGTATCTCACAAAAAGTGACATTTTTGTCGCGGGGGATGACTGATATTTGACTTGTATCTTAGGGCAGACTTCTGGGAAATTCAGTGAGCCAATTACACAAGCAGGAAATTATGTTTCTGGGTGGCATTCTGTACACATTCTGAGTGCATAACACCTCCAGGTATCCATATTGCATTTTACAGAAAATTACAGGAGCTGCAGACTGAAAAGGAAAGGTCATTTTTTGATAACATCCAATTACAATATGACTTGAGTCGCGATTGTATATGCTATGTTATTTTTTATTTTATTTTTTTGCAATTTTTTTTCCCCGCGGAAGCGGAGTTACCCTCTTAGTCTGGAAACCCTAATAAAACTATCACACTCACAAGCTTGAGCAATCTAGAGAACTAACAGATACCCGGTCGTAAATAGCTCAGCTGAAGGGAATGACCAATATACATTTCTGCTAGAATGGTTAGCAGCCAAGACTCTAAAACTTTAGTATATTTCAGAACTCATGAAATAATAAAAGCACAGCCAGAACAAGGACATATTTACCACCCTCTGTTAATTTGAAGTGTTTTAAGCCCAAACATAGTTAACCTAGGAATATCGGGAGCAGAACCAGCCCAATTCCTCCCCTAGACAACTTGGGCATCCGAGACCTAACATATTTATAGCCATTTAGAAGCTAAATTTTATGCTGGACAATAATATGCATGTTGGCAGTCTGTATACAGTAGGTATTCAGAGATATGATTACTTATGGAAAACTGTATCTGGGACATATTCATACACCATGACACCCCAATGGACACTCCTCGGCCACTTAATTGGTCAGATGGTCTCTGACAACACTGCTGTAATATCAGATAAAAAGGAGGCTGCTCCTGAAGTTGACAGCTCTCGTTTTACCATCATACTAAAGAACACCTAACCAAACTTCAGAGAGCTACTTTACCTTTTTTGTTTATTCATTGGGCTCTGCAAACCAGGACATTGTTAAGTATTCTTCATTTTTAACTCCTTTTTCTCTGTTTTCTCTTTTTCTTTGTAACACCCTTTTTCTGAAATTATTTTATTTGCACCACTTTGACCTTTTTCATTAATAAACCCGATTTTGAAATGTGTTGAAATTGTCTCTAAAGCTCTTAATGCAAACTAAAAGAATTTCTATTTCTTGAAAAACACTACTATCGTATAAATACCTGAATGTACTTGTCTGTGGTGACAGTGTGCGTTACTGACGTTTATTCTAAAATCATAGTTGTTATTGCTTATTTGTTTCCACCCTCTCTGTAAGAGCCCTTGCACACTGGGGCGGGGGGCGGCGTCGGCGGTAAAACGCCGCTATTATTAGTGGCGTTTTACCGTCGGTATGAGGCCGCTAGCGGGGCGGTTTTACCCCCCGCTAGCGGCCGAGAAAGGGTTAAATACCACCGCAAAGCGCCTCTGCAGAGGCGCATTGCCGGCGGTATAGCTGCGCCGTCCCATTGATTTCAATGGGCAGGAGCGGTAAAGGAGCGGTATACACACCGCTCCTTCACCGCTCCGAAGATGCTGCTGGCAGGACTTTTTTTACCGTCCTGCCAGCGCATCGCTCCAGTGTGCAAGCCCTCGGGGCTTGCACACTGGGATGACAGCAGCGGCACTTTTGGGGCGGTTTGCAGGCGCTATTATTAGCGCAATAGCGCCTGCAAACCGCCCCAGTGTGCAAGGGCTCTAAAAAAAAAAAAAAGGGGGGGGTGGCCATTTATAGGGTTAATTGCTTAACTAACTTAACCCAGTGACAATCACTCTAATGCCCCGTACACACGGTCAGACTTTGTTCGGACATTCCGACAACAAAATCCTAGGATTTTTTCCGACGGATGTTGGCTCAAACTTGTCTTGCATACACACGGTCACACAAAGTTGTCGGAAAATCCGATCGTTCTAAACGCGGTGACGTAAAACACGTACGTCGGGACTATAAACGGGGCAGTGGCCAATAGCTTTCATCTCTTTATTTATTCTGAGCATGCGTGGCACTTTGTCCGTCGGATTTGTGTACACACGATCGGAATTTCCGACAACGGAGTTGAATATAACCATCTTCTGAAATTCGAATATCAAATAGGATAAATTCAAATTAGAAAAGAATAGAAAATAAAAGAATATAACCATTTGCTGAAATTTGAATAAAATACATTTGAATTTGAACAGAATTGAAATGAATAGATTAGCATAGAAAAGAATATAATAGAAAAAAACACAATAGAATGGAATAGAAAGAATATAACCATCTTCAGAAAAACCAAATTCAATAAATTTGAATAGATTAAAATAGAAAAGCATAAAATAGAAAAAAAATAGGAGAGTAGAAGAGAAAAGAATAGAATAAAATAGAAAGAATAGAACACTATAACCGGTTTCCAAAATTTAATTAGAAAAGAAAATAATAGAATAGAAAAAAAACACAATAAAAAAGAATGGAATAGAAAGAATAGAACCATCTTCCATAATTCGTATTTCGAATTTTTATATATTAAAAAAAGAAAAAAAATTCAAATAAGCCTAAAAGATCTGTGTAAAACAAGGTTATCTATTATGATTACTATAAACTTATGTTTAAAAGGATGTTAGGTGTGCCCCTTTTCTCGTCTGCTAAGTCAGCATCATGGTAAGAACTTGTATTGTAAAAGTTCCCTATAGATCTAAAAATACCTGTTTTGTCATGGTTTAAATAACTCTAGCAATAATCAATAAAAAAGCAAATACTTTGCATTCCGCAGACTTTATTTCGTTTGTAAGGAGTGGGAGGAAACCTAATGTGCATGAAAAAAAACTGAAAATCATACATACGTAAGGGACAAAGGAAGAATTTCTTTGTACAGTTTGAAGTCTATAGACTTGCATAAATATAGTTATGCAACAGAATTTATGAAAAGATAAAAAAAAAAAAAACATAAAACGCAAGTTGCATGAAAACACATAAAAAACATTGGTTTAAAAAAGATAAAATGCACTGAAAAACATACCTGAAAAATGCATCAAGCACAGCCGCATTGATGTGAACCTAGACTAAGTTCTTTCTAAATCACTAACCCAGCAAAAGAATGAAGCAAGAGAAGTCAGAACTCTGGATCTGCACTGCTCTAGCTAAACAGCTCTGAGCTAGAAACATCCAGGACTGGTCAGAAATAGCAGCTCACATACTTAACTCACCGTCTCCTATGCTTTGTAAAGAACTAGCTGTTTTCAGTGGCGTTGCTATGGGGGTGCGGGGGGTGCGGCCCGCACCAGGTGACACCCGCCAGAGGGGTGATACCGGGGCCGGGTGACACTTTAGCTTGCAGCGGAGCGGTGCGAGGAGGGCTTTCAGCCGTGCAGGAGAGGCTCAGGCTGCCTATAACACTCACCAGCACACTGTCACTACATAGAGTCCAAACCTCCCTTGTACCACCCCAACCTGCCCTGTACCACCCCTAACCTGCCTTGTACCACCCCCAACCAGCCCTGTACCACCCCCAACCTGCCCTGTGCCACCCCCACCTGCCATGTACCACCCCCAACCTGCCCTGTACCACCCCAAGCTGGCACTATGCCACTCTATAATACCCTAACCTGCCCTATACCACCCAACCTGCCATTATACCACCCTAACCTGCCCTATACCATCCCAACCTGCCACTATACCACCCCAATACCCTAACCTGTCACTATACCACCCTATACTATCATTTACAGGGGCCAGTTTGGGATTCGCCCGGTGACTGTACGCTGCCTGCACGGTGCTGGGCAGCATAGACAGGAGGGGGGTGACACAATGTTTTACTAAATGAACAAAGAAAAATTCCTACGAGCCAAATTTAACCTAGTGCTAAAAGTAAGCACTACACAGCCGCATACATGAATCACGCCTTGTAATACGTGTGAAATATTAAATCAATAAATATGATGCGCTAGAGTGTGCTAACCGTGCCCTAATCCTGGCACACAGGGATACAGTGCATATACAACAGAGTATAAAACAATTTAACCCCAATATGTGCTATATCCCCCAAGATAAAAAAACTTAATGTGCACAAATAAACAGTGCAATGAGCATGTGAAATGGTAATATCAACAAAATGCTCCAAACTGAATCAGTGCAAACCAGGTGCTAAAAGTGCAATAAACAAATAAATAATAAATAACATCAATTCATAAATGATTCATATATGCAAACAAAAGCTGAAAAATGACATGTGCCAGCCAAAAAGTGCAGAGTGTCACACAATACATATACTTAATCGTCCATCATAAAATAGACATATATTAAACACAAAAGTCCTTAATGAAAGTGATGACAACTGTGCTTCAGTGATGATGTTTTCAAACGTGCTGCGATTCCATGTGCCACATATCATGCGATGGTGAAATGAAAGGTGACCCCCCCAAGGTAAAGCGCTCACCTTAGGGAATGTGACTAAGTCGCTAGACAGAGTCAGGAAACGCTTATGAGCCACCCAGGGATCAGTGTGGATCACAGGAAAACAGGCTCCAGCATAGGTTCAAATCATAGGTAAAAAGTGAAATGAACCATATGGTGTGATAACGTTTAAAAAGTGTTTATTAACAAGGTCAGATAAAAAACTCTCCCCCAGAAGGGGGTACTCACATTTTGAGGGTGCGTCAGTGCACCACTCAGAAGAGGCATAAAATCTGGATAAAACAATGAGGTAATAGATTACAGTGAGGTTATGGAGACCGTCCCAGCACAGACAGCTGCTGCTGCCTAACACTCCGTCCTGGCCCCTCCCCTACGTGTCTTCGACACAGGGCATACGTGTCATCATCAGGGGGAATGTCATTTCCCCTGATGATGACACGTATGCCCTGTGTCGAAGACAAAAAAAAAACACAGATGTGATCAAATACCACCAAAATGATGCTGTATTTGTGGGTAAAAAATAATAAAAATTTCATTTGGGTACAGTGTTGTATGACCGCGCAATTGTCATTCAAAGGGTGACAGCGCTGAAAGCTGAAAAATGGCTTGGGCAGGAAGGGGGTTAAAATGCAGTGTATTGAGATGGTTAATATATGTCTATTTTATGATGGACGATTAAGCATATGTATTGTGTGACACTCTGCACTTTTTGGCTGGCACATGTCATTTTTCAGCTTTTGTTTGCATATATGAATCATTTATGAATTAACGTTATTTATTTTATTATTTATTTATTGCACTTTTAGCACCTGGTTTGCACTGATTCAGTTTGGAGCATTTTGTTGATATTACCATTTCACATGCTCACTGCACTGTTTATTTGTGCACATTAAGTTTGTTTATCTTGGGGGATATAGCCCATATTGGGGTTAAATTATTTTATACTCTGTTGTATATGCACTGTATCTCTCTGTGCCAGGATTAGGGCACGGTTAGCACACTCTAGCGCATCATATTTATTTATTTATACAATGTTTTACTACACCAGGTGACACCAACCCTAGTGACACCACTGGGCAGCAATGACCAATTAGAATGCTCCAAAATGTACCTCCTGACGGGGGCGGTTTAAGATTAAGCCGATGGGATTTCTAAGCCCCGGTCCAGTGAGGCGGCGACAGCAGGGCTCAGAACGGGAGATCGCTGCACTGCAGGTCAGCGGGACTGGGGGGGGGGGGGGGGGGGAGAGGAGGGGGTCCTGTGTAAGTTCACCTTACAGATTTGTAAGTTCACCTTACAGGTTAATACTTAACCTTCAGTATGCAAGGCTTTGTAACCCTTTTCAGGCTGATACATGTCAATTACTTTGTTTCTCATCTGTTCTTGAATGATGTGTTGCTTTTTGAGATCTTTTAGCATGTTTAACTTAGATAGCTTCTATTTAAGTGATTTCTTGATTCAACAGGTCTGGCAGTAATCAAAATTGTGGTGAATCACACATTCATTCATGATTTAGCAAGAGGAGGGCAATTATTTTTCAAATAGGGCCAGGCAGGTTTTGACATTGTAGGGGATCAGAGGGGTGGACAGCTGGCTCAGGGACAGTCCAGTAAAACAAAAAAGTGGCTTTATTCAGCAAAATGGCAAAAATAAACATAAGATAAGGCAGACTTGTCTTGTCACAAGGTTGTGTACACAGGTACAGCAGCACACAGGTTTACAGGTAATAGTTCATTGCTTCAATCAGAGCTACAGTCTTTATGTGGTTAAAGCGGGGTTCCACTGTCTCCAACTTTTTTTTTTTGGCAAAATGACAAAGATTATGATATTTAAATGTATAACTCACTTGTTCCGTTTTTAGTGATTTCTGCTGTCCATTTTCTCACAATAAATAAACTTATAAAATGTTTATACTGCCGATTGTCATCTTCTCTTCTGGGATACTGTGCTGCTGATCGACCAGCATGCACTGCCCGTTCTATCCCCGATCTCGTGCATGCGCAGTAACCTCAAATCGGAGCGCCTTCAACAGCTCAGGTTGCAATCACAACGGGCGTCGTCGTAGGAAGTCCCGCCCCGTTGTGATGACAATGGAGATAATGGCGTCACTTCCGATATTGAAATCCCACGATAACTCGCGCCAGGTCTCCGCACTCACTCCTGGGAACAATGATACAAGCTCCCAGGAGTCAGTGCGGCTAAAGGGAAATTACGAAATAGCCGCACTATACATACCCATATCCACAAACTCCACATACAGGAAATACAGATGAAGATCTGCAAAACGAAGGTACGGTAGAAAAAAAAATTGTTCAAGTTTTTAAATTAAAACATTGAGGGAATCGGCTTGAGCTAATGTTATGAAATCGGGTGTTTAAGCTCACCCAGCAGGTACACCATCCAGCAATGGACATTTTCACACAGCATGCTGCTGTCTCTCTCTCTCCTACTCAAACAGCTCCCCTGACACTCTCAGCCCAGCTGACAATCAGGTCTGAAGGGGAAGTACCTGCCCTCTTCGATTAACCCCTTCTTAACCCTGCTCCAGGCTGACCCTCTACAACAGCTGTTTTCCTTGAGCCCTGGTTCACACTTATGCGATGTGGGAAATGCAGCGAGTCCTTTGCGCTTCCCACACCACATTGCAATTGCACGGTGTCCATGTGATCTGCTGCGGGTGTTAATGTTAACTTAATGGTACCCGAAACCCTCTGTATTCACTCTGGTGAAGTCTTCTCTTGATTGTTGACTTTGACACACATACACCTACCTCCTGGATCCTGGCCTTGAGGCGATTCAGTTCGCATTTGCAGCGCTTTACAAATCATTCATTCATTCATTCCTGGAGAGTGTTCTTCATCTGGCCAACTGTTGTGAAGAGTGTTTTCTTCACCAGGGAAAGAATTCTTCGGTCTTCCACCACAGTTGTTTTTCGTGGTCTTCCGGGTCTTTTGGTGTTGCTGAGCTCACCGGTGCGTTCTTTCTTTTTTAAGGATGTTCCAAACAGTTGATTTGGCCACACCTAATGTTTTTGCTATCTCTCTGATGGGTTTGTTTTGTTTTTTCAGCCTAAGGATGGCTTGCTTCACTAATAGTGACAGCTCTTTGGATCTCATATTGAGAGTTGACAGCAACAGATTCCAAATCCAAATAGCACACTTGAAATGAAGTCTGGACCTTTTATCTGCTCCTTGTAAATGGGATAATGAGGGAATAACACACACTTGGCAATGGAACAGCTGAGCAGCCAATTGTCCCATTACTTTTTGGGAGGCACATATACAAACTGTTGTAATTCCTATACCATTCACCTGAATTGGATGTAAATACCCTCAAATTAAAGCTGAAAGTCTGCAGTTAAAGCACATCTTTTTTAGTGTCATTTCAAATCCATTGTGGTGGTGTATAGAGCCAAAAATATTAGAATTGTGTCAATGTCCCAATATTTATGGACCTGACTGTATATGTACTAGCAGCTTTAAATACACAACAAATTGAACTCTAGTTCAGACAATTTATAATCAGTTACAGCAACCGTTTTTATCTCCTTTAGGGACAAAGTTTTTACATGAATAAAAAAAAAAAAAGCTCATCATTGTACCCCTGCCATTGTTAAATGGTTGGTCTCATCCCTGTAACTGATGCATCTGGAAGAGAGCTTTTTATTTTTTTATTTTTTTTTCCAAAAGAACCAGGCAAACCTACTGGCTGGATCACCAGAAGAAAAAAGCCTAAATAATAAAACGAATGCAGACATCAAATATAAAAATTGGTAAACTGCAATATAATAAATATTTGCTTTTAGGTTTATTACTGCTTTAAAGAGTGAGTCTCCATGGAGCCTGGGTGGTGGTAATGTATTTCAGATGTAGCGTCTCAGGACTGAAATACATTGTAACATATAGATTATTTATGAAGACATTGGTCCTAAGGCCTCTTTCACACCAGTGGACCGATCAGGTCTGCCTTTCCATTTTTCAAGTGGGCCGCTTCAGACCACTCATTGTTCTCTCTGGGGCGGCGGATGTCAGCGGACATGTGTCCGCTGTCACCCTCCGGCATCCGATCCGGTCCACTAAAAACAGCTGGATCGTCATATATTCGCTATCCATCTGGCGGCTCGGACCAGATGACAATCGGATGGAAACAGGCAGGCAGTCCCTTTACACCCGACCGCCCCATAGGGAACAGCAGGCTGTGTCTGTGTCTGCTCTGCTCAGTGGAGAGATCCCCCCAGCTGAGCAGGCAGATCCGCTTGGACGGATTCCGCCCCAAGGAAGGGAACAAATTGCCCTGACGTTAATTGGCATGTCTGTGTTGTGGGTTTGCATGAGCACACACCCAAAAAAGGTCATTATTTGCTGAAGTATACACTCATGTTCATTTTATATAGCCTTTTTGCAGCCTGAAATAATGGAGTTTTTATATGCAGATAGCATAAAAATATAACATGAGAAACACCAAATTGCTCACTAAGGTATGCAAGTTGCATGTGCCAAACATCAGCTGCCAAAAATTCCATATGCTTTGCATAGGGGAGCATAGATGTGGGTATTTATTATGATAGTGCAATTGAAAGCAGCTCTGTATAAACGGAACCTGCACGTCTGTTACACAGATGTTTATTGTAGACAATGGCTTTTTTTTTTTTTTTTTCCACAGTTTTTTCCCCAGTTACCTTGAGCCCAGGTTCAAACTGAAAGCGGAATGAAATTGTGTGGGTTTAGCTGAACTTGGACGATTTCATTCCAGCATGTCAGTTACGATTCAGAGACATCTGTGTGGGTTGCTGCACAGATGTCTATGGAAATCATAATCTGAAGTCACCAAAAGTAGTACAGAAACTACTTTTGGGAATCGGTGCGGCACCGCAAATGCGACGTTGCGCCGATTCCGACGGTGCCATTGCCGGCAATTGCCGCAGATTTGGCGTGCAATTTGGCATGTCAAATTGCATGCCAAATCGCTCCAATGTGAACCAGGGATTAGTGACATACTACTTCAAGTGATGACTTTTTTTCTGATTCATCACTGAGTCACAGGACAGCGATCATCATTTGGGTGAGCGATTTATGATGGGCATGGTATTTGACAGCCTACTCTACCGTACCATCATTATTCTTGTTTCTTATAACGGTTTTGTACTGTATCTAAAGCCAATATAATGTTTTTAATTCTACTTTGCTCTGTTCTATGCAGTGTTGCATCTAAATGTGTCTAAAATATCCCCTGATGAGCCCAAAGTGGCGAAACATGTCGGGACAATCATTACAATGCTACTGCGGAGTGATCAAATTTCATCAACTGTTTAGAACTCTAGATGTATCCTTGTACATGTGCAACCTCATATCTTTAAAAGCTTTCTTTAACTATGTCCTGTATGTAATAAAGAATTTTGTTATTTTCTATACTTTGTAGAGTATTGAAATTACCTTTTTCTCTGACACCCCCAAAAATCCTGCACAAAAACCCTTCCTCGTTTACATCTGACTGTGTGTGTGTATGCTCCATCGAACATTTGCTGTCGGAATTTCCGCCCACAAATGTTTGAGAGCAGGTTCTCAAATTTTCCACCAACAAAACTTGTCGGAATTTCCAATCGTGTGTACACAAGTCCGTCGCACAAAAGTTCACGCATGCGCGGAATCAAGCAGAAGGAGCCGCACTGGCTATTGAACTTCTTTTCTTAGCTCGTCGTAGCGCGTTCTCACGTTCGGAATTTTGGGCCAACATTTATGTGACCATGTGTATGCAAGACAAGTTTGAGTCCATATCCTTCGGAAAAAAAGCCACGGTTTTGTCGTCGGAAAATCCGATTGTGTGTACAGGGCATTACTGTCATGTATGCATTGGTTTTGTTCTAGAACATATGCATGCAATTTAAATAAATTTTTTTTTTTTTTTTTATTGACTGTAATCATGTAGCGCTGGTAGATTTACAATCTACCGCAGATTAGTTAAATTTAGTAAATTGTGTGTTAGGAAGGTTAAAAGTTCGCCCATGTTCCAGCTTGGCTGACATTGTGTGTGCTTCCGTGCTGATCGGTGGGTGTCGCTGTTACCATTAGTCAATGTTGGAAGGGCAACGTGTCGAAGTGTATAGATGCTCCACTGTCTCGGAGACAAGCTCGGTGGAGTTGATCCTCCGAGTTGCATTCTAGGAAGGGGATATTTATGGGACAGACGCCATGTTCTAGGGTTTTTTTGCAGCCACCTGCTGGCCCTCCTGGCCGACAGGTATGCGTTGGGGGGCTACCTCGTGGTTCTCCGGTCGGGAGGCCTATCCAGACGAGCAAAGAGTGCATCCCATGAGGGGAACGCATTCCACATAATTATCTGAATTCTACCGGGACATTTGTCGCCAAGATCTTGTAAGCAGATATTTGAGTTTCTCCTGAAGGTTTCCTTTTCCGTCTCTTTCCTGCTACTTCCTAAAGTTTGACTGTTCAATAAAGCATTGAAAACGTACTCCAGTGTTGTTGCGAGTGTCGTCCAGCAGTAAACTCAACGGAACCCCTAGACCCGGTGCCGGTGAAACAGAGGGAAGCAAAGTGAAGGTAACAGACCCGCTTAAACCAGCAGCTCCACCGCGAGTTAGTGCTACATGTGGAGGCGTCATCCGGGATTTGTTGACCGACAATTATTGCAACCCAGTGGAGTGTTTTACCGGGAGTTTACAGAAAGAGCTGGACTTTGAAAAAAAATCTTTTCAGGAAGAGGAAAGGTTAAACTGCAGGACTTTGCTTTTGGGTGCGTAGACGCTGGCCACTAGAAGAGGCCCGGGAGCTACGTGACTGAAAGAACAAGTGGGAGGAATTACCCTACTTGCTACCGCGTGGGACGCATGTAGTGTGCTTGGCACCAGAGGAGAAGAGAAGCCTCGTGATCGTGCTGAAAAGATCAGAGTGTGGCCATATCTTTTCCGGCGATGCAATCGGTTGTGGGACCCAGAGTGTTCCCTGCAAGCACCGTGATGAATACTGTGCAATCTGGAACTCTGCTCACGGATACTGGAGTTCAAATGAAACCGCAGGGGAAGTTTGTCCTGTATACCTCGGGAGATGTTGAGGGACTGGGCATAACCTGCCATCGATGTGGAGGATTGGCCGTACATCTTCGTCCATTTGGCAGATGTCCTCAGTGTGGAGAGTATTTGTTTGTAGTGGAGCCACCTATTATGCCACCCCGTGCCTACCGGATGGATTGGGTTGACAGGTATCGCTACAGTGGAAGCTGCTATTGCTACAGAGAGAGAACGACGGGCCGCCACTTCGCCTGTTGCTACCGACAATGTTTCAGAAAGAGACACTGCTGCTTCCGTCTCATCAGGAGACATTACTTTGATTCCTGAGTCCACTACACCTGTTCCTGTGGTGCCTACTCAGAAGAAGGTGGGCCATGTGAAGGCTTCTCGCGGCCGTGGTCGAGGCCTACCCCAGAGGTTACCTGAGCCTACCAGAGTCTACGTCTGGAACGGGTAAGCCATTGTTGGGGACTGTAAATAAGTATTTGCCAGCAGAAGAATTGAGAGACTCGGAAATAGAATCCATGTCGGATCTTTCCGGGGATGATGACTTGTTCGAAACCATGTCGCAAGAGCTATTGTGGTCACAAGGCGAGGATGTTGCCTCCACAATAACCCTTCCTGAATGGACTGCCATGAGTTCTGGGGAGACGTCGCCCTGTGTGGAGACGCACAGTGCAGTTGCGGGGACTTTGTCAAAAGTTATTGATTCGCTACAGACACCAGCTGGGTCTATGGTGAAAAAGTCATTAGACTCCTGTGTACCGCCTGGTATGGGAAAAGACAGATCTTTGCCAAAACTTGCTCGCTTGCAAAGGAAGTTAAACAAGCGTGTGGCCGCAGAGTATGGATTAGAATTCCCTGTGCCCCAGGATGTCATGCGGGACATTGAAGCTAGTAGGGAACTTTGGTACAATGAAGCTATTTGGGACTACTTGTCTGTGTCTAAGCCCATAGGCGTGCGCACAGGGTGTGCCAGGTGTGCACAGGCACACCCTAATCACCCTGTGCAGCACATATTCCCCCCTACTGCCCTGGCTCCCCCCCTTCTCCCCACAGTGCTTCTAGCTTCCCTCCTCTTCTCTCCTGCTGACTGATGCTGCGGGGATGAGTGAGGGAAGTGGCCGGTAAACATGTAATTTACTGGCCCCTTCTCTTTCTGAGTGAACATCGTGAGTGATCGATAGTGTGTGTTTGAGCTTTGGGGTGCACACCCTAATGCAATAGGCTGCGCACACCTATGCCTAAGCCCTTTAGAAAGACTGGATGTTCTGTTCGGATGGATGAACGGATGCTTTGTTCATTGGAACTATGGTCAGCATATCTATGCTGATAAAGTGGTGATCTGCAGACCGGGAAAGGACAATGCTGTATATTTTATTACCACTGTAGATAAAGAAGGAAAAGATGTGACTCTACCAGATCCTCGGTTTTACTGGTAATTATGGACACTATTACTTTGAAGTTAGCTAGTTAGATAGCGACAGGTCAGAGAGATCTGCGTGGTCAAGATCTACAGATCCTGTTCTGTGTTTAAATCCAAGGACTTCTGTTTGCTAGCCGGATTTCTTTTATAAGAAAAGTTCTTGTGCAGGGATGGACTCCAAAAGTACATATTCTTTCTAATACCAATCATAAGAAGAGAGTCTCATTTTAAATGAGGCTTTGCTCCTGGTGTTGCGCAGTGTGTATATATGTGTGTTTAAATATGTTTCTTTTTCCAGGGATCATCGGGATCATATGTATAGCTGGGAGGCTTTTCAGCTAGTTAGTTAGTGAGATTGTAAAAAAAAAAAAAAAAAAATTATATTGTGGTTTTGTTCGTGGCTGTGAACATAATGTTTTATAGATATAAGTCTCATAACGTCTTTAAACTGTCCTTTTTCTCTCTCTTTGCCTATCTAAAGTTATGAGAAACTCAAATGCTACTCTCAGGCTTGAGACTTACTGTTACTGCGTTCAGGACAGACGTTGGGGACAACGTCTATTGTAGTGGGGGGAGTATGTAGCGCTGGTAGATTTACAATCTACCGCAGATTAGGTAAAATTAGTAAATTGTGTGTTAGGAAGGTTAAAAGTTCGCCTCTGTTCCAGCTTGGCTGACGTTGTGTGTGCTTCCTTGCTGATCGGTGGGTGTCGCTGTTACCATTAGTCAGTGTTGGAAGGGCAACGTGTCGAAGTGTATAGATGCTCCTCTGTCTCGGAGACAAGCTCGGTGGAGGTGGTCCTCCGAGTTGCATTCTGGGAAGGGGATATTTATGGGACAGACGCCATGTTCTAGGGTTTTTTTGCAGCCACCTGCTGGCCCTCCTGGCCGACAGGTGTGCGTTGGGGAGCTACCTTGTGGTCCTCCGGTCAGGAGGCCCACGATGCTACGGCGCAGGGGTGGGTCCAGAGGCTTGTCTGGGGCCTACCAACGCGGCCGAGGAATGGTCCTGAGCTGTCAGTCCTGTGTGACGAAGCTGGACAGCCGAGGAGATCCCAGGGGAGGACCGTCTTGGAGAGATCACGCAGCGTGCTGGTCTATAGAGGGGCCTGGTGACTCAGTTGCAAGACGTATCCAAAAGAAGTAATTATACAGCATAGTGTTGCCGGTTCGGCTTAAAGGTTCAGGCACTGTGACTGACTGTTCACTGCAGAAGATCTGATACATCCTGTGGCAGAGGATCGTGCAGATTTACCCCCCCAAATATGTCTGTAGCAGAGACTTTAGATTCGTGCTGCGTACTGGCTGCTAGACCGGTGAGAGAGGCCTATCCAGACGAGCAAAGAGTGCATCCCATGAGGGGAACGCATTCCACATAATTATCTGAATTCTACCGGGACATTTGTTGCTAAGATCTTGTGAGAAGAGTTTGAGTTTCTCCTGAAGGTTTCCTTTTCCGTCTCTTTCCTGCTACTTCCTAAAGTTTGACTGTTTAATAAAGCATTGAAAACGTACTCCAGTGTTGGTGCGAGTGTTGTCCAGCAGTAAACTCAACGGAACCCCTAGACCTGGTGCTGGTGAAACAGAGGGAAGCAAAGTGAAGGTAACAGACCCGCTTAAACCACTAGCTCCACCGTGAGTTAGTGCTACAATCATATCTCCTGTGGGTGTGTTCCATGTGCATAGCTTTTATCGTGTTCATCTTCAATACATACACTGGTGCATAACTGGTGCATTTAAAATCTGGTGCAACTGTGCATGGTAGTCACTCCGCTTCTAACTCCAGCTTGTTTAATTAAAGTGAATGTAATGTCTCTTTTTTTCTATAAAAATAACAAGCATGTTATACTTACCTCTTCTGTGTAGTGGATTTGCACAGAGCAGCCCAGATCCTCCTCTTCTCGGGTCCCTCTTAGCTGCTCCTGGCCCCTCCCTCTTGTCGAGTGCCCCATAGCAAGTAGCTTGCTATGGAGGCACCCGAGCCGAGTCACAGCTCCCTGTGTCCATTCAGACACGGAGCCTTGGTCCGGCCCCGCCCTCCTCTCTCTCCTGATTGGCTGATTGACAGCAGCAGGACCAATGGCACTACTGCTGTGTCTCAGCCAATCAGGAGGAGCGTTTTGGACAGCCAAGGCACTTGGGGACATCGCTGGAGGGAGATGGTGCTCAGGTAAGTATTAGGGGGTGCTGGAGGGCAGCTGCTGCACACAGAAGGTTTTTTATCTTAATGCATAGAATGCATTAAGATAAAAAACATTCTGCCTTTACAACCCCTTTAAGCTTTGACAAAAAACCCTGGAAGCGACAGTCATCGAGAAAAGACAGTTGGCAACTCCATAGTCCTCAAGTATTTTATTTTGCCATACCAGTGGGTACACAGACAGTGACAGACACGTTTCAGCAATAAGCCTTGTTCACAACACACATGTGAAAAATAAAATGAACATACATAAATATATATACAAAAACATCAAGAATGGTTTCCGCCCCTCCTTCAATTCCTAACACATTTGATTGACCTATCAGTGATTAACCACAAAATGTCAGCAGGTGTAATACTGATAGAAGGAGGGTAGGAAGTAATAGCTAATACAACACCTGGTGAAATAAAATAGAGTAATCCCATGTTGATTATACATCTACAAAAAAGTATTTTCCAAAAAAAAAAAAAAAAAAAAAATGTAGGTAATGGACTCAACATGTCCCCTAATAAAATTTCAAGATAAAGCAAATTACCTTTAAGAAAAATCAGATGAATTGAATCAATTTAAAACTTGAATTGTTACATAGTTACATAGTTACATAGTAGGTGAGGTTGAAAAAAGACACAAGTCCATCAAGTCCAACCTATGTGTGTGATTATGTGTCAGTATTACATTACATATCCCTGTATATTGCGGTCATTCAGGTGATTATCTAATAGTTTCTTGAAGCTATCAATGCTCCCCGCTGAGACCACCGCCTGTGGAAGGGAATTCCACATCCTTGCCGCTCTTACAGTAAAGAACCCTCTACGTAGTTTAAGGTTAAACCTCTTTTCTTCTAATTGTAATGAGTGGCCACGAGTCTTATTAAACTCTCTTCTGCGAAAAAGTTTTATCCCTATTGTGGGGTCACCAGTACAGTATTTGTAAATTGAAATCATATCCCCTCTCAAGCGTCTCTTCTCCAGAGAGAATAAGTTCAGTGCTCGCAACCTTTCCTCATAACTAAGATCCTCCAGACCCTTTATTAGCTTTGTTGCCCTTCTTTGTACTCGCTCCATTTCCAGTACGTCCCTCCTGAGGACTGGTGCCCAGAACTGGACAGCATACTCCAGGTGCGGCCGGACCAGAGTCTTGTAGAGCGGGAGAATTATTGTTTTATCTCTGCAGTTGATCCCCCTTTTAATGCATGCCAATATTCTGTTTGCTTTATTAGCAGCAGCTTGGCATTGCATGCCATTGCTGAGCCTATCATCCACTAGGACCCCCAAGTCCTTTTCCATCCTAAATTCCCCCAGAGGTTCTCCCCCCAGTGTATAGATTGCATTCATATTTTTGCCACCCAAATGCATTATTTTACATTTTTCTACATTGAACCTCATTTGCCATGTAGTCGCCCACCCCATTAATTTGTTCAGGTCTTTTTGCAAGATTTCCACATCCTGCGGAGAAGTTATTGCCCTGCTTAGCTTAGTATCGTCTGCAAATACAGAGATGGAACTGTTTATCCCATCCTCCAGGTCGTTTATGAACAAATTAAATAGGATTGGTCTGCTGAGAAAAATAGCTGGTCAGCAAAATTGTAATGATTCAATGGGAAATTGTATTCAATGATATGATCATATAGTCAGTAGTGTATTTAGGTTTTGTGCTGCCCTAGGCCTGACTAAACTCGTGCACCCCCTAATTTAAATATGACCCATCCCTTCCTGTCAAGGCCACACGGCCACACCCCTTGCTGTTTAAGACCTGCCCTTAAATTTTCGAGTGGGGACTAGTTCTGGGGGCCTGGGGGGGGGGGGGGGGCAATGGATTCCCTTAATTTGCATAGATTTCCTCTCACTTCCTGTTTGACTGTGGGGCAGGAAGTGACGGGAAATCTCTGCAATGGGACTGGGATGGTAAAAAATAAACTGACGGGTTATAACCCTCCCTTACTCTATCCAAAATGAAAAAAAAAAAAAGGGAGATGTTGCCTATAGTTCTACTTTAAGCACAAATTTTTGATAATTTTATGGAGAGGACTAAGAAGATATAACCATGCCAATGGTGCAGCAGAAAACACATAGCACAGTAACGAAGGTTTGTGGTCCAGGATGATAGGACAGTCAAAATTAGAAGCGGCGCCCCCCTCCCACAGTTGTGGAATGCCAGCTGCCCGCATACCGGAAGCAGTGAGGCTGCTTTCCCATAGGACTGGTGCTACACTAACAGGGTAGCACAAGCCGACTGGGAGTCTTTCCGTGCTGCCCCCCTGCAAAGTGCTGCCCTAATCCTGGGCCTTGTTGGCCTAGGCCAGGATACAGCGTTGCATATAGACATATGGAATCTATTTCTTTCCATGTATATCATTCATTGATTCAAAGCGGCTTTGGTGAGGTTCAGTCTCCTATGCCTCTCTCTCTCTCATCTCAGGATCCTGGTGCAGTGTACTTACCTTGTCTCCAGGATCCTGCGATGTCCCCCCGCGGTGTCTGCGGGCTCTGTCCTCCATCCCGATGTCCTGTGTGCCGGGCTCCGTTCCCTGCGAGAGTTGCGCTGCACGGGGGCGGAGCCTGGCGGCAAATTCAAAAAAGTGAAAATTCATAATATACAGTACACTGTAATCTTACAGATTACAGTACTGTATGAAATCATTTCACATCCCTTTTGTCCCCAGTGCTTTGTCCAATGCCCTGCATGCAGTTTTATATTATATATACTGTTCTTTCTGCCTGGAAACTGGAGATTGTCCATAGCAACTAAAAAGTGTTCCTTTACGTCAAAAGTGGTTTTAGACCCGCTAGAAAACAGCGATAATAAATTGCAGAATTGAGCGTTAGTGAATTGTGGGGAAATTTATTTTATTATTATATTATTTATATTTATTATATTATAATTTATGATTTTGTGTTTCAAACTCCATCAAACCCGGGATATCTACTAGACTCTTGGTGGACAGATATAAGTGTGTTATTGCTAAGAATTACAGACCTACAATATAAAACGCCAAATTTCTATGCAAAATAATTGTACCGCTTTGAGACGCAAAAATCTGAAATAATCATACCGCCAGGGAGGTTAATATGCCTGTATAGAGTAATCAATTTTTGAAATGAATGAATTCTTGTTCTTGTGTTTTTTATCCTTTAAAATAAAAAAAAACTATTGATTTTAATGCTATCCAATGAGTTTCAATCTCTGTACCAAACACCTTAAAAGTCCCGAGGTTTGTTACCTCTTTTCCCCTTCTAATTTTGTCTGGAAGCAGACTGGTTTCTATGCATAGATGCACCAGATTTTGCACTCTCCGGTTTTTGTAAATTACCACCTCTGGCTAACATGGGGGGGGGGGGGTTAGATGCTCAGTGTGCATGATATCAGTATCTGCAGCAGTGTTTAGTACTTTGGCTGTAGCTGGGATCATAATCTGTTGCAAAGCTACTGCAAATACAACCCATAAACAATCAGGATGTTGCTGGACACTTCAGTGAGCCCTTATTTTTATTGAACAAAAAAAAAACCAACAAGAACACAGACAGGAATAAGCATCTTAACCATCCGTAGTTCCAGTAGGATCAATCTATTACGCAATGTTTGAATTAGATTTAGATCATCCTTCCGATTCATTCAGCTGGTTTTCTGCAGTAAACCCCCTGTCAACACTACTACTTGTTCAGTGTGAAACTCATGGACACATGTTGTCAAGTGTAAGAAACACCTGCAGATTGCTAGCAGTCACCCTAGAGTTTTTTGTCATGAATTTAGACATTATATGGTATTCTGTTGCATGTACCTGTTTAGGACAGCCACTGCAAGGCAGAACATTAAGAAAATCTCTTCCACCTGTACGAGATCGGGACTAATAGAGAGCAATTATGGTTACAATTTCTGTAACCCTTTCTAGTATTTGAGTTGAAGCAACCTCTTCCTCTTCTGAACTTTACAATTCAGTTTTAAATTGTTACTAAACCCAGGAACCTGCATTCACTATATCTGGTCTCCCACAGTACACAGGACATGGAAATGCAATCATTCTAGTAAATATAAACTGCTAAATACCTTCTATCATCAGCAGTATATAGCAGTCTTGTGACTTCTATCAGTGTCTGGCTAAAGCTTGTGGGAAGAGTTTTCCTTCTACTCTCATTGTCCTATGAGGCTGCATGACCCCTGACCCTCTGTATGGACAGTGCTGATTGGCCCTGTGCTGATCACATGCACCCCCCCCCCCCCAAGAGAAAAAAACTCTCTAGCAATATACACCAAACTGAACATCTGCAGAGTGACTCCAAAAGCTCAGTACTATCAAGAGATGGATTGGGGACAGTGGAAGAAGGGGGGAAAAAAATTTAAAAAAATAAATCGGAGAAGATGGGATCAAACAGCCTTTTTACACAATGAGCAGGATCAGTGGTGTAGCGTGGGGGTGCCGTGGCCCCGGGCACGAAATTTCACTCCAGTAGCGTCACTACTGGCTGCCTCCTCCTAATTTTAATCTTCCTGTGTCCCCCACCCTCCGGTCACCATGTTCAGTGTCCGGCGCCCTGTGATTGGGTGTATGGGGGTCATGTGCGGCGTGGGGGCTGGCCCGTTCGCAATCGCAGTTGCTCCTGAAGTCCCGCCTCCGCACATGACTCCCATACGCCAAAACACAGTGCGCCGGGAAGCACTGAACATGGCGGCCAGAGCGCAGGGGGAGACAAACACTGGAAAGTGTGAGCTGCCGGGGCCGCTGTCTTCTCCTCCTCCTATCCTCCGGACCAATGCAGGACAAGAAGGTGAGGAATGGATGGACATGGACGGGGGAGGAGGGGCCGTATATGTAGTGTGAGTATAAGAAGACTGTAGGCAGGACAGTACAGTAGTCAGTGTAGTGTAGTGTACAGTGCAGTATAGTGGTCAGTATAGTGTAGTGGTCAGTGTAGTATAGTGGTCAGTATAGTGTAGTGGACAGTGTAGTATAGTGGTATGTGTAGTGTAGTGGACAGTATAGTGGTCAGTATAGTGTAGTGGACAGTGTAGTATAGTGGACAGTATAGTGTAGTGGACAGTGTAGTGTAGTGGACAGTATAGTGTAGTGGTCAGCATAGTGTAGTGGTCAGCATAGTGTAGTGGTCAGTATAGTGGTCAGTGTAGTGGACAGTATAGTAGAGAGTAGAGTGGACAGTGTAGTGGTCAGTATAGTGTACTGGACAGTATAGTGGACAGTGTAGTGGTCAGTATAGTGGACAGTGTAGTATAGTGGTCAGTGTAGTGTAGTGGACAGTATAGTATAGTGGTCAGTATAGTGGTCAGTGTAGTGGTCAGTATAGTGTAGTTCTCAGTGTAGTATAGTGGTCAGTGTAGTGGACAGTATAATGGTTAGTGTAGTGGACAGTATAGTGTAGTGGACAGTATAGTGGGCAGTGTAGTATAGTGGACAATATAGTGGTCAATGTAGTGGACAGTATAGTATAGTGGTCAGTGTAATGTAGTGGACAGTATAGTGGTCAGTGTAGTGTAGTGGACAGTGTAGTGGTCAGTATAGTGTAGTTCTCAGTGTAGTGTAGTGGACAGTGTAGTGGACAGTATAGTGGTCAGTGTAGTGGTCAGTGTAATGTAGTGGACAGTATAGTATAGTGGACAGTGTAGTGGTCAGTATAGTGGTCAGTATAGTGGTCAGTGTAGTGGACAGTGTAGTATAGTGGTCAGTGTAGTGGACAGTGTAGTGGGCAGTGTAGTGGACAGTGTAGTATAGTGGTCAGTGCAGTGGACAGTATAGTGGTCAGTGTAGTGTAGTGGATAATGTATTGGTCAGTGTAGTGGACAGTGTAGTGGACAGTGTAGTATAGTGGTAAGTATAGTGGTTAGTGTAGTGTAGTGGAAAGTATAGTGATCAGTGTAATGGACAGTATAGTGGTCAGTGTAGTGGACAGTATAGTGTAGTGGACAGTATAGTGTAGTGGACAGTGTAGTGGACAGTATAGTGGACAGTGTAGTGGAGTGGTCAGTGTAGTGTAGTGGACAGTATAGTGGTCAGTGTAATGGACAGTATAGTGGTCAGTGTAGTTCTCAGTGTAGTGTAGTGGTCAGTATAGTGTATTGGACAGTATAGTGTACTGGTCAGTATAGTGGACAGTATGGTGGTCAGTGTAGTGGTCAGTGTAGTGGAAAGTATAGTGATCAGTGTAGTGTAGTGGATAGTATAGTGGACAGTGTAGTATAGTGGACAGTGTAGTAGTCAGTGTAGTGTAGTGGACAGTATAGTCTAGTGGTCAGTGTAGTGGACAGTGTAGTGGTCAGTATAGTGTAGTGGTCAGTGTAGTGGTGTGGACAGTATAGTGGTCAGTGTAGTGTAGTAGACAGTGTAGTGGTCAGTATAGTGTAGTGGACAGTATAGTGGTCAGTATAGTGGTCAGTGTAGTGGACAGTATAGTGGTCAGTGTAGTGCAGTAGACAGTGTAGTGGTCAGTACAATGTAGTTAACAGTATAGTGGTCAGTGTAGTTCTCAGTGTAGTGGACAGTATAGTATAGTGGTCAGTGTAGTGTGTAATGGTCAGTAAAGGAATCAGATTGGTCAGTGTTGAAATCAAGTAGGTTAGTGTAGTGGTCAGTATAGGAATCAGGTTGGTCAGTACTGTTGTATTTGAAGGGACTCGGGGAGAGCCAAAAGTCCGCAGGTTAGGGGGCGCAAATTACTTGCCTTGCCCCTGGTGCTGACAACCCACGCTACGCCACTGAGCAGGATTAACCCCTTAGGTTCCACAGTGAGGACAACAAGCATGCTTACTGCATATACAGACTGATTTTACTGTTGTGGGCTTAGTAACATTTTAAGGCACTTCAACTGAAATCTGATGTGAAGAAAAAAAAAATATTAAACTATAAATTGATTGGAACTCCTAAATTAAAATACAGGCGGTTCCCGGGTTACAAACATCCGACTTACAAATGACTCCTACTTACAAACGGAGGGAGACAACAGGAAGTGAGATGAAATCTACCCCTAGGAAGGGAAATTCTCTCCTGTAAAAGTTATCATGGGAAAAGTTGTCTCCACTGGAGCTTTATCATCAATCCTTGTTTCCACAACAACCCAAATTTTTGCAAATACAATTGTGATAGGGACAGAAAGTGAGGTGAAATCTTCTGAACACCGCCACAGACAGCAAAACAAATGATACATGGGGTGTTAACCCTTCCCTATGCTATCCAAAAAACGTAAACTTTTTTGGCTGGAGCTACGCTTAAAAAATGTACCTGTTCCAACTTACAAATTCAACTGAAGAACAAACCTACAGACCCCATCTTGTTTGTAACCCGGGGACTACCTGTATACTCTTTTCAAACCTTTAGAAGGTTGAAAAAAAAAAAAAAAAGACCATTGTCCAATAATTACCCAGTTTAACTGCTGCCATTCAGGAAAGAGGAGAATGGAATCCTTCATGACACTCAAGGGAAGTTGAATTTAATTATGTCCAAATACAGCCTTAATCAATCACAATTGTTTTAATAATAGTTGATTGAAAATAAAAAAAAGTCCTTTTTTTAAAAATTATGTTATAGTTACTACCCAGGGTGAGGTGGTAATTCCATGGCTTAGCCACTCCTATGGTGAAGAAACCCTTCCTAAACTGATAGAAAAAAAATATTTCTGTCATGTGCAGCTGATTTCCCCTGGTTCGTCCCTGAAATGGAGAACAAAACGCGTCGGACCCCTGCTGTGAGTCACATGCGAATTAGGTGTGAACCCAGCCTTAAAGTGGTCTTAAGCAGGGATGATCTCAGGTGATCCCACCTCAGCTATTCAGCCAATCATAAGCTGCAGAGGCATGCCCTCCCCCCCATCCCCTTTGACAGCCTCCTGGAAGGATAGCTCAGGGGGGTTCAGACACGTCTAATCTCATCCCTGGTCAAGACCACTATGATCATTTTTTTTCCCACACATACACGCCTGAGTTCTTTCCTAGTCTTGAGTATATCCAAATATGTTTTTGCATCTAATTTTTTTTTTTCTCAAAACTGTACCTACCTAGCATTTTTACTTCCCTCTCATCCGATTGTTCTACTCCTTTTATTTGTTTCTTTAATTGCCAAACTCTGAACCAAAATCGTATATGTCCTTTTAACAATTTAGTTCCCACAATTGGACCCCATAATCTAGATGTGGCCTTACAAGTGATTTATATAGTGATCACATTGTTTGCCACTATATATTTATGCCTTCCCTAAAAACATATTTACAATCCTGCTGGTCTATATTTAGCCTGTTCTAGCTCACTTTAGAACAGTAGAAAAGAGTCCATAAAGTATAAAGAATTGTACAGGTTGTACCCCTCTTCAGTCTGCTGCCGGCTTCAGGCGGAAGGGAGAGCAGAAAGGAAGGTGCCATCTTTACGGTGTTCAATCCTTTCACCTCACATCACTCCTGTACTTTCAATTTCAGACCTTCTGCTTAGATAAATATTCTACAACCAGAGAGGAACCAATCCTAATATTAGCTTACCAGTGTAGAAATGTGTAGAAAATGAACTAAATGTCCTTCTTTATCTCACCCAAACAAGAAGAAGCCAAGTGTGTGCCACTGAGTATGCCATTGCCCTTATGTGCAGCTAATAGGGAACAGTTTAACAACCAGAGCCAAGGATTACCTCTGACTTTTTCCAGTTTAGAAGCCAAGAGGAGCAAAACACAGTAGACCTGAATGAGTCATTTCAGTTTGATCCCCTTATGGCAGAAACAATTGAGTACTATCAGTGATACCTTTTTTTTATTTGCACTAACACAATTTTTCAGGACAAGAGCAGTACTCTTGGACTTTGAAGATAGGGATGTACCTTGAAAGCTTGTCCTGAAAAATAGTGTGTTAGTGCAAACAAAAAAAAGTATCACTGGCAGTACTCAAGTGTTTGTCGCGAGTGCACGAATACGGCTACAATCACCTCATCCACTTTAAGGGAGATAGACATGAAATGTCATGAATATATGTTTACAGACAGCAAGCAATACAGCTATAATGCATTAAGGTATACACACACTAATACACAATCCACCTATGCATGTTATTAAGGTATGGGTACAATGTAGTCCTATATATATATATATATATATATATATATATTATTAATTAATTTAGACCAGTAGATTTTGTACCTGAGAGTACTACATACTTCTAAATCTTCTTTTACTTCATGGATTCAGCCTTCTGCAATACTGTATAGTAGCATATTTATAATTTAGCCTAGTTACAGCTTGTTAAATTAATAAGTCCATAGACCAGTTCCCAAAACAATATTGAACAGTAGTCATGCATATCCTGTTTGCAGCAAGACTCACAATTACATCTGTGTGGAAACAAACACTAGTATAAAAGGTCCAACAATGATGCTTTTACGAATGCTTTTTGTCATATAACCACCAAACTACTCAATTTAGATTTACTTGGAAACAGTAGATATGATTGTATAACATTCATATTATCCAAAAATTATAATCAGAATATGGTATGGTGGATACTCTTGTAAATAATTATCTGGTGAATTAAGGATAGCGCACATTTTGGTGTGGTTGTTTATACTTTACGTTTATATTTCCTATATATTGTGTCTGTTACTAATGACCATATGCAATTGTTTTTTGCTGCTGTTTTTTGCTGGAAAATTGAATATGTTTCAGTTCAAGGAATGGATCACTGTAATCTAAATGTTGTATGACACCATGGGGTTGATTTAAAGGCAAATCCACTTTGCACCACAAGTGCACTTGGAAGTGCAGTCGCTGTAGATCTGAGGGGAAGATCTCAAATGAGGGGAAGCTCTGCTGATTTCTATCATCTAATCATGTACAAACAAAAATGCTGTTTTTTTTTTTAAAGCGGGGGTCCACCTATCTATCGTTTTGTTTTTTTTTAGTTCATTCACAAACTTTTCTTCTCAGTATTACATACTCACATATTGTGTGTAATATGTCCGTCTGTGTCAGATTTTGCCGGAAAGAATAACTTATATTATTCACTGCAGGCGGTTTCCATCTTCATTGTGGGCATTTGAAGCCCACAAGCATTTATTTCCTGGATGTGGTGAATGCTGTGCTCCCAGCATTCACTGCTCGTTCCCGCACATGCTCAGTGGCATCCTGGGAAGCCTGAGACTAGCTCCCAGGAGTCTGGGAGAGGCTAGAAACACGCCTACTCCCACGGGAGGAGAACCAGGAAGTGCAAAGAAGAATAGAAAAATAAAAAGGTAATTACGGCGATTTAAATTTTTTTAAACGGCATGTCAGCATCTAGGCAAGGAAGAGAATACATACAGATATTGTTCAAAATTTGGGTGGAACCCCGCTTTAATTTTCCTTGCATGCCCCCCAGATCTACGGCAACTGCACTTCCAAGTGCACTTGTAGTGCCAAGTGGATAGTGCAAAGTGGATTTGCCTTTAGTAAATAAACCCCCCATGTGCCACAATCTCCTGTAACATATACTGATTACAAGATATTGAATATGTCAGCAAACGGTTATTTGACTAACATTTTGAGTAAAAATGTATTGAAACTAAAATTAATTTGTCCAGCAATATTTACAAGTGATTTTTTTTTTTGTACTGTGATCTATTTTTAGATGTACCCTGTGAAAGTGCCTGCCAAGTTGTGAGGATTTTTATTTATAATATTAGAAGAGAGTGCATTAAAATTAAAATTGCTACTAGGAATTGGTCCTAGGACTCCAGGAATTGGTCAAAATCTACTCTTGAAGTGAGGGTCCCTTGCACTGCAAGAGTTAAATGCACATTATGTCTAGTGTGTAGAACAATAGGCAGTATTATTAACCACTGCTTTGGCACTGTCCTTGTCTACCCAAAGCTCCAGGCTATGGGTAGGTCCTTCAGCATTATCTCTTACAATACAGGGCTACTAACCCTGCATTGTATGTGGAGGGGGCGAATGTGTGAGCACCACTGCGAGCAGCTTGGAGGAAAAAGTCCCGTGACCAGGTTGCACCACTGGAAGGGTATTACCTTATTCTGGCATTCCTACACTTTACAAGCATTTAAACCTCACCGTGTATGGAGTCCTACTGCAAGGATATTTCTTTTTTTTTTGTCATGCCCACAGTTGGGCTTTAAATCATCTGTGAATCTCTGCTGATCCATGGAGGTCTCCTGGCTTTTTCTCTAATACTTTTTGGTGAATGGGCCTCTCAAGCAGTGTTAATTTCGTTGACTAAAACATTTTAGTTGCCTAACTTCATACCATTTTAGTCGACCTAAAATACGACTAACAATTGAGATGACTAAAATACGACTAAAATGGCATTTTAGTCAAACGACTAAAATGGGACTAAAACTAAAATGCCATTTTAGTCAAGACTTATGCCCTGTACACACGGTCGGACATTGATCGGACATTCCGACAACAAAATCCATGGATTTTTCCCGACGGATGTTGGCTCAAACTTGTCTTGCATACACACGGTCGCACAAAGTTGTCGGAAAATCCGATCGTTCCGAATGCAGTGACGTAAAACACGTACGTCGGGACTATAAATGGGGCAGTAGCCAATAGCTTTCGTCTCTTAATTTATTCTGAGAATGCATGGCACTTTGTGCGTCAGATTTGTGTACACACGAACGGAAATTCCGACAACGGATTTTGTTGTCGGAAAATTTTATATCCTGCTCTCAAACTTTGTGTGTCGGAAATTCCTATGGAAAATGTGTGATGGAGCCTACACACGGTCGGAATTTCCGACAACAAGGTCCTATCACACATTTTCCATCCGAAAATCCTATCGTGTGTACAGGGCATAAGACTAAAACTAAATTTAAATTTGATGTCAAAATTAACACTGGTCTATAGTGCATGTTCCTACTTCAATACCATAAATAATAATATAATCAATAATTCACTCCAGCAGTATATAATGAGTTTGGAAATTGCAGAGAAATGCTTAAATGATGCATTACAATTTAACTACACCCATTAGATTTTAGATGACTAAAATGAGTTTTAGTCGACTAAAATAACTTAAGTTGACTAAAATGTACTGGAGATTTTAGTTGACTAAAATGTCCTGGAGAGTTAGTCGACTAAAACAATTGCAGAAGATTAAAATGGAACTAAAACAAAAATGCCATTTTAGTCCTTAGACTAAAACTAAAATTGAAATTTGCTGTCAAAATTAACACTGCTTCTCAAGACAGAGTCATGGTTTGTCAAAAATTTTAATAATGAACTTAACAGCACTCGGGGAGGATGTTAAGATTTGGAATTTTTTATTTTTTATAACCCAGCCCTACATGGTGCTTCTACTGACCCTTATCCAAACAAGGGGGTTTCCAAAAACAGTTTAATTTCCTTGTTGAGGTTAATACCTCAACTGGTGGACTCCATTCACCTAATCATGTTTGTTTTAAATTACCGGTTTGCATCAGGGCCTATGTAGGGGTTTCACAACACAATACTAATCCAATCACATTTTTTTTTATTTTGTTAAATAAAAAAAATAAAATAAAAAAGTGGACCTATCTCCAAAATGAAAACGGAATTTTCAATAAATATTGTTAAGTTCTTGGAATTCTGCACATGCCAAGGTGGCATGGCTTTGTGTAAAAGTCTGACAAAAGTGCAAAATCAAGGCATTACGGTATTTTCTTAAAATGTGCACCCTACTAAATCCAGTTTTACCAAATACGTGAACAGTGACATAAGGAAATAAGCTTTCCTTTAATACCATTGTTTGGGCATCACAGGTACTGTAGTGACAAGGGTAGTTGTTTACATAAGAGCCACGCCTGCCTTATTAAGGCGTTACAAGCCTGCCATTGATACACCTGCACAGTTTATATTTGAAGACTTGCAGAGTTACAATTCATTTGTCCTGTTGCTGTACATAGCAAGTTATTGAAGTGGACTACCTACAAGAACATGACGCCTAGGCACTATTCAATCAATTCAAAGAGGTAAGATGACAACAATTTCATGTGAATCTATTATAGTTAACTTTCTTGCATTAAATTTTTAAGTGAAATAATGGTGGCATTAGTGAAATTAGCAAATATACATACAAAAAGATAGACTTTCCTACTATAAATGACAGAGCATTTAGAATATATGTCATATATATATATATATATATATATATTAGTGTATGTAAGATACCAGCACATAAACATTTCCATATTTTAAACTTTTACATTGAAAACAATTTTTTTTTTGTCTTTGACACATTAGTGATCCTTGAGTCCACTTTTAACAATGACAGACAGTTGTTCACACAATAGAAAAGGAATACTAAAATGTGGCAAAAGTCAATATATTGACAAAGCATGCAATTCACAGTTTTGTACAGAACTGCACAAAATGTAGGACAATCCAGAAGGTTTTAGAACCTACCGGAGTTTCAGTTTTGCTACATTGGATTGTTCTCCTTGCCTAGTACACACGATGAGAAACCAGACAAAAAAAAAAATCTGCTTTTGACACAATCCCCAATGACAATTGTTAGTACACAGCTGTTGTTCAAAATTTTCTGAGGGGACAAACACGAGAATTTATCGTACGATATCAGATTGGTCGATTTTTGTTTAATCAGTAGAGTTCTTGTCCGAAAATGCAATACAAATACATTACTTCCGAATTTTTTTTTTCTGTCGTACGAGAATTTTCGGACTTTAGTAACCTAGTCGCATTCAATATGAAGACTAGCATGAAAAAAAAAAAAAAAAAGAGTAGATCATTCCTCCGATAATCTCATCGTGTGTACTAGGCTTTACTCTCCCCATTCTTTCTCATTTTGCTGCAAGCAACTCGAGTTTTGTATAATCAATTGTATGAATTATTGGTGGTAGTAGTAGTAGAGTATGGTAGTGTTAGCCACATAGAGAAATGCAGAAAATTTGGAGATTGAGTGGGGTTTATATAAAGCCTGAAGAGGGATCCAAGTTATCCCAAAAACTGGCATCTTTATTGATGTAAGTTATCCAATGAAGGGTTTTCACTAAAGCTGGGCATACAAGGTTAGATTTTTGTTTAAATTGAAATAATGAAAAATTGCTCATCTGACCTGTTTTGCCATCATTTAATCAACTAATTTCCTCAGAAACCCCCTATAATTTCAGCCAAACCGACTATGTAGGTGGAATTCCAGACATAATAATCAGGTTCCTATACAGTATTTTTCCCAAATAAACACATTCACAGTTAGAATTGAATTTGTTCAAGAAAAAAAAAAAAAAAATTACATCCCGCTCCTTCGAATTTTCTTGTTACTACAGTTAAAACAAATGTCAATTTGACCCTACGACACAACATAAAATCAAAACTTCTGAAAGCTAACAGTTTTGCGCAAAATTTTAGTGGTCAACTTTTAATTTCAAACTAGATGTATGAATTATTGGTCAACAAAGGCAAGCAATTTGTCAGCTTTGGTGGCAAAAATCGTGAAAAGCCTACACCGCTTCCTCCATTCTGAGAGATGGACACAGAGAGAACATTTATCTCATTCTGAATTTGAAACCTTTCACGATGTATCAAAGAGCGAAAAAGCAGGGCAAGGAATCTCCACAACAATCTGCTGCATGCCTCTGATTACCACAACCTTCTGCTGGATATTTTGTGTCCCAGAAAACTTGTCAAAATTGTATGTAATGTACAAGACTTGGGAGTCCTGTAAACATTATCGGGTGTGTGTAAAATATATATATTGCACACACTATATTACCAAAAGTATTGTGACGTCTGCCTTTACACACACACACACACACACATGAATTTTAACAGCGAGCAAGGTCCATAAAGACATGGATGAGTGTGTTGGGGGGGGGGGGGTGGGCTTTAACTGGCCCGCACCTCAACCCAATAGAACACCTTTGAGATGAATTAGAGCAGAGACTGCGCCCCAGGCCTTTTCGTCCACATCAGTGCCTGACCTCACAAATGCGCTTCTGGAAGAATGGTCACACATTGCCATAGACACGCTTCTAAACCTTGTGGACAGCCTTCCCAGAAGAGTTGAAGCTGTTATAGCTGCAAATGGGTGGGGGGGGGGGGGCAACTCTATATTGAACCCTACAGACTAAGACTGGGATGCCATTAATGTTCATGTGCGTGTAAAAGGCAGGTGTCACAATACTTTTGGTAATATATATCTCACTATGCCATCAGGTCAGTATTTCTTTAACATGTAGTTGTGAAATATGTATGTGGTTACTTCCATCTTTTTAATATTCCATTGCTTGCAATAAGCTGAAAGGAAAGTCACTTAAGGTTTCTAATCGTCCATATTTTAACTGCTATGACTTTTACCTTAAAGGAGGGTTTGGATTGGTACATTTGAAGTATGCTTTAATCCACCTGTCACATAACTCATAAAAAGTTTTATTACAAATATGCTTAGTTTGTAAGCCACTAATAAAAGTTAATAACCCGTATGTGACCCCCCCCCCCCCCCCAAAAAAAAAGGCACATATTTGGTGTGTTTATTTACAGTGATATACTGTATATATCTCATATTAAGGGCATTTTTTTTTAATTTCATAACAAGAACTGTATTCAATCCAAATCCTTCTTAGCCCCAGAATTAAAAAATGAAGGGGTCCTTATAACTACCAAGAAAGATTGCTTTTAATCTTTTGTGCTGATAACGGACCATATATGCATCTTGCAACTTTAAAGTGAACTTTTGCTCCATTTTAAAGTTTTGAAGTGGGGCCCAAGAACAGACACCAAAAGATGCCTTCATTACATTTTCTCGTTTGTACTTTTTTCCTCTTTGAAAGTCAGAACTTATTAAATCAAACTAAACTGGAGAGGAACAGAAGAGACTTTGTGGGTAATAATGATAATAGCAGGTATCTTATGGGGTCTACGGTGAGGCAGAATGTTTGACATTGAATAGCTTGGATACAAATTGGCAAGAATTTGGTCATACAAGGGGTGTGCTGGCATCAATATTCAGGTTTTATGACAATACTTTCAATGTGGGTGCAGAAAAGAGACATTCACTTCAAGTACTGGACATCTCCTTCAGTCAGCCTTTACCATGGATAGCCCAATCTTCTGCAGGCTGAGCATACTGCAGCCAGGTCCTGGGGGCTGATACTACTAATCTACGCGACTCAATTAGAGAGATTTACTCACATTCACCGACTGTCATCACCAGGACAGAGAGTGAGGAGAAATGTAAGCTTTTACTGTTATTACCGGATCAAGAGTAAATGGGATAATCTTCCAGTGGGACATCCGCTTTAGTTACACGTGCTTTTCCTAACTTTGGAAAGAAGATTTCCTTTCACTTCCTGCTTGGTTTATTAAACAGGAAGTGAAGTGAAATATCCTAAATGGGAACACAGAGCAATAAAAAGATAACACAGGTTTCAACATTTGCCCACTCTGTTTAAAACCACAAAGAAGAAAATTTGGCTGAAGTTTGACTTTAACTGAAGAAAATGAATCATGGCATCACTGCTGGAAGGAGGATTGAGCCACATGCCTCTCAATAACATACAGCAGCAGGCCTAGACAGTGGTACTTTAAGGCAGAAATGAATAAGAATGCAGTGGCTCACTAGTACTAGACAATGTTTTTGAGCATAGAAGCTGAACGTGTCTTCTGTATATAATTTCCCATTGTTTCTTCTATTACAAGTATGCAAATCCCTTAAAATTACAACTCTTTTCATCTACTCAGCGTCTGCTAATAGCTCTAGACTAGCTCCGTTTTAAGAGTATGACACTAGAAATTATCAATGCCACTTGCTGCTCAGCAACTGCTGTCAAGTTGTTACTTCATGTGGAGAGTTCAAAACTGGTTTTATTATAGAATTGTGAAGTGAATGTTTTCTCTCGGTCCATATAAGTTGTATCCTGTGTTGAGCCCTGATGAAGGGGGATGCCTTGGAAACATGCTGGATGATAGAGATATATATACATCTGACATTTTATACCCATAAATATAACGGCTAAGTTCACCTTAAAAAAAAAAAATGCACATCTTTTTGTAGGTAAAAAAAAAAAATAAAAATGCATTTATTATTTTTTATTAGGAGCCTGTAAAGCCAGTAGATCGTGGGTGCAATGCCAGGCTCTTGCAGACTTTCAGTGTAGGGCAGGCAGTTACTGAATTGCAGGTAAAAGCGCTCTTCTAGAACACTCACCAACGCCTATGTAGTTCATTGAGAACTACAAGCCATCAGCCACCATGGTTGTAGTTAATTTATTCATTCACAGAACTCTGAATGAATGACGCGGTCAGGTGGTCAGAGCCCCTCACGCCTGTGCTGTTTTTAAATTGTGACAGAGGGTGTGAGGAAAGGATTCTACGCCCGCTGTTACAACAGAGGCTGTTGATTTACTAACATGATGATTACGGGTGTAATATGTAGCATATTATGAAAGGTGAACTTATCCTTTAAAATCATCATGGACCCTCATCCATTTTTGGTCTGGCACCCCTTTCTATGGTTTCAGCTACTTTTGGGTGCCCATCATTGGAAGCCTTGCTGTGTGGGAACCACATTACCAGAGTTATTGAGCTTGTTTGAAGCTTTCCTTCATCTGACTACACATGCAAGTCCCAGCGCCTCTTTGAGTTTGTTGTACTGGAAAATATTAGGCCCTATACATGAAATGCATGTGAAAATGTTTTCAGGCTTGTTGCCAAATGCTTGTTTGAGTTTTGTTTTGGCCGTAATTTTTTTTATACCTTCTACTGGTCGGTCTTGACTAGATCGATGACTGCTTGAAAAACTTCCTTGCAACAGCTTTAGGCTCTGTGTCTACAGGCTTTAGTTTGAGATCCTGACAAAATTAATCAACAGTGCATTTTGCCTGTAGCTGACCTCCTTCTGACCTGCATCTAGCTTTCTATAAGCAGCTTTTGCTTTTTTTATAGATTTTATGGAAATGCAAAACCTGTTTGAAGCAAACAGATGCCAGTCAACAAGCTTTTACACTCACATAGTGTAGCAACTTCGTTTTTGTGAAGCATCTGATAGTAAAAGTTTCGCAAGTTCACATACCTTACTCAGCGATGTTTGTGGATCTGTTGAATTTTAATTTTCCATCCAAAGCTTTTATAGAAGGTGTTTATAGGTGGGAAACCTTTACATAAAGAGAAACATAATTACACCATCTTTAGAGTTTAAAATATGCTTTGCTTCTGTCTTCTTCTCAAGCATGCAGTGCCATAGAGAAAAAAACATGATATGACCTATGTATTGATTGCAATGAACCACTTCACCTAGATCCAGGTTCAAACCAAACATGGCCAATGTGTAGTGACAGATATTCACATTAGTAATTTGCTTCATGGGGTAAGCCAATTTGTTTGTAAGCTAGGGGTAAAGTTGGTCCTTTACCAAGCTCAAATAAAGTTACCCCTATCATAATGATATAGGGCACCTTTAAAAAATAAGTTCCATATCAAGGGTGCTATTGATCAATTCACTTAGTGACCTTATGAGATCATATAAAAATGTAAAACAAAGTGTAGGATATACTGTAGAAGCAAGTTAGTTAGGGATGAAAAGGTTTCCTAATTCAGTTAAGTGGTGCCATGGATGCTCATTTTAAATCCAACTGGGCAAGTTGATCACATGTTCAGATGCAATGGATTCCTTATACTATACCATCTCAAAAACTGTGCTTGGAAAATAATTATCCACAGTGAAAAGATATTGATAATATAAACAATAATGAGAAGCAGCAGCTCTACTGCAAGATATTTTCCACAGAATAGATCCTAATATATCAAAAAAGAGCCGCGCTATAAAACAGTGATAATCAAAATATAAAAATCAAAAGAAATCAAACCAAGTACAATTGAATATTACAATGACAACATAAATAACATATAATCTATTGTGTGACACCTGTGTACAAAAGAATCGAAATGCAAATACACCAGTAAAGTTTGCAAAATTTTTTTCAAAAAACGAGAAGTGTTCAGATGAAAGTATGCACATCCGATCACCATTCGGGTCTCCCAAATTGTGACACCACCACCACCTAGGCAAAGATGCAAGCTTACCAAATTTAATGGACCCTCTGATCAAAAAGAGGTCAGATGAGCATATGGCCAAACACCCTGGCCAGGGTATTCCCAAGACTCTCCTTCAGCCTAGGTTCACACTGACAGTGGGAATGAAATTGAAATTGCGAGTTCAGCTGACTTGGGGGGTGGCTTAAGAGACATCTGTGCGGGTTTCTGCACAAATGTCTATTGAAATCACACCCCGAAGTCGCCAAAAGTAGTACATAAAGGACTTTTGGTAATCTGTTTGGTGCTGCAAATGTGGCGCTGCAGCGATTTGGACAATACCATTGCTGGCAATAGCTTCCCCCTACCAGTTCACTGATGCTTTTCTAACAAGTTGATGCCTCAACTTGTCGGAAATTTTTGTAATATGAAAACATAGACATGGCATTTACTGAAAGATCAGATTTAGAAAAATCATTGAAACCGAAAACCTTATGATTACATTTTAATTTAGATCATTTTGCAGAACTTTTATCACAGAGCCATAAAAACTAGAGGAAATTTGAAACATCTTTTGTCACATGTAGTACTGAGTACAACACTCAATCGGCAAAGCTGGATTCAGTGTCAGGTGCTGCAATGGTAAGGAAACCTCTGCATTATATCTGCGCTTGTACAGACTACTCCACCAAATGATATCTAATGTTTCAGTAAGTGAAGGAACAAGGCCTTATTTTTTTTTTTCTTAACTCAGGTCTTGTTCAAACCACAAAAACGCACTCCAGGTCTGTTCTGGATGCGTTTCTGCAAGCATGTTTTTAACGCATTCCTGTGCGTTTTTGATGCATTCCAGATACTTTTTCTTTTTTCCTGTTTTTTTTTCACTGTAGTGGAATGCGGTGCATTTTTGATACGTTTTTGATGCGTTCCAGTGCATTTGTTATGCATTTTACCTCATTCCAGTACAGTTCAGCGCAGGAAAAATGCAGCATGTTCTACTTTTTTTTTCTGGAACGCCCAGGAAGTGACCGCACTGGTGTAAATTATTCCATTGGAAACCATATAACCTACTTTCCATGCATTTTTTGATGCAGAAAAAAAAAAAAATGTACTGGACTGCACCGCCCTGTCCATGTGTTTCTTGCACCTTTACAGATGTTCGCTTACTGACAGCTTACCAGGTGTGTTGCTTCCCCCTGTAATGGGCTGTGCTTGACAGTTATGCCAAATGTGCTGCAAATGGTTTTAACAGAACCAAATAATACACATGCACAGGGCTTTTGTTCAGCCGGAACTCAACGGAACTGCGTTCCGGAACATCTGGCAGCCCTCCCCTCTCCAGGGAGTGACATGTCTGCACAATCATCAGATGCATGTCTCCCGTCCCTGCAGCAGCCTGTCTCACACACAGCAGAACGAAGCTGTCTCCTCCCCCTCTTCCTTCTCATTCAGCTCTATATACACAAGAGAGGGGGAGCAGGAACACGTGCTGACTTCAGGTCTGTACAAACTTTTCTATGCTTTATAGATAGACAGGGAGGAGGGGGGAGAGTGGCTGGGATTGGGAAGGAGGAAACAAAAACGATGTACACTTGGTGGAGTGATTGGGGGATTAGAAGGACATGTACTTTGGTATGAGAAAGGACATATGCCATTAATTTGAAACCTGACAGCCCCTTCCAGCACTAGCCCCCCCTCTCCCCCAGCACATTTCCACCCCCCCTTCCAGCACCAGCCCCCCCTTCCAGCACTAGCCCCCCCTCTCCCCCAGCACATTTCCAACCCCCCCTTCCAGCACCAGCCCCCCCTTCCAGCACTAGCTCCCCTCTCCCCCCAGCACATTTCCAAACGCCCTTCCAGCACTAGCCCTCCTCCCCTTCCAGCACTAGCCCCCCTCTCCCCCAGCACATTTCCAACCCCCCCTTCCAGTACCAGCCCCCCCTTCCAGCACTAGCTCCCCTCTACCCTCCAGCACTGGCCCTCTCTCCCCCCCCATCCAGCACTAGCCCTCTCCCCCCCTTCCAGCACTAGCCCTCCCCCCCCTTCCAGCACTAGCCCTCTCCCCCCCTTCCAGCACTAGCCCTCTCCCCCCCTTCCAGCACTAGCCCTCTCCCCCCTTCCAGCACTATCCCCCTCCCCCTTCCAGTACTAGCCCTCTCCCCCCCTTCCAGCACTAGCCCCCCCTTCCAGCACTAGCCCTCCCCCCCTTCCAGCACTTGCCCTCTCCCCCCCCTTCCAGCACTTGCCCTCTCCCCCATTCCAGCACTAGCCCTCTCCCCCCCATTCCAGCACTAGCCCTCTCCCCCCTCCATTCCAGCACTAGCCCTCTCCCCCCCATTCCAGCACTAGCCCTCTCCCCCTCATTCCAGCACTAGCCCTCTCCCCCCCCCCCATTCCAGCACTAGCCCTCTCCCCCCCCCATTCCAGCACTAGCCCTTTCCCCCCCCATTCCAGCACTAGCCCTCCCCCCCCCATTCCAGCACTAGCCCTCTCCCCCCCCCATTCCAGCACTAGCCCTCTCCTCCCCTTCCAGCACTAGCCCCCTCCCCCCTTCCAGTACTAGCCCCCTCCCCCCCTTCCAGCACTAGCCCTCCCCCCTTCCAACACTAGCCCCCTTCCAGCACTAGCCCCCCCCCTTCCAGCACTAGCCCCCCCCCCTTCCAGCACTAGCCCTCTCCCCCCCTTCCAGCACTAGCCCTCCCCCTTCCAGCACTAGCCCTCCCCCCCTTCCAGCACTAGCCCTCCCCCCCTTCCAGCACTAGCCCTCTCCCCCCTTCCAGCTCTAGCCCTCTCAGCACTAGCCCTCTCCCCTCCCTTCAAGCACTAGCCCTCTGCCCTTCCAGCACTAGCCCTCTCCCCCCTCCCCCTTCCAGCACTAGCTCCCCCTCCTTCCAGAACTAGCCCTCTCCCCCCCTTCCAGCACTAGCCCTCTCCCTCCCAGATATTCTCCTTCTCACAGAGGGCATGATCATGGCATCTGGGACCCCGAGAGATGGAGGACATTTACCTTGGAGGCCCACACAAGCTCCTGCTTGACAAGTTAGTGGAGCCTAGTGCCAGAACTTGTTCAAGCACTGGGCTCCGGGACTCAGCCCGGATTCATGGGACGCTGGGATTTTGTTTAAATCTCAGGACGGTATGGAAGTTTGAATTTGGATTAGAAAGGGGGAAAGGATTTGTGTTTGTGGGGGAAAAGTTTGTACTGGCAGGGGGGATTTAGGTGGGAAGATACAGTATGTGATGGAACTGGGGAGAGGACTTGTGTAGGAGGGGCTTGGAGGAATGAGGACAAGGGGAGAGGAATTGTTCCAGGATGGGGAACATATTGTGCTGGAAGGGGAGATTTGGGGGGGGAGGATTTATGCTTGGGGGATGTTGGGGTGGGGTATTTTTGCTGGGATGAGGAGCTGTGCTGGGATATGGATTTGTGGGGTGGAAGGAGATTTGTGCTGGGAAGAGGGATTTTTTTTTTTTTTTTTTTTTTTTTTTAGGGAGAGCTTTGCAGAGACTGAGTTCATTCAGAGAGGAGTGCACTGTGAAAGTGTATGGGGAAGGGGGAATATGTGCAGAGAGGTAAAGTTTGTGTGCGTTTAGCAGAGGGGAGAGTATTGTACACAGAGGAGAGCTTGGAGGAACTTGTGATGAAAGGGGAGCTGAGAAAGTATGTGTGTGGAGGAGCCTGGAGGAGGGCGAGGTCAGCAGAGAGGAGAGCTGGGGGGGCTTTGTGATGAGAGGAGAGCTGGGGGACATTGATGAGAGGAGAGCTAGGAGGGGATTTGTGATGAGAGGAGAGCTAGGAGGGGATTTTGGGGAATTTGCCTTATGTAATACATTTGGCGCCATTTTAAATCTCTCCTCTAAGGAAGGTGTGGCAGGGGGCAGGGTTTGGATATGGCTGGGGGCGGGGTTTGGGCATGGGTGGGACGGAGAGTTGGACAGAGAGGATGAGTTCCTGCACCTTTTCTCTGAGAAAAAAAGCCCTGCACATGCACACAGGGGGACCACTGCTTCTAGGGTACACAGAGATACATTTCTGCAAAGCTGACATAGCTCATGATCTAGAGCCGCATGGTTGCTAGGGGGAGCACACAGCCCCCCACATGTTTGCCAACTATCAGTAACAAATTCTAATGTATAATAAAAGGTTCTAAACTGCTTCCTAGTCTATATTTGGTAGATCAATGCTAAATCTACCCAGTTGACTGGGACAGAGAGGGGTTAGGAAGTGTAGGTATGTTGAAATCTAAAAGCATTGGTTGTTGGGGGGCGGTGCAGGGCCCCTTGCACTGAGCCAAGCACAATGCAGGCAAAGTTTACAAGTAGTTACCAACAAGTGCCCTAAAAGTGGCTGCAGAAAGTTGATTACTGTTGCTGTCAGAGCATGCACATTGCAGTTCTTCATAATATAGAAGTAAATATCCCAAAATATAAAATACTGTATATGTGCTAAAATCCAAGAAATAAAAGTAGGGGGGACAAATATGTTACCCTTAAGTTATTTTTCAGCTTGAAGCCATAGCAACACCCTAGGAGTGTTTCTTTGGATTTTTGTTTTTTTTTTTCCCTTTAAATTAGTATAATTACAGTACGTAAACTGAACTGTAAAAATGCGTAAATTGCTGCTTTGTATTTGTCACAGCTATTACCAAGAACAAACCATAACATTAAAAAAAAATAGGATTTTTGCACCTACAGTAAAATCCTTTTCTTGGAATCGAGTAAGGGACACGGAGTCTTTAATCTAGTTATACTGCTGTCTACAGTTAAAATTGGACACTGGTAAACAAAAAAAACAACTTTAGGCCAGTGTAGGATAACCCCCTCTACTATCAATAGGCCACAGCTTTTGTTGAAAAGCAGTATGGAGCACATGATTATAAACACTGAGGGATGTTTTCAAAACTAGTAGAAAAATCCCATTCAGGGACACAGGAAGCTTTTAACCTTTGAGATGTTTAAAATCAGTCAAACTGAGGGGTGGGCAACACAGCAAACAAACTAACAGGGAACTGCCGGTGTTCCGTCAGATTAGGCGACCCATCAGAATTGGTAACGGAAGTGATGTTCCGTCGCCGCCATCTTGCTACTCCTTCACAGTAACAATACCCTGCAAAGGTAAAGCATAATGAGCTACTATGCATCGCATAGTAGCCCATTATGTGTCACTTACCTGACGCAGGAGCCTGCGATGTCACCGCTGTCACCTCTGCTACGGAGCGTCCATCTTCTTCCTGGGTATCATGGCTCCAGCGCTGTGATTGGCCAGAACCGCGATGATGTCACTCCCGCGCATGCACATGGGAGCCGCCACTAACGGCATATTGCCATTAGCAGTGGCATGCTCAGTGCGCCTGCGCGCCGCTGTCTACGGCGCATGTGGTGCCTGTCTTTCTGCAAATATCTCCTAAACCGTGTAGGTTTAGGAGATATTTCTTGGACCTACAGGTAAGCCTTAATCTAGGCTTACCTATAGGTCAGTGGTCTGTAAGGGTTTACAACCACTTTAACAGGAAACTGAGCATATGTAGTGAAATACAGTATTTGGAAATTCATTGGACTGTTTTGTTGAATTATAAAAGCAGCACTGTTTTGTCAAATTCAACATCTAAACAGTCCGTTGGATTTCTAAATACTGCATTTCACCATATAAGCTCAGTTTCCTGTTAAAAATAACTGTGGAATGCAAAACTTTGGTGGGTGTAACAAGATGTCCACTTTCCCCCTTCTCTGTGTATCTTTACTGTGGAGGAGTGCGGGGTGTAGCAAGATGGCGGCGATGAAGCGTCACTTTCGTTACCAATTCTGACGGGTCACCATATCTGACGGAATACCTGCAGCTCAAATAAAAAAAAAAAAACACTTCAATGACCTTACGCCCAAAGCCGGCATCAGAGGAGACTGCAACATCTACCTGGCAGAACTTACAGAACATATGAACAGTTTCTGGAAAACAAATTCTTTATGCTGAATAGTCTAAGAAGCACTCACAGGTATAGTGTGTGTGCCTTGATCGGAAGGGATGGAAACTGATTCTTGAAACCATGAGCTTAGATGATGATCTGCTTGAGCCACCTAAATATCATGGAACAAGAAACCAGTGCACATTTATGCAGGTCCTTCCAACATTACAAAAAGGGAATTTGTCTTCCTGAAAGAAGTGGTGGGCTCTCACAGTCCGAGGCATATCAAGACAATGGAATTAAATGTCCTTTTGGTGAACTGGACAAAGAGACAGGAGAACACAATCCTAGTTAAGGTGAAAGGCAGAAACTGACTTGGGTAAAAAGGAATGCCTGGGCCGCAACATCTTGTCCTTATGCAAAACCAGAAAATGCTGCCTTGCTGGATAAGGCCACCAATTATTATAGTCACCTCACAGAGGTGATGGCTACCAGAAGCACCACCTTGTGAGTGAGAGTAGGGAGGGGAATGTCTCTAATGATGCTTTCTGAAGTGCAGAGGGAAACAGATTCAGATCCCTCAAAGTTGCAGGAGAGCAGATGGGTAAGCTAACCCCTTTTTCAACATTTTTAATCAGAAAGTAAGAGGCTGATATTCTTTGAAACAGAATATAAAAAAGGCAAAAACCCTTGATAGTGCTGATAGCCAAATGCTGGTCCAGACCTAGCTACTGGAAGGAGAGTGGTCGACCCACCAAAAACCTCCAGTGGCAAAGCCTGGCAGAAAAGACCCTTCTAGAAAGTATCTGAAACTATCCCCTTCCCCAGCCCAAAACACTTGCATAAACCCCTCAGTGACTGACCTGGGTGAAAAAAAATAATTCACAACCCACAAACTATCTTCTCACTCCATCCACTGGGAAAAACTCTTCAGTAGCAGTCAGAGGCAAATCTCAGCAAACACAGATAATACCAAACAAGCTCAGCTACAGCATATCTACCAACACTAAACTTAAATTAGCACACTCCAGCTTACAGCAGGGTCCCTAGAGATAATGTGGGCTACTATAATATACGCATCGTTCTTTCACTATGCATTTCATAAACAAAAAAGCCGGAACATGTTAATGAACTTTACTACCTATAGTTAAAAACACTTTTACCATGCTTTTTTGTATTTTCTGTTTACTATTCTGAAAATTTTCAAATTCAGCAATGAATATCTAAATAATGTAGCATTATTGAAAATGGATCTACACTCGTGTCAGCAATGCTATTCATTTTTAGGTGTAGCTGCTTTAGATGGTAAATGCAGAGCATAGGCAGCAAGGCAGAGCTGCTCTAATATACACATGTCTCCAACACCATTCCTAAATGAAACCTTAAAATATAAAACGCCATAAAAAAAAAAACATTCTCAGTTTTTGACAGAGTGGGGAAGGGCTTACTTTTAAGTTCTGTCCTAGTGACAACATTGATACCAGTCATGAAATGAAGGAAAATCTGCAATGCTGATCTAGCAAATTTTTTTTTGTCAAAGCTTAATTGAACAAGCTGAAGTTAGAAGCTGATTGACTACAATGTACAGCTGCACCAGATTTTGCACTCTCCAGCTTTAGAAAATCAACCCCACTGATTCCAACGTATTTCAAAAAGGAGCTTGCAAAAAGAGGTAAATCTCAAGCCTTTGACCAATTAAAAATATTGTTCAGCTCTTAATCATTCAAATTTCTACTCACCAGCCAGTAAATTCAAAGAGTGTTGATTCCCTGACAGGTAAAATGTGAATGACAAGTCACGCTTTGTTAAAGGAGCTAAATAATTCCACAACACAGCCGCCTTTACTCAGTGGGGTCCTAAGGTCAGGTAATTAATGAGGCAGAGTTACAAATATTACAAGACTCAATAGCACCCCTTAATGGACAAAAAGGATAATGCAACTTAACACAAATTGGTTTATTCTTATATCTTGTTTATTCTGTGCAATTGCAGTTGTTTGAACAAAAAGTAACACAAGATTATGACTGTTTCATGTCAATTACTGTAAACAGCCATTGTTCACTTGTAGGTAAAGCAAGTTTGTCGCTTTCACTGGAATGGGTCACATTTGCAAACTGGGATTTCTCGTTCTTCAGTGGGAAATTTATATCTAAGTTTAAATACGGCAAAATGTTTCAGTGGCCTGGCCTGGTCCTCTTTTGACAGTTGCATCCCTTTATTAATTTTTCAGCCATTTCTTAGTGAGTACCATGATGCCTAAGGCTACTTTTACACTGCAGCGCGCGGCCATTAGCGCTAAAGCCCCGCTCGCTTTTCGGCCGCTAGCGGAGCACTTTTAACCCCTACTAGTGGCCGAAGAAGGGGTTAAAAGCGTCTGTGTTGCAGCGCTTCTGAAGCGCTGCCCATTCATTTCAATGGGCACAGGGTTTTGGGAGCGCTAAATACAGCGCTCCCAAACCGCCCCAAAGATGCTGCTTGCAGGACTTTTCCTAACGTCCTGCAAGCGCATCGCCCCAGTGTGAAAAGTCACACTGAAATTAATGAGAGCCGGTTTTCAGGTGGTATTTAGAGACTATTTCTAGCACTAAAACGCCTGAAAACCGCCTCAGTGTGAAACTGGCCTTAGGCTAGGTTCACACTTAATTACTGAGGTTCACAGTGTTATAGCATGCATTATTTTGCACAAAATGAATCAGCGGGCACACACCTCAGTGGTCCAGAAATTGGACCTGTACCTTTTTTGACAGCGCAATGCAAGTTAGTCCTGTGCAGCGCACCTCTGGCAGTGAGGCGCCACAATGTGACAGTGAACAGTGCCTTCGATTAAACATTCTCTGTGGGGAAATACCTTTTTGACGCAGTTTTTTTTCCCTCGTAAGCCAGGTGATACAGACTGCTACATACGATTGAAATAAAATCATAACCTAGAGCTCAACTTAGAAATCTGCAGTAATGGTATATACAACCACCAAAAGACAATGGGGGGGGGGGGGATAAGCAGTGCTTATGCAGTATATAAAATCAAAATGATTGCATACATGCATAGATCTGCAGTCCACAAAGCCCATAAATCCACACAGACTTTCTATTAGAGATGAGCTCAGAGCATGTTCAAAATCCCACGTGCTTGATCCCCCCCAGGAAGCCGACACGGCACACGGCTAATCACAGGCAGTGAGACATTTCCCGATATGTGCAGCTGCGAACCGGGAAATGTCAGACTTCCTGTGAATATTATTATTATTATGCAGGATTTATATAGCGCCAACAGTTTACGTAGCGCTTTACAATATAAATAGCGGTGTGCAGTGTCGGCTTCCTGGCGGGATCAGGCATATGGGATTTCGAACACGCCAAAGCCCATCTCTACTCTGCATTCACACTTGTAGTTGCACCGACTTTGGAGTGCAACTTTGACGCAACTTTGGATGGGAGCAACTTGGATACAACTTTGGCTTTGACCAGTGATGATGGGCAACTGTTGCATTGTATAACATTCAGGTACGACTTTTATGCAACTTTTGAGGGTTAACATTGAAGTCTATGGCCCTCAAGTTGCATGAAAATCCGAAAGTACCAAAGTAGTGTATGAACTACTTTAAAGTGGTTGTAAACCCATTACAACCACTTTAACCTACAGGTAAGCCTAGATTAAGGCTTACCTGTAGGTGCAAGAAATATCTCCCAAACCTAAAAGGTTTAGGAGATATTTGCAGAAATAGCAGCACCGATGTCTGCGACGCATGCGCCGTAGTCATCGGGCGCAGGCGCACTGAGCGTGCCGTTTCTGACGGCAATCATGCCGTTAGTGGCGGCACCAGCACGCATGCACGGGAGTGATGTCATCGCTGCTCCGGCCAGTCACAGAGCATTTTTTTTCTGCCAGTAAATACCTTATACAACCCAGTTCCTATTTCTTGTCTGGTCATTAGTCTAGGCTTATGACATCATATACAGCTCTCTCTCTCTCTCTCTCTCTCTCTCTCTCTCTCTCTCTCTCTCACTCTCATGAGTGTTTGCCAGGAAAGGAAAGGAGGGGGGATGAGTCATAAGAGGGCCAATGAGACCTGCAGGACTGCAGCGTTGGAGGTGTGCCTCTGTGTGTCTGTGTAAATCCAGGAAGTGAACAATCAGCAACTTCAGCTGCCTACAGTTAAAATAGATGCAGCCAGACTCCGTGGAGGGAGATTTCTGCAGCATATTTGGCAAGTACAGAATCACAGTATATATAAAATAATATGCAAAGTGGTTGGAGGGAAGCTTCAGAATGGCAAAGATGTTATTACAAATTATGTGATCAGACCACAGTTCCTCTTTAAGCAAAAAAATGCATATTAGATTACCTGTGTGACTGCTTTGTGATCTGTGCACAGGTATGGGATTCACTGAATAATTAACAACTTTATGTAGCTTTCACATACATTTTATGATATGGAAACTTGTACTTGTGACCACTGTCTAAAGCCCCGTACACACGATCCTATTTTCCAACGGGAAATGTTGGCTGTCAGGCTGTTGGCAGAAAATCCGACCGTGTGTATGCTCCAACGGACAATTGTTGTTGGACTTTCCACCAAGAAATGTTGGCTAGCATGTCTTCAAATTTTCTGCCAACAAATGTGTGTTGTCAGATTTTCCGATCGTGTGTACACAAGTCCGTCAGACAAAAGTCCAAAGTACAAACACGCATGCTCGGAAGCAGAAGCGATTGGTCTTGTAAACTAGCGTTTGTAATGGAGAGTTACTGTAACATTTGTGACGTGGCAAATTATGAAATCTCCAAATGCAGTGCACAATTCTCTTCTTCTTTAATGGGATAATAATGAAGCTGCTTTGCTGGTGATACTGATGGAGTTTTTGCAAACAAATTTTCAAAGGCTTTTTTTTTCTAGTGATATCAAGAATAATATTATTATGTTTTTATTTTTTGTTTTTAATTTGTGCAAGTACCACAACACCATTATCCCCTATGTTGGTGTCCCTTGTCAATTTTACATTGTATTTTTTAAAATGTAACTGCCTACTCCCAAACTGTCATTTGAAGTAAAACACATAGCCAAGTATTATTCTACACAATTTTTTTTATTGTGCATTAAAAAAAAAAAAGAAAAATTAGACATGCTATCTGCCAATAGAACTTAACCAAAAAGTGCATTCTATGCATCCAAAAATATAGAAAATATACCAAATCAAATCATTATTCAACCAAAAAAAAAATAATGTCAAAGCAATAACTCCAAGGCCAATAATAAATAACACGTTATCTCCTCCGGTACCGCAACATGTCTGGTTGACAAACCGCCGTTTAGAAACAAACTGAAAAGCACAAAATGAAAAGCGCTTAAAGAAGAATGGGAAAAGAAAAGCGCGAATCAACACTCACCAAACTTCTACTAACACAAAATTAGCAGAAGGAGCCCAAAGGGTGGCGCTAAAGAGCTAAAAAACCACGTAGTACGTCTAGTACATCACTACGTTCGTAATTGTTGGGCAACATTTGTGTGACCGTGTGTATGCAAGACAAGTTTGAGCCAACGCCCTTCGGACAAAATTTCACGGTTTTGTTGGCGGAAAGTCTGTTTGTGTGTACGAGGCATAAGAGGAAATATCCTACATATTGGAAAGATATTCTCTTAGTTCCTGTTGAGAAAACAGGAAAGGAAGTAAAAGGAGATCTCCCCAATGAGACATATAGGAAAAAACCTGACAGTGGATTAAATTTTTTTGTCCTAAAAAAGTTTATGGTATACCTACACTTTAAAATGTAACTGTAATAAAAAATATTAAGAACATGCATTTTTTTAACGCAGAAGAGGCACGTCTTTTCAGCATTAAGGCTGGGTTCACACTGGTCCGACAAACGCTTCGACATTGGGAGGTCATGTCGCATGACGTGTGAAATTCAATGTTTCCCTATGGGAGCCATCCTAACTAGTCCGACACAAGTCGTTCCGACTTTAGAAATGCTCCCTGTACTACTTTGGTCCAACTTTGATCCTACTTCAGCCCATTGACTATCATTGAAGTCGGATCAAAGTCGGATCGCCGTCTCGCATGATCCGACTTCGGCATGCGACTTGTGCTCAGATGATCTTGAGGGGGAACTCTGCGCTAAATTTTAAATAAAAAACCTGCATGGGTTCCCCCTCCAAGAGCATACCAGGCCCTTGGGTCTGGTATGGACCTTAAGGGGAACCCCCTACACCAAAAAAACAGCGTGGGGGTCCCCCCCAAATCCATGCCAGACCCTTATCCGAGCACGCAGCCCGGCCGGTCAGGAATGGGGGTGGGGACGAGCGAGCGCTCCCCCCTCCTGAACCGTACCAGGCCGCATGCCCTCAACATGGGGTGGTGGGTGCTTTGGGGCAGGGGGGCGCCCGGCGGTCCCCCCCTCACCCCAAAGCACCTTGTCCCCATATTGATGAGGACAAGGGCCTCTTCCCGACAACCCTGGCTGTTGGTTGTTGGGGTTTGCGGGCGGGGGGCTTATCGGAATCTGGGAGCCCCCTTTAATAAGGGGGCCCCCAGATCCTGGCTCCGCACCCTTTGTGAATGAGTAGGGGTACATTGTACCCCTACTCATTCACCTAGGGAAAAAAGTGTCAATGAAAAAACACAGTACACAGGTTTTTAAAGTAATTTATTAGGCGGCTCCGGGGTCTTTTTCCAACTTCGGGGTCTTCTTACGACTTCGGGGGTCTCCCTGGCATCTCCTCCCGGTGTCCGGGTCTTCTGCCGGCTCCTCCGCTATCTTCTCCCGCTTTTTTGCTAGCGGTGGCCCAGACTTCTGCCTTCTTGTCTTCTTCATTCTTCTCTTCTTCCGATGTTGACACGACGCTCTCTCCAGCTGGTATGCTCTCTGAGCTCTCCGCGATGGACTTATATAGGCGGTGACCCCGCCCCCTTATGAGGTCACAGTCCCGGGGCATGCTGGGACTGTGCCATCATAAGGGGGCATGGTCAACATCACCCGGGATTGTGATCTCATAAGGGGGCGGGGTATCCGCCTATATAAGTCCATTGCGGAGCGCTCAGAGAGCATTCCAGCTCGAGAGAGCATCGTGTCAACATCGGAAGAAGAGAAGAAGGAAGAAGACAAGAAAAAAGAAGGCAGAAGTCCGGGCCACCGCTAGTAAAAGAGCGGGAGAAGATAGCAGAGGAGCCGGCAGAAGATGCGGACACTAAGAGGAGACACCGGAGAGACCCCCAGAGTTGGAAGAAGACCCCCGGAGTTGGAAGAAGACCCCCGAAGTCGGAAGAAAACCCCGGAGCTGTAAAAAGTTACTTTAAAAACCTGTGTACTGTGTTTTTTCATTGACACTTTTTTCCCTAGGTGAATGGGTAGGGGTACAATGTACCCCATACTCATTCACAAAGGGTGGGGGGCGGGATCTGGGGGCCCCCTTATTTAAGGGGGCTCCCGGATTCCGATAAGCCCCCCGCCCGCAGACCCCGACAACCAACGTCCAGGGTTGTCGGGAAGAGGCCCTTGTCCTCATCAACATTGGGACAAGGTGCTTTTGGGGTGGGAGGGGCCCGCACCCACCACCCCATGTTGAGGGCATGCAGCCTGGTACAGTTCAGGAGGGGGAGGGCCGCTTGCTCGTCCCCACCCCCATTCCTGACCAGCCGGGCTGCGTGCTCGGATAAGGGTCTGGTATGGATTTGCAGGGGACCCCCATGCCGTTTTTTCAGCTTAGGGGGTTCCCCTTAAGGTCCATACCAGAGGATGAGGAAATGAGGATGAATCTTACAAGCTATAAATTTAATTTGTGCTTTATATCTTATCTCTTTACTGTATTTGCTATTTTTTTAGTTAATCAGGACAGTAAGAACTCCGCAACCTTTTAGGCTTCATTCACACGGCCACAAAAATGTTACTGATCTTATTATGCATGTTTTTTTGGGGTTTTTTTTCTAGCAAAAATTTCCTGCATAATGACCAGTAAGACCCCTTTCACATTGGGGCGGTTTTAAGGTGCTTTAGCGCTGGAAATAGCCTCTGCTAAGCGCCTGAAAACCGCCTCCCATTCATTCAAGTGTGACTTTTCACACTGGGGCGGTATGCTTGCGGGACGTTCAGAAAAGACCAGCAAGCAGCATCTTTGGGGTGGTTTGGGAGCGCTGTATACAGCGCTCCCAAAATGCCCTGCCCATTGGAATGAATGGGCAGCTCTTCCGAAGCACCTGAAAAGTGCTTCGGAAGTGCCGCAACACAGGAGTTTTTGGGGTTAAAAGCGACGCACTAGCAGCCGGAAAGCGCAGCTTAAACAGAGCTAAAGCCCCGCTAAAACGAGCAGCGCTTTATCCCTAACGCGCCCGCGGCCCCAGTGTGAAAGAGGTTTAAATACTTGCAAAATTGTCTTGTTTTCATTCCCACCTGCATTCTAAATGTGCCGAGAGTCATGTATTGCTCTAGCTCTTCAACATACACAGCATGAGGTGGCAAGTGGTCACATACCCATTTACTGCTTCCTGTGTCTGTGTCCGGGCATATAGGAAAGGCACCCAAGAGGGAAAGAGCAAATCCATTTCCACCATTCCAACATCAATGTTAACCAAAAGGTGGCCCAGGGGAACAAAACCTGTATTTCAAGTAACATCTGATTAAAGTTGATAGAGGAAAATGCTTTGAAAAATGAAGTTTGCTTTCTCCCTTATCTTTGCCAAGGGTTGGTATGGGGAATTAACCTACATCACCAGTATATACATCCTAATATTGTGTATTGTTGCTACTATGACATCTATCAAGTTGTGTACATAGCTCTCAAAGTTGTGTTTTCCATATTTTTTGAGTAAGGCTTACATTTTAAGAACTCTTTTTAACTTCCTAAATTTCAAGGACAATGTTGGCTACTCTTCTGTATTGCACACTTCTAGTCTCAAGCCAATACATTTTTCCTGATCAGCTCTTTATCATCTTTGTGAAAAACCATGATGTCACGTTCCTAGAGATTTAGAAAGCAATTGCAAAGTGCCTGCCCAGCATCCCAACCTCCGGCTGTTTGCCTCTACTTATACGTTAAAGTTGGTCATACACAGAGCTAATATTGGCCAGTTCCTGATGGACCAGATGAAATTCACTCCATGAGTTTCCCTGTTAGCACCCTCCCACCCAACATCATTTCACTGAGAAATTGAAGGAGTTGGGTACCTGCGTACAATCAGATGACAGCCGCAGGGGGAGATTTAACCATCCATGCTAACAGAAAAAAGGCTTTGTATGTGTGGCCAGTTTAGTGGTATAACTAACAACAGATTACTCTAAAGCCCCTTTCACATGGGCCAGATCTGTTTTTCTCAGCAGTTAATCCCCTGCTAAGCTGAGCGGAGCGGGCGGATGACCAGTCCATGTCCGCTCCGCTTATGTAGAGCAGACACATGGACACAGATCTGCTTCCATTTGTTTTTGCCGGTTTGGGTTGGGGTTGGAGGTAGGCAGGTGTAAACGGACAAAAGTCTGTTTACATCTGCCACTCTATAGAGGAGAATGGGGGATCTGATTGGGTCGCCTGTCTGTTTTTCAGGTGAACCCAATCGGACCGCTTGTATAAAAGAGGCCTAAGACTAAAGCTGGGTATACGCTAGTAGATCCTTGAACAAACATTTGTACAAAAATTCTCCATATATTCAACAGCTTGATGAATGTCATCCAAACGTAGTTGAAAATTTAATTTGCTTTTAACATCGATTTTGAAATGAATGAACTTTACCAATTGAAAACCACACGCACTGTCAAAAATTCATTCGTTCAAAAGAAATGAAATTTTCTTGCCACTGTAGTCAAAAACAAATGTCAGTTTGACCCCACTAACAATTTAAAATCAAACACAAGTTATTAAAATGAAACATTTTGAATAACGACCTACTAGCTATATACAATATATGCAGCTTTAGTGAATGCTTTTCCTAAGTGGTTTTGGTAGTATTGGCTCATAGAGTCAGTAATAAGTAATTATTAAATGGTCATTTTCACAAGCTTGAGTCTTCCAGCTCACATTTTTGAACCCTGAACCTGAAGAAACAAACCTACCACAAAATGTAACTTAATATAGCAGTTTGTAATTATTATAAATACTGCCAAATTATCTAAACAATCTAAATTTCAGATCATGCAAATCCTGTTTATTGTAACAACGCATCTTTGTTAAGCATTACTGTCTGAATATTTCGTAAAACATAAATGTAAACATCCTAAATATTTTTTCATAGGAACTGGAAATGCAATACTGTACCTCCAATATTGAGTCTGTGGAAGTCGGCTATTGTGACACTTGTAATCACAGGTAAGACACGTGATATGTGTATATCCACCACTGGAGTTTTTTTCTTTAACTTTTATATTAATTTTGAATTCACTTACAGTAAAAGCTTCTGGGCTCAACCATCATCGAATACTTTAGTCAAAAGAAGCTAGAATGCAAATTGCCTACTATCCTACAGTACATCTGATGTAAGGGTTCCTTTTCACTGAGGAATGCTGCTATTCTATCCTGCCCTTTATGCACTTCTTGTAGGCTACAGACTATACTATCCATAGAAATGGTTATGCCCTGGTGTGCATAAGCTAATGTAGCCAGAACTGGGTGTAAAAATTTAAAGCGAAGTTTGGCCAAAGAGTTACCTACAAAATAAGTCACAGTATACTTGTCTCTCTTGTGGCCATGTCTCCTACCTTCACTCAATTCCAGACCTGAAGCCCCTGCCATTGTATTTGGCATTTGACAATTATAAGAGTGTTGGATGCCTGCGTCTTCCACAATGTGCAGTTATTTCATCTTCCAACCTTTATTTCACTACAAGACACAGTAGCGATGCAGAGGTCGGAGAATAGAACCTGGGAATAAAGGCTTTCAAAACTCCTGTAATTACTGATTGCTGATGAGTCTAATAATGACACTGATCGAATCGATAGTAGGAGACATGGGCAGCTGAAGAGGTAAGTAAACTGTGTCTTCTTTTGCACGGAACTGCTTTGGTCAAATGTTTTGGGTGATAACAAAGTCACTTTAAGATACAACAGTTACACAGCAGCTGTTATAGTTCCTGTTTTGCCACACACATTATCTGCTTGCCGTACAAATGACTCTTCAATTTAAAAGGTTGATCCACCAAAAAGTCATATTTTAGGTACAGCCCAACAGTTACAACTCCCTGCCATATTTCCAGACTTTGTGCTTTTTTTATCTGGATGTTTTGGGTGTTCCTGCCTGCCTTTGTGTGTTACAGCGATTTCTGGTGAACTGGAAGTCAAGAAAAAAAAGGATACCTTGTAGGCAGGTGCAGTCTACCTTCTCCACTGCAGGTGGCACTATTCCGCAGCAGCACTGCAGTTAGAGAAGAAGTAAAGAGGAACATGGTTCCTCTATGGTTTCCTGGGTCACTGGGGAAGTGATCTACTTGGATGTTGCTGCACCATGTGACTCTAGCAGCCATCTTGGATCAGGCAGATCTTTTTTAAGGCCCTGGCTGGCAGTTTTGGCATGCATTTTGCACGTTGGTAGAGTAGGGACAGGTACCCCACCTGGTAGGGACAAAAATAGTGGCAGGAAAAGGTTCCCTACAAGGAGGGAAAGTGTAGGGCTCCTAACTTCTCTGGACATCTGCCTGCTTGGGCACGAGATGGCCAGGCCGCATTCTACCCCTCTCTCTACAGGCACTGTCTGTTTGTCTGTCTGAATCCTGTTCTCTACACGCTGTTGGAACTGTGAGTGTTCCTGGCTAGGCTGCCTTCCCACTGGGTTGTTTGTGAACTGTCTCTGCATTGTTTCAATACAAGTTCTTTCATTGCACTAGGACTAAATGTATTATTGCCGCCATACCACGCTGCACCCCACCTACAACCTGACCAACTGAGACCCTAAGAGAGTTAAGAAATTGTCAGGTGGTTTAAAGTGGTTGTAAACCCTTACATACCACTTTTACCTACAGATAAGGCTTACCTGTAGGTACTGGAAATATTTCCTAAACCTGCACGGTTTAGGAGATATTTACCATATACGCTTTCTCCAACATCATTGGCGCATGCGCATTTCTACAGGGCCCATGCCATAACTGTCGGCTCCCGTGACTCTGGCCAGTCACAGAGTCGGAATCTACGGCCTCAGAAGGAAGAGGGGTGAAGATGGTTGTGGCCAGCAGCGGGGACATAGCGGGCTTCGTTTGCAGGTCAGCGGCACATAATGGGCTAGTATGTGATGCAATTACATGCAATGCTAGTATGTGATGACAATTACCAATACTAAAATATTAGTTTTGTGTGTGAATTGACCCTCAGGCTGGGTTCACACTGGTCCGACAAACGCTCCGACATTGGGAGCTCATGTCGCATGACGTGTGAAATTTAATGTTTCCCTATGGGAGCCGTCCTAACTGGTCCGACACAAGTCGTTCCGACTTTAGAAATGCTCCCTGTACTACTTTGGTCCGACTTTGATCCTACTTCAGTCTATTGACTATCATTGAAGTCGGATCAAAGTCGGATTGCCGTCTTGCATGATCCGACTTTGGCACGCGACTTGTGCTCAGATGTTCTTGAGGGGGAACTCCGCGCCAAATTTTAAATAAAAAACCGGCATGGGTTCCCCCTCCAAGAGCATACCAGGCCCTTGGGTCTGGTATGGACCTTGAGGGGAACCCCCCTACGCCGATAAAAACGGCGTGGGGGTCCCCCCCAATCCATACCAGACCCTTATCCGAGCACGCAGCCCGGCCGGACAGGAATGGGGGTGGGGACGAGCGAGCGCCCCCCCCCCTCCTGAGCCGTACCAGGCCGCATGCCCTCAACATGGGGGGTTGGTGCTTTGGGGGAGGGGGCGCGCTGCGGCCCCCCCACCCCAAAGCACCTTGTCCCCATGTTGATGAGGACAAGGGCCTCTTCCCGACAACCCTGGCCGTTGGTTGTCGGGGTCTGCGGGCGGGGGGCTTATCGGAATCCGGGAGCCCCCTTTAATAAGGGAGCCCCCAGATCCCGGCCCCCCACCCTATGTGAATGAGTATGGGGTACAGCGTACCCCTACCCATTCACCTAGGAAAAAAGTGTCAATTTAAAAAAAAACACTACACAGATTTTTAAAGCATTTTATTAGACAGCTCCGGGGGTCTTCTTCCGACTTCGGGGGTCTCTCCGGTTCTTCTCCACGCTCTCCGGATCTTCTGCCGGGCTCCTCCGCTCTCTTCTGCTCTTTTGCCGCTCTTTTGCTAAAGCGGAGGAGCCCGGTCTTCAATCTTCTGCCTTCTGCCTTCTGCCTTCTGCCCTCTTCTCCTGATGTTGACACGACGCTCTCTGGGGCTAGAATGCTCTCTGTGCGCTCTGCTCTGACTTATATAGGCGGTGACCCCGCCCCCTTATGCCGTCACAGTCCCTGGGCATGCTGGGACTGTGACGTTTTAGGGGGCGTGGTCATCACCCGATGACCACGCCCCCTAAACCGTCACAGTCCCAGCATGCCCAGGGACTGTGACGGCATAAGGGGGCGGGGTCACCGCCTATATAAGTCAGAGCAGAGCGCACAGAGAGCATTCTAGCCCCAGAGAGCGTCGTGTCAACATCAGGAGAAGAGGGCAGAAGGCAGAAGGCAGAAGGCAGAAGGCAGAAGATTGAAGACCGGGCTCCTCCGCTTTAGCAAAAGAGCGGCAAAAGAGCAGAAGAGAGCGGAGGAGCCCGGCAGAAGATCCGGAGAGCGTGGAGAAGAACCGGAGAGACCCCCGAAGTCGGAAGAAGACCCCCGGAGCTGTCTAATAAAATGCTTTAAAAATCTGTGTAGTGTTTTTTTTTAAATTGACACTTTTTTCCTAGGTGAATGGGTAGGGGTACGCTGTACCCCATACTCATTCACATAGGGTGGGGGGCCGGGATCTGGGGGCTCCCTTATTAAAGGGGGCTCCCGGATTCCGATAAGCCCCCCGCCCGCAGACCCCGACAACCAACGGCCAGGGTTGTCGGGAAGAGGCCCTTGTCCTCATCGACATGGGGACAAGGTGCTTTGGGGTGGGGGGGCCGCAGCGCGCCCCCCTCCCCCAAGGCACCACCCCCCATGTTGAGGGCATGCGGCCTGGTACGGTTCAGGAGGGGGGGGGCGCTCGCTCGTCCCCACCCCCATTCCTGTCCGGCCGGGCTGCGTGCTCGGATAAGGGTCTGGTATGGATTGGGGGCGACCCCCCACGCCGTTTTTTCGGCGTAGGGGGTTCCCCTCAAGGTCCATACCAGACCCAAGGGCCTGGTATGCCTCTGGAGGGGGAACCCATGCCGGTTTTTTATTTAAAATTTGGCGCGGAGTTCCCCCCTAAAGATTCATACCAAACACAGTGCCGGCATTGGCGGGGATCCAAGTCGGATCCCCGTTCATTGAAAGTCGGACACATGCCGGCTTCATGTCGCAGGGCAAAGTCGGATCCAAAGTAGGACGGCTGTCGTGTCGCACCAGTGTGAACCCAGCCTCAAACCCAGTGACTCTCAACTCCTGTCGTCAGGACCCATTAACAGGCCAGGTTTGGAAGATAACTGAAATACATCACAGGTGATATAATTTGCTGCTCAGTGATTTGAGTATTCTGGTCTGCATCTCCCCAAGGTAATACTTAAAGTCTGGCCTGTCAGTGGGTCCTGAGGACAGGAGTTGAGAACCACTGCTCTAACCCATCACAATAAGCAGTCAACTATTCCACTTAAAAATATAATGTGTCACGTGCACTTTTAAAACTGATGCTTTTATATCTTTTAAGCCATTTATATAAAATGTTTTTTGTGTGTGTGGGAGGGGAGAGAGTCTGCAGAAGCGTTCTCCATAATGGACAACTTGCAGATTATGGCATGCTTACCACTGTGTTGGTATCCTCCAGCAATGTAAGATCTTTGTGCCTTGCCCTGTTCTATCTTTGCCATCTCAACGTTCTCCTGTTCTTCTGGACCTGGGATTCTCCTTCTTTGACCATTGGGTGCCCCTTATGATGCAACTCCTGTGATAACATTATTCTCCAGCTCCATACTAAATGATGCCAAGAGCGTACAAAAAAAAGTTAATAGCAAACAGGTAAAGGGTATTTTAAGCAGAATAGACATATGGCGTTTCTTTTAAAAAAAAATCCACTTGCTAACAATTTAATTTACCTTAGTTTTGCTCACACAGAATGCCTGTCTGTCCCAGGATCTACGAAGCATTATGGATTTTCTAAAAATATAACACAGCAGAAACTATTTGCTTTCAAAATTTCTAAGGCCCCAATCACACCTGAGCGTAGCAGGAATGCACATTCCTGCTTGTGTTTTTTTGTGTGTTTTTCACGCATTAGCACACGTTGCGTCTAGAGCACTTTCCTACCTGCCCCAAAGTAGCTCCAAAAACGTTTCAATCAGAGTTGGCAGATTCTTTTTTTTTTTTTGACACATCTGTAGTGCATTTTTTCACACAACAAAATGTGCATTTGCTATATGCGCTTGGGGTTCTATTATTTAATGACACTACAAGCGCAACCCATGATTGCAGCACGTTTTCTAAAATGCATGGCAAAACGCAAATTTTTATGTTTTTTTTGCATGTTTAGGAAACACGCAGGTGTGCATGCAGCCTAAAACAAATTGTAGGCCCATGTGAACAGAGCACACAGGGGAAGGGGGGGGGAGTAAGTCACTCCCCTCACCCATTCAGTTTTGTGTGTAAATTTGAGCTTGAGCTACTGAATTCTATTTAATCAGAGATATGAAGAGGGCCTGGTAAACATGGAAAAGCAGTCTACAGCTACACCTGTTGTCTGGAAATGTAAATAAGCAATATTAATATGCTTTACATAATTACCTGACAAAAAATGTGATCCATACAGACTTTAAACAAACATGATACATGCATTCCCAACTGTATTAGTACAATTCAATATGTTTTCCATACTGCACAAAATACAATCTTAATGAATATCTAAATCCAAATCAAAAATGTAATGTATTGCTGCTTATCAGTACATTGAGGTGGTGCATTAGGAGAAGGCATGGTGTTTTGTAGTACTAAAACATTTCCTGTCCTAGGGTGAGCATGTAAAAGGAGGGAACATCTATTTGGGCCCACCTTCATGGGCTTATTGCGCCCCTACCCTCTTCCACTCAACTTTTCATACAAGTTTTATGGGCAATAGGTTTGTATGTAATTAGGTTACTGTCTCTTTACATTATATGAGGAGAGTTTTTAGCCAATAAGAAGTCATTGAAGTTTCTAGAAATCCTGGGAGCCCTTTAAATATGGAAGAATTCCACAGGTTTTTCTCAATTGGTGAAGCCCTGGCAAAAGAGCTACCCTCCCTTCCCACCCTTTTGTCTCTGGCACTTATGTGGTTGGTCACCCTCGATTTCTAGGGGGGACAATAAATTTTCTTTTAATTCAATATGGCTCGAGTTCCAATAACTGAGCTTATAGACAGATATTAATATTTACTTGAATATTTTTGGTTGAATAAAAAATTAATAAATATTTATGATTTATTGCAAACCAATAAAGTGTTTTGCGGCCATTATATATGCCAATAATTTGTGTGGTGCTTTTCTTTCATTTTGACTGTATTTGGGGGAATAATGTTAGGTTTTGGGGCGTGGGCTGTATGCAATCCCAAGCTGCTCATACATAGAGTAGGTACAGTACAGTGAGTGAGCATTGTCCCCATAGGACAAGGAATGTGTTATTAGCAGGATCAGCAGGTGAAAATAAAAGAAAAAGGCATGAAACAAGAAAACCAACACAGCTACAGCATCCAAAGACTGGTAAGCCACAATACATAACATTTTCTTTCTTTAGATACTTGTCCCTTATTTTTTAAATCCAAAGATTGTCAGACAAAGCCAACTGTGACACAGACTGTCACTGCTGTGCTGCCTCTTTAGAATACAAACACAGCTTTGGGAACCCCATCATGTTTTAAAAAATCTTTTTGGAATACAAAGACTGTAAACTTATAGTAAAAACACATATAAAAAATGAGTTAAAAAATAGCATTTATTACAGTTTCTATTAGTAGAATAGCCCTATTTTACTTGCCATTTTGTAACTACTGTAAAAGAATTATTAATAACCAGTCCCTCCAAACCCAAGTGTTCCAATTGTGATCTGCAATTTTATTATATCCTATTAAAGGTGTTGAATTAAAGGGTAATGGATTTGTGGCACAATGTGGCATGCTTTTGTTCTACAGAGAGTGAGTTACTGTAAATCTTTTTTGATGGATTGTTTCATTTGTTTAAACACACACTCACTGATTGTCATTAAAAATGCAGTAATTATGGCACATTTCCTTTCTTTCAGCTTCCAGATTTGGATATGTTTTAACAACTGATTCCACATCAAGTCCCACCACTGACCCCACTTCCCTATCTACTACAGAAATCACCAACAACAGTGATTCAACAACTATACTACCCAACACATTGGTCACAAATTCTACATCTTCACTACCAGTCCCATTAGAATCCATTGGCACTACATTAGCACCAACTTCATTGGTCACAAATTCCATATCTTCACTACCAGTCTCATTACAATCCAATGCCACTACATTAGCACCAGCTTCATCGGACACAAATTCTACATCTTCATTACCAGTCTCATTACAGTCCAATGCCACTACATTAGCACCAGCTTCATCCATCACAAATTCTACATCTTCACTACTAGTCCCATTAGAATCCAATGCCACTACATTAGCACCAACTTCATCGGCCACAAATTCCACATCTTCAATACCAGTCTCATTACAACCCAATTCCACTACATTAGCACCAGCTTTATCGGCCACCAGTTCTACATCTTCACTACCAGTCTCAGTAGAATCCAATGCCACTACATTAGCACCATCTTCATCAGTCACAAATTTAACTTCTTCATTACCAGTCCCATTGCAATCCAATGCCACTACATTAGCACCGGCTTCATCCGTCACAAATTCTACATCTTCACTACCAGTCCCATTAGAATCCAATGCCACTACATTAGCACCAGCTTCATCAGTCACAAATTCTACATCTTCACTACCAGTCCCATTAGAATCCAATGCGACTACATTAGCACCGGCTTCATCCGTCACAAATTCTACATCTTCACTACCAGTCCCATTTGAATCCAATGCCACTACATTAGCACAAACTTCATCGGCCACAAATTCCACATCCTCACTACCAGTCTCATTACAACCCAATTCCACTACATTAGCACCAGCTTCATCAGTCACCAATTTTACATCTTCACTACCAGTCCCATTAGAATCCAATGCCACTACATTAGCACCGGCTTCATCCGTCACAAATTCTACATCTTCACTACCAGTCCCATTTGAATCCAATGCCACTACATTAGCACAAACTTCATCGGCCACTAATTCCACATCCTCACTACCAGTCTCATTACAACCCAATTCCACTACATTAGCACCAGCTTCATCAGTCACCAATTTTACATCTTCACTACCAGTCCCATTAGAATCCAATGCCACTACATTAGCACCAACTTCATCGGCCACAAATTCCACATCCTCACTACCAGTCTCATTACAACCCAATTCCACTACAATAGCACCAGCTTCATCGGTCACAAATTCTACATCTTCCCTACCAGTCCCATTAGAATCCAATTTCACTACATTAGCACCAGCTTCATCGGCCACCAGTTCTACATCTTCACTACCAGTCCCGTTACAATCCATTTCCACTACGTTAGCACCGGCTTCATCAGTCACCATTTCTACATCTTCACCACCAGTCCCATTAGAATCTAAAGCCACTACATTAGCACCAACTTCATCAGCCACAAATTCCACATCTTCATTACCAGGCTCATTACAATCCGATGCCACTACATTAGCACCAACTTCATCGGCCACTAATTCCACATCCTCACTACCAGTCTCATTACAACCCAATTCCACTACATTAGCACCAGCTTCATCAGTCACCAATTCTACATCTTCACTACCAGTCCCATTAGAATCCAATGCCACTACATTAGCACCAACTTCATCGGCCACAAATTCCACATCCTCACTACCAGTCTCATTACAACCCAATTCCACTACAATAGCACCAGCTTCATCGGTCACAAATTCTACATCTTCCCTACCAGTCCCATTAGAATCCAATGCCACTACATTAGCACCAACTTCATCGGCCACCAGTTCTACATCTTCACTACCAGTCCCGTTACAATCCATTTCCACTACATTAGCACCAGCTTCATCAGTCACCAATTCTACATCTTCACTACCAGTCCCATTAGAATCCAATGCCACTACATTAGCACCAACTTCATCGGCCACAAATTCCACATCCTCACTACCAGTCTCATTACAACCCAATTCCACTACAATAGCACCAGCTTCATCGGTCACAAATTCTACATCTTCCCTACCAGTCCCATTAGAATCCAATGCCACTACAGTAGCACCAACTTCATCGGCCACTAATTCCATATCCTCACTACCAGTCTCATTACAACCCAATTCCACTACATTAGCACCAGCTTCATCAGTCACCAATTCTACATCTTCACTACCAGTCCCATTAGAATCCAATGCCTCTACATTAGCACCAACTTCATCGGCCACAAATTCCACATCCTCACTACCAGTCTCATTACAACCCAATTCCACTACAATAGCACCAGCTTCATCGGTCACAAATTCTACATCTTCCCTACCAGTCCCATTAGAATCCAATGCCACTACATTAGCACCAACTTCATCGGCCACCAGTTCTACATCTTCACTACCAGTCCCGTTACAATCCATTTCCACTACATTAGCACCAGCTTCATCAGTCACCAATTCTACATCTTCACTACCAGTCCCATTAGAATCCAATGCCACTACATTAGCACCAACTTCATCGGCCACAAATTCCACATCCTCACTACCAGTCTCATTACAACCCAATTCCACTACAATAGCACCAGCTTCATCGGTCACAAATTCTACATCTTCCCTACCAGTCCCATTAGAATCCAATGCCACTACAGTAGCACCAACTTCATCGGCCACTAATTCCATATCCTCACTACCAGTCTCATTACAACCCAATTCCACTACATTAGCACCAGCTTCATCAGTCACCAATTCTACATCTTCACTACCAGTCCCATTAGAATCCAATGCCTCTACATTAGCACCAACTTCATCGGCCACAAATTCCACATCCTCACTACCAGTCTCATTACAACCCAATTCCACTACAATAGCACCAGCTTCATCGGTCACAAATTCTACATCTTCCCTACCAGTCCCATTAGAATCCAATTCCACTACATTAGCACCAGCTTCATCGGCCACCAGTTCTACATCTTCACTATCAGTCCCATTACAATCCATTTCCACTACGTTAGCACCGGCTTCATCAGTCACCATTTCTACATCTTCACCACCAGTCCCATTAGAATCCAATGCCACTACAGTAGCACCAACTTCATCGGCCACTAATTCCATATCCTCACTACCAGTCTCATTACAACCCAATTCCACTACATTAGCACCAGCTTCATCAGTCACCAATTCTACATCTTCACCACCAGTCCCATTAGAATCTAAAGCCACTACATTAGCACCAACTTCATCAGCCACAAATTCCACATCTTCATTACCAGGCTCATTACAATCCGATGCCACTACATTAGCACCAACTTCATCGGCCACTAATTCCACATCCTCACTACCAGTCTCATTACAACCCAATTCCACTACATTAGCACCAGCTTCATCAGTCACCAATTCTACATCTTCCCTACCAGTCCCATTAGAATCCAATTCCACTACATTAGCACCAGCTTCATCGGCCACCAGTTCTACATCTTCACTACCAGTCCCGTTACAATCCATTTCCACTACGTTAGCACCGGCTTCATCAGTCACCATTTCTACATCTTCACCACCAGTCCCATTAGAATCTAAAGCCACTACATTAGCACCAACTTCATCAGCCACAAATTCCACATCTTCATTACCAGTCACATTACAATCCAGTGCCACTACATTAGCACCATCTTCATCAGTCACAAATTTAACTTCTTCATTACCAGTCACATTACAATCCAGTGCCACTACATTAGCACCGGCTTCATCAATCTCAAATGCTACCGCTTCCCTACCAATCTCATTAGACACCACAGCAACTACATTAGCACCAGCCACAGCAAACTCAAATGCCACTACTTCACTGCCAGTCTCATTAAATTCTTCTATCACCACATTCACTAGTGTTTCCACATTATCTGCAGTGACTACTAACACTACTTCATCACTGGTTACATTAATTTCTAATGTGACCACATCCTCACTGGCACAGTCAGTCTCCACTACCATCAACACATACAGCACAAACAACATGCAAACAACCACTGCCACACCTATTGCCACTGTGCCTTTGGAATTTAAGATTGTCAATAAAGTTTTTGATAATGAACTGCAGAACCAATCATCTAGCAAATACATCAATCTGAAGATTCAGGTAGAGGATGAGGTAAGGATACTTGATATCATTTATTTTTATTTATTTTTTTGTCACTGGACATCAAAATCTCTAGCCCAAGTGCAGAGTTACTTTTTAAAAGTTGCATTTTCCATTATGACCAGGTTTTTTTATACACCTGTAAATGATGGGTAGTAGCAAATCTTACATGAAATGTCAGTATGGGTTGCAGATGGTGATGATTGAAATAGGAGAATTGCTGACTGCTTATTTTTTTTTTTTTATGTGTCTGAATATTTTGTGCATTTTTTTTTCATCTGAAATGATTTGAGTAATTTGTGAAACTGCACAACTACCATTTATGAATAGTGGATTCATTATCAAGATGTCAGCTACAGGTACTAGAAGTAATCCTAATTAAGACCTTCACATGGCAGTGGGAAAATGAAGATATTTTCTTAACGTGCACATACACTATATTACCAAAAGTATTGGGACGCCTGCCTTTACATGAACTTTAATGGTACCCCAGTCTTAGTCCGCAGGGTTCAATATTGCGTTGGCCCACCCTTTGCAGCTATAATAGCTTCAACTTTTCTGAGAAGGCTGTCCACAATGTTTAGGAGTGTGTCTATGGGAATATTTGACCATTCTTCCAGAAGTGCATTTGTGAGGTCAGGCAATGATGTTGGACAAGAAGGCCTGGCTCGCAGTCTCTACTCTAATTCATCCCAAAAATGTTCTATCAGGAATCTGTGCAGGCCAGTCAAGTTCCTCCACTCCAAACTTGCTCATCCACACTATAGCAAATCATTTGGTGGAGGGATTTTGAGGAAATTTGTGGGAACAGTTTGAGTGAGTTCCGTGTACAAATTTCTGAATTGCTTAAAAAATGAAGAAACAAAATACCAAGCTGAGAAAGATCACGCATGAATCTATTTGTTTTAAATGTATTTTTAATTATTTGAATGTAGGCGCTTGCCCTGAAAATGGCCTCCTCTACTACAGTACATAATAAAATTTGTCTCACACTAGCAGGTTCCTTGCTTTACTGTTACTAGACCTATATGTTAGTCATAATGTGCTGGAAATATTTTTTTTTAGAGAAAGAGGATTAAAAAAAGTGTGACTTATGTTAACACACCTATTATGTGGGCACACCTGTTGCTGAATTGCTTGAATGTTGAAATTGAATGTTGAAATTGAATGTTGAAATTATTTGAATCAAATGGAAAGAGGAAAAGCAGAAGAGTTTCCCATAGGGATTGCACTACCATAGGAATTCCCATAGGAATTGCATTTTAACTGTTATTTTGTATGTTACACTATATTACCAAAAGTATTGTGACGCCAGCCTTTACACGCACATGAACTTTAATAGCATCCCAGTCTTATGCCCCGTACACACGGTGGGACATTGATCGGACATTCCGACAACAAAATCCTAGGATTTTTTCCGATAGATGTTGGCTCAAACTTGTCTTGCATACACACGGTCACACAAAGTTGTCGGAAAATCCGATCATTCTGAACGCGGTGATGTAAAACACGTAGGTCGGGACTATAAACGTGGCAGTAGCCAATAGCTTTCCTCTCTTTATTTATTCTGAGCATGCGTGGCACTTTGTGCGTCGGATTTGTGTACACACGATCGGAAATTCCGACAACGGATTTTGTTGTCGGAAAATGTTATAGCCTGCTCTCAAACTTTGTGTGTGTCGGAAAATCCGATGGAAAATGTGTGATGGAGCCTACACACGGTCGGAATTTCCGACAACAAGGTCCTATCACACATTTTCCGTCGGATAATCCGACCGTGTTTACGTTGCATTAGTCCGTAGGGTTCAATATTGAGTTGGCCCACGCTATAACAACATCACTGCGCACCAGTACACAAAGCAAGACATGGATGAGTGAGTTTGCCAGGAACTTGACTGGCCTGCACAGAGTCCTAACCTCAACCGAACAGAAAACCTTTGGGATGAATTAGAGTGGAGACTGCGAGCCAGGCCTTCATGTACGTATCAGTGCCAGACCTCACAAATGCGCTTCTGGAAGAATGGTCAAACATTCCCATAGACACACTCCTAAACCTTGTGGAAAGCCTTCCCAGAAGAGTTGAAGTTATAGCTACAAAGGATGGGCAAACTCAATATTGAACCCTACTGACTAAGACTGGGATGCCATTAAAGTTCATATGCGTGTAAAGGCAGTCGTCCCAATGTTTTTGGTAATATAGTGTATGTGGCAACTTGCAATATTGTTCCATTTGGCAGGCAGTGTTACCATCATCTTAAAAAAAGACAATATCACATTTCTACATTGCTCACAGTAATGTGTATATTTTACAACTCCTATGGAGTAAATTACCATTCAGCTAAATTGCATAGTCATTTTTATTTTAATATTTCTTTCACAGATGACAAAAGTTTATAAGGCTAAATTTAATAATTTCAAGAAAGTAACAGTGACAGGTTTCAGGTAAGTGAATAACCTTTTTAGAACATTTATTTTAGTAAGTGACTTAGATGTAGACTGCATAGCAACAATTTTGACAGGCCATTTGCTGGTAATATGTTGTAATCATTATCGATAGTAGATATGTGAACAAACATTTTCTTTCAATGTATCTGTCATTTTTTATAGAGTAAATCAATCAGTTGAAATCCATTAATTAAAGATATTCGCAGCTTGAAATACCCCATGTTTCTTTTATTGGACTAACTGTATAGAAACCACAAATTATAGACTAATAGAATAATAACATACATGGCGCAGGAAGTTAAATTTCATAATTTTAAAGCAGTCAGAACAATAAAAGATGATTTCTGTTTCCACGGATTACTGCCCTTTGCACATTGATTGAACTTATTAGATAAGGCTATCAGCTTTCCTTGTGTTTGATGTAGGTAGACATTAAAATATTTGCTTTGTTACAGACTTCAAAATATTTGCCTTATTACAGATAAGTAACAGTTAAGGGACCTTCCTTCCACCTAGTGGGGAACATGATGGCTGAATGGTTAGCACTCTTGCCTTATAGTGCTGTAGCCATTGATCAATGCCCACAAGCAGAAATATATTCCATCTATTTTGTTTATCCATAGGTATCTACAGTATCTAGGAAAGTAAAGTATTTCTATGCTTGACTAGCATCTTAGATGTCTTCCAACTCTACTCATTTTCTCTGCATTAAAGCACATGCTGGAGTGAGCTAGTTTTCATTTTTTATGTTCAAGAATAAAATGTAGGAGACTCCAGCATAGTACTCGGCTCAGAACCCTAGTTTGTTGACCTTGTAAACAGCAAAGCAGTGGACCAACTATTTAGAGTACTATTGTTACTATAGTTGTTAAAGTTTTGTGCATGGTCTTCTGATCAAGATGCACATAAGAAGTTGTCAGTAAAGTTACTGAGCGGTTAGACGTTTGAACATTCATTGTTCATCTAGCAGCATTATCAACGGAATCTGTGGATCAGAAATTCAAGTTATCAGTGATCAGAGTACTTTGAAAGATGCAGCTTGGGTGCAGTGCCTAAGTTTGTTGCCCTGAAAGGTGTTATGAAAGTGTCCCCCAGCTCTGAAAAAGGCATGTGTGTGTAATTTTTTTTTTTTTCTTTTACTGTCAACAGGGTTCTACAGCCCAAAAATTGTTTATATTGCCATTGTGTCCCTATAGAGAGAATGCCCCTTGCTTCCTGTACCAGTGTAAACGCTGTCACCAAGAAAGGAAGCAAGGAAAAGGCTGCAAAATGAGGCCATAGACAGAAAAAGCACTTGAGAGGGGCCCTAATCTTACTCTATACAAAACTAAAACTGGAGATATACTTTAACCAGTTCTCGCCTGGCCTATAGTACAATGATGGCTGGGTAGGGACTTTCCTCTTTATCGGTGGACGTCATATGATGCTGTCTCCAACTGCATATTCTAGTGCAGAAGCTGCAAGGGCTTTCAGCCGTTCCAAAAACCCAGTTTTTGCCCTCATCAATACCCTTTAAGCTGGGGCACTCTGCCAGCCTTTTTATTGCCATCTCAATCAGCCAAGGCACACCTACTACAGACGAATAAGAAATTGACATTGCACACACAAGCATAAAACACGAGCATACAAACAAATGTAAAACCAGAAGACAAATGGAAATGGGGGAAAAAAACAATCATTCCAATTTATTTATTTTTGTATTCTTTTCTTTTTTTTTTTGTGTAAATGTATAAATGAGCACAAACAAGTAAACAACAAAACAAACAGAGATAAAAAAGTAACAATAATAAGGGGGGGGGGGCAGGGATCTCTCTCTGTTTGATCTAAATGGGAACTGAGATCATTTCCATTGACATTTGGCGGGAGAGCAGCTGCTACCCACCCCCTGCCTCTCTCCATTGGACACCTTGGTCTGTCTGCTCCCCCCACAGTTGTGTCATGCCCTGCTTTACCTCTTGCCACCCATGCAATAGCTGAAAAGCGGCTACAGCACGGGCTTGCAATGCCGGGAGGGCATCCATGGACGTCCTCCCGTGATTGCGCTACCCGAGCGTCTCCCCTGCGGTGCTCGGGCAACATGCTCTGTTATCGCCGTGTTCTTCTGACTCAGCTGAACACAGATTGGGGTAGAGGGCCAATCACAGCGCCCCTTTACCACGTGATCAGCTGTCAGCCAATGATAGCTGATCACATGATGTAAACACAAGCCGGTCATCGGATTTTCTCTCCTCATGCTTACAGCGAGAAGAGAAGAAGAGAGTCGGTAACCGGCTTGTGTTAGGGACATGTGCACTGATAATCATGGCACAGATTTTCAGTACCCACCTATCAGTGCTTCTTCCTTTCAGTGCAGGCTCATCAATGCCTATCAGTGCCCCCCGATCAGCGCAGCCTCATTAGCGCACATTAGTGAAGGAGAAAATGTTTATAACAAACTATGAAAAATGTTTGGGATTTTTTTCAAATGTTTTTTCGTTTGTTGTGATCACCCAGTGGTGATTAAATACTACCAAAAGAAAGCTCAATTTGTGTGAAAAATGATCAAAAGTTCATATAGGTACAATGTTGCATGACCGCCCAATTGTCATTCAAAGTGCGACAGCGCTGAAAGCTAAAAATTGTCCTGGGCAGGAAGGGGGTAAACAGTAGGCAAGTGGTTAAAGGCCCAGCGTGATCCTAGAATAATTTAATTGAAAATGCTGGCAAGCACCTATTGACACTGCTATAAATATTTAAGTTGGCTATTTTAGAGAGAGTGTCTCTCTGTTTCATGTCCCCATTAGTTCTTATCCTGCATTTTCTGGTCTTCTCAAGTTTTTTATTATAAGAAAGGAAGTTGGGACTTTATATGAAGCAATGAAGTAGTGGAGGTGAATTAATATAAACACATTTATTTAGTAGCATAGGTCTGCATACATAAAAATATTATTTCATATCCTATATACACAAGAGGCGTGCACAAGGGCTGAGTGTATAGAATGGAAAAATACCTGCATAACATCATATGGTCAGAATAATAAACATATATATACACATAAAAATGACATGTCTATGCCAATAGCAGCAGGCTTAACACCGGCACCTGCACCCACAAGGTACATCTGTATCCACCAGATGGTATAAAAATGAGATGTATTAATAGTCAATGAGTAATTAGATAAATAAATAAATCACAATCCGTATGAGGTATATGGCTGCGGCATCAAAATAGAGCTCTAAGCGTTTCGTGGGTTTTCCCACTCGTCAGGAGCGGATGCGTCAGACATTTCTATGGAATAAAAAGATTTAAGGAAATATACTTATCAAAGGAATTCAAAAAAAGTTTTTTCTATAACTATAGATGGTTAACTATTAGCACTCACCAACCCAAGCATAGACCACAAAGCGGGATGATCGGTGCAGGGTCGGCCGAGCAACATTGCCTCAACGCGGGAGCTGAGGCGGCATAAAACAAGGAAGCAACATCGAAAGGGCTTGAGAGGTAGATGGGAGCTCCCTGTGGCCAAAAAAGTAGTGTGTAATTTCGTGGAGCAAAGATGTCTGGGAACAACATATTAAATATGTGTGTGAATAAAAAAATAAATAAATAAAAAAAATAAAATTATAAAATAGTATAATATAATGGTGTTAAACATAATAATGATATATGGTAAGGGATAGTAACACCAATAGGTGAACCCAGTGTAGCTCCGTAGAAGAAGTGTGTAGATGATGGGAAATAGAAAAAGTACGAATAATGCCCAAGAATGTGAAAAGTGTCTGTGTGTGAGAAAGATAAGCGTAAACCTACGGCAAATTATAGTATGAATGCTGAAGGGAATACCACGTGCAATCAAGGGCAAAAAGTATGGACAGAAGACTGATCCACCCAAAGGGGGAAAAGGGGAGAAGAAAAAAAAGAAAGAGAAGAAAGTGCCTACCCTAATGCTGCAACAAAAAAGCCCCAAGTAGATCATATGGCTGGTATAAAGAGACCTCAAGGTGAGACTGGTCGGATTGAACAGCTCACTTGAAAGGGGGGTGTAGTTATGCCGCCAACGCCACGCCAATGAACCAATGGAGGGGAGGGAGCCGCACCGGAGGTGAGTGTAACACTCAACAACGATTGCGGAGACCTCCCCATACCGGGACAAAAGATGTTGTGGCTAAACGTCGGCGCCATGACATCATTGCTGACGTCACACGCACGGAGTGAAGCCGCCACACAAACAGCGTGACAAGCGTGGCGCCGATGCGCAACGTGGTAAGCGCCCCGCCCTCCCAAACACAGGGTGTGCAGGGGGAGAAGGGGGAGGATCCAATGAGCACATCGCAGCTCCCGCGATAGAGGTGGAGCCCAGCCATCCCCAACCAACGACCCATCCACACATGTCAGGCCATGACCGGGCAAGGGGAGCGCGCATGGAGCTTATGAATGGAGACAGTCCGTGCGGGTGCATGGAGCTAGTGGCAATATCGCTGCCTATGAAGAATATCATGTATATAGAGCACACAAACATGGATATGGATAAACATTTATAATGGCAAAATTTGAACCTTAATAAGGATACCCTATGGTTAAGGGTGGACGTCACACTGGGATGGCAGGGGAACACTGCCACTCCAATTACTCAACTGCTTCCATCCCGATATGTTTGTATAGAAATGGGGGGGGGGGGGAGTTTTTTAGGTTCGGATTATGAATTATTTTAATTGTAAAGGGTTTTAATAATGTTGTTTTAAATTTATGTTCTCAGTATACTTTCTATTTTATGGTTTATATGTAGTACAGAAAATGAGAATAGAGTAAAGCCAATACGAGTTCTTGCAAACCTATTATAATGCTATTGACTATTGACAATAATTCAGTTGTTATTATCTGTCTCCACTTCTACTACATATAAAATGGAGATGAAAATAATGTCATCAAGTCAGCCACACTAAAATACGCCTGCTATGCACTAAAACAAAGCTTTGACTTGTCCATTTGCCTGTGTTGCAGTAACGGCTCTGTGGTTGTTACGTCAGTACTTGAATTTGAAACTACCACTCAACTACCAGCGCCTTCCAGCGACAACACTGTGCGTGCATTAATCAGCAGCCTTCAAAGTAATAATAGTGTTGGGGGCTTTGAGCTGGCACCCAACAGCATCAGTTCCAACAGTAAGTGACAGACAAACATCAGCACATGTTCATTGGTGTATGATGATTATTGTAACAGGCTATCTTTCTACTATGTTTTGATCATTAGAACTTTTTATTATTTTGATTTGATTTAAATGTCTTCTTCCTTACATCACTGCCTCATTACTTACATAGCTGTAAAGTTAATTATCCTCAATTCTTGCTCTGTATATATACTTGGTTTTACACTTATATACACTACAACATTTAGGGGTCTTTGTTATTCTTCGTAAATTTTAGATTTCTGTCCAAATGGATCTTCATTCACTAATATACAATTTTATGTACACATGTATGTTTTCCTATGAGTTGTGATATCTGGCTCGATATTAATTCCTCCATCAAATAATATACCTACCGTTTATGAATACTAATATGCCACAATTGAAAACTTGTCAAGGTTTCTGACAAAGACCTGCAAGGATCAGTGAACCTTTGGCTAATTTTTCTGGTGGTCATCATAAATCATCATAGCTAGCACACCTGAGAATTATTAGAGGCAGCTTCCTTCTTGATTTATTATATTAGGGGCACTCAATAGCATTTGGAGGAGGTTTTCTAACATGCCTGATTTGGCCAGATTGGGCAATATTATCTCATGTTTATATCTTTCGTTAAAAGTAGCAAACAAGACATGTTCAGGAAATAACCGTTGCAACTTTCTTAGTTGTATTATTTTTTAGAAGAACTAAGGTAAAGACCATCAAAGGTGTTAGAACTAAGGTAAAGCCCATTAAAAGTGTTAGAACTAAGGTAAAGACCATTAAAGGTGTTAGAACTAAGGTAAAGACCATCAAAGGTGTTAGAACTAAGGTAAAGACCATCAAAGGTGTTAGAACTAAGGTAAAGCCCATTAAAAGTGTTAGAACTAAGGTAAAGACCATTAAAGGTGTTAGAACTAAGGTAAAGACCATCAAAGGTGTTAGAACTAAGGTAAAGCCCATCAAAGGTGTTAGAACTAAGGTAAAGCCCATTAAAGGTGTTAGAACGAAGGTAAAGACCATTAAAGGTGTTAGAACGAAGGTAAAGACCATTAAAGGTGTTAGAACGAAGGTAAAGACCATCAAGGGTGTTAGCACTAAGGTAAAGACCACTTTCCGACCACCCATAGTAGACTTACTGCTACAGTATGGCCATGTTGTGCAGGATCACGTATATATACGTGATCCTGCACTTCCTGGTATCGGGCACAAGTGTGCGCTGCCGGTGGCTCGCTCCCGCTGTAATTTTATACAACAGGAGCTGATCAGAGGGTCCCACAGACCCGATGTCTTCCGGGACACACACTGATTGTTCTGTACACAGGCAGAACAGCAGTCTGCTGTAAACAAGGCAGATTGGCATTCTGTCTGTACAGAAGACATGGATCCTGTGTTCCTGTAAAGCACAAACACCGATCCATCCCTTTCACTAGTAAAAGCACCTCACACACTACACTGAGCCATTAGCTAGGCGCACATTTAACCCTTTGATTGCCCCTGAAGTTAACCCCTTCCCAGCCAGTGTCATTAGTACAGTGACAGTGCATATTTTTAGCACTGATCACTGTATTAGTGTCACTGGTTCACAAAAAAATATCAAAAGTGTCAGTTAGGTGTCCGATTTGTCCACCACAATATCGCAGTCCTGCTATAACTCACTAATCATCATTATTACTAGTAAATAAATCAATAAAAATATCCCATAGTTTGTAGACGCTATAACTTTTGCGCAAACCAATCAATAAACACTTATTGGGATTTTCATTACCAAAAATATGTAGCAGAATACAGATTGGCCGAAATTGATGAAGAAATTCGATTTTTTTTTTTTTACTTTTTTTTATTGGATATGTTTTATAGCAGAAAATAAAAAATAGTCTTTGTTTTTTTCAAAATTGTCAGTCGTTTTCTTTGTTTATAGTGCAAAAAAAAAAAAATGCAGAGGAGATCAAATACCACCAGAAGAAAGCTCTATTTGTGTGATAAAAAGGACATTTGGGTACATTATTTGGGTACAGCGTTGCACGACTGCGCAATTGTCAGTTAAAATAATGCACTGCCTTATCGCAAAAAATGGCCTGGTCAGGAAGGGGGGTAAATTTTTCTGGAGTTGTCTGGCTGTTGTGGGGGAAGGGCCTGCACTAATTTAAGTATACATTTATGCTGCTATTATATAATCTATTATTTTTAGTCATGATCTATGTTACAATACTTTTTTTTTCATTATTTTATTTACAGATATTAGCCAGGCCAACCTTCCTCCACTCAATATATCTGTAAACTTTCTTATTATGGCACCATATAACGCATCTCCGAGTGAAACACTCAGAAATCAGACAATTGCTTGGGTAGGTTATAATATTTTTTTAAAAGCTTTTAGTGTGTCCATCTACCTATCTTTTAACATCTCTATATATAATAATATGTGTATGATCTTTATAGGTGCAAAATGTCCTATTGGAGCTTCTGAATGGTACAGAGGCAGCAAAGCCAAATATTACATTCACGTAAGTAAAGGAATTTTTTTTATTTACTTTGATTGCCTTGTAGACATACTAGACACAGTTATAGACCATAGTCATAGACCTTCCCTTTTTAGATTGTAAGCTGAAACGAGACGGGCCCTCTGATTCCTCTTGTAATGAATTGTATTGTAACTGTACTGTCTGCCCTCATGTTGTAAAGCGCTGCACAAACTGTTGGTGCAATAGAAATCCTGTATAATAATAATAATAATAATCGTGCTTTACAGTAGCCATAGTAGAGAGGGTTTAGAGCACCTTTGAGGTTTTTATTGCTGTCTGTGCCCCCCTGTTGGGGAGATTCACCCACTCTGTCACATTTACTATTACCATAGAAAGTGAAAGAAACCCCTCACTGTACTAAAAAAAAAAAAAAAAAGTAGTAGTAATAGTAGTAGTAGTAGTAATAGACCCAAAACAAAATCAAAAAATATAACGCAGCTTACCAATTCTTAGATGGGAGGCTGCATTCACTTTCCTTTTTAGGCCTTTTTTAATTTATTCCACCTGGTGATCAGTCTGTTATTTTTCAACTTCCTTTAACAGACCCAGCTGCCCAGCAAAGGTGATTAGACAACCCATTTAACACTGACAGTGGGGCTTACAATGATCAGCATTTATTAATTTATGTGAAAATATATATGGGGGTGGGGGGCGCAAAATTCGGTAAAATACTGAAAAAAACATCAAATGGAGCCACTGTGCCCATTAAATGCAGCCACTTGTGCCCCTCAAGTACAGCCACTAAGCCCGTCATATGCCTCCGCTGTGCCTCTCAAATGCTGCCACTGTCACCCCACCCCTCGCCAGCTCGCCCGCTGACTGCCCGGCATTTACCTTATCTTGGTAGGGGATAAGGCAGCAGGTCAGGCAGGCAGCGAGCTGTGGGATGAGCAGCAGGTGTGACAATGGTGGCTCCTGTGTCCTCCATTTGCCTCGTCTTCCTTCTGCTAGGCGTCCAATCACAGCGCCGATGCCTTCAGCCAATCAGGTGATGGGTATTAGATCCGTGCCTCCTGATTGACTGAGAGGTTGTTCAGTGTTAGAGAAGCGAATATTCATTTGCTTTTCTAACACATCTGGGTGGGCTCGTAGCGCAATGCTCTTTGCCACAAGTTCACCTTTTTTAAAGCCCATTAGAGCCTATGGCTCTAATCAGGTGCTTCAAAAACAAGCCCCCCTGGCTGGAATTCAGGGGCAAGGCATCCGAAAAGGGGCTGACGCCTGAATAGGGGGTGGCGGCGGTGATGGATAGGTTCATGCTATGCATGACTCTATACTACACAGAAGGAGGTGGCGTGATAGAGGGGGCAGCTCCAGAGCGCCCCTAATGGACGCACTGCCACTGGTCTAAAAGTGTCTCTGTTGCTCCTCTGACCAGAGTGGAGACACCCTTAGACAAGAAGTGTGTTTTTGGCCAAATCACCAAATCAAGGCCATAGCCATAGGTGTGTGTAGCCTATTGTATTAGGGTGTGCACCTCAAAGCTCAAACGATCTCTGTTTCGAGACAGAGAAAGGAACTGAGGACAGAGATTCCCCAGTCCCTTTCTCTATAGCCTCAGCTGCACAGGACAGTGAATAAATGGGAAGTGCTCTGTGCTCAGTGGCTTCCTGTTCATTCACAAACTGAAGCATAGTGTATGGTTTATTATGCTTCAGTCATATATGAACACAGTGAGTGATCGGTACTAATCACTCTTTGTGTTCATTCAAATAAAGGAAGGGGCCGGTAAATGTATGTATTTACTGCCCCCTCCCCTGCTCTCCATCCTGAAATAGGGGGGATGGTCAGGCAGCAAGGGGACTCTGTGTCACAAACAGGGATTAGGGTGTACCCAGGCACACCCGCCACACTCTGTGTGCATGTCTATGGTGATAACAAAAACTGAAGGAAAAAGAAAATGAATGCAGCCACCACTTTTAAGAATTGGTAAGCTGCAATATACTACAATTTTGTATTCTATACCATTTTAAGTTACAGTAACTTAACTATGCCATGTCAAATCTATATTTCAGCGACAATGGAGGATGGACATATACCACGGCTAATTTCTTTATAAATTCTACCAATTTACTGAGTGAAACCACAGCCCTGAATAATCTCATAGCAGCTAGAGGGAATGCTGGATTCTCCATTGTTCCAGGCACATTGACGGTTGACGGTAAAGACTGCATTATAATTTCGGAACTTTTTAGAACTTAAATATCTATAAACAGGGCTGTGCCACCCATGAGGCCAATTGAAGCGGCCTCCTGGAGACCTGGTGGGGTAACATGCTTTCATACAAACAAATATTTTAACATTTCCCACACAAATTACAATCTACTTTAGATTTATTGTCAACTATTTTGTAGACATACCTAATATATATTAGTATACATTATAGTATAACTAAAGGCAAAACCATTTTTTTTTTAGATTCAAATAGCGTGGAGAGGTATTAAAACACCTATGAGGTTTTTAAAGCTGTCTGTGTGCCCGTTAGGGAGATTCGCCCTCTCTGCCATGTTTACTATTATGGAACGGGAAAGATTCACCCTATTTGTTCCGATTAGCGTTATTACTGAAAGTTAAAGAAAATCTCAAATTTTGGGTTGTCCCTAGAATAGATCAGAAATCTTGTAATGGGGACACTAGTTCTGGTGACAGCCAGTGATCCTCTCACTTTGAAGGGATTTCTTTTCACTTCCTGTTTTGGCTAGGGGACAGGAAGTGAAGGAAATTCTCCCTAATGTGACACCGAAGGCCAAAAAAAAAAAACTGAAAGGAGTTAATTTAACTCTAGCCAAAAAAAAAAAAAGTTTTGCCTTTTTGTACTACTTTAAATGGATGGTGTAGGTCATACATGAGCTTTTGGTAAATCAGAGATTACACGCGTGAGACCAAATTTAAAGGGTTCAGAAAAATTGTTTTTGTTTTTATAGCAACGGATCTGATTCTTGAGAGATTTTGAATGAACACACATTAAAAGTTAAAGGAGAAAATTCTGCGTTGTTATTATTAACACAGGTTCTTCTTCTTTGAGGACAGCTGTATGTGCAGTGGGGTGCTACTCATTCAGAATGGCTTCCCGTGCACCAGAATTCACATAAGAATTGATATGGTGCCCTGCGTTGTAAAAAAAATTGAGATGGGTAAGCTGCCCTAATCGCCAACCTTTCAGACCTCACGGACTACTAAACTCACAATTATGAATCCTGCGGACCACTAACTTGAATCTTACATGCCTTATACACATAATTATCCGGCTCTCTGCCTCCTGCACTCTGCATCACACTGCTGCCTTAAATAGACTCAGCATTAGATCTTCCCTCCTTATCCAGCCATGGGCTTGCGCTCTGTGCTCCCTCTCACAGTCTGTGATCAGCGCTGTCATTGGAAGTCCCCTCCTTCACCTCCCAATCTCTGCACTACTCCCGGCGCCTCCCTCTGAGTTCACAGGAACCAGAACTGCAGAGGAGGTATCAGGCATCAATGCGCACTAACAGGATTGAATGTCAACACACATTGAGAACAACTCTGGTAACAACATTAGGCGGTATACATCTGCCACAATGTTAATTTGCTGCAGAAGCCATGGGGACCACCAACATTTTCTCGTAGACAAACAGTGGTTCACGGACCAATGGTTGGCGACTGCTAATCTAAGACATTGGTAGGGGGAAATGTTTGAATGTTTTCACAAAGATTCTTTACAGAAAAGTTGTATTATTCGTCTATTAGTTGTCATCTTACATAACAAAAATGGAATGTAGTCTTAACGGTGGATCAGTTAATTATAGATGTCTATTATTTATTTTTATTTGTATTTTATAGAGTTATTGTTTTTAATTCTACTATTCCAGGAAAGAATCTGACCTTTAATATAACCAGCCTGTCTCTGGGAATACTGAACCTATCTCCTTCATCAGACCTGATTGTGAAATCCAGCAATGCTTTTCAGACAAATGCTGCGGCCATTAGAAAATCGGTAAGATATAATTATTTTTTCATATTTTAGTGGTGATGAATTCAGTCACATCCTGGCTTCTTACATCTCTTTGAAATTCCAGTAATAAGATAGATAATTACCAGAAGACCTTTAATGAGTTGCCAATGCTTACCTCCCACATGGCAATTACTCCTTCTCCAAGATCCCTCTTCCTGGTGCTAGGTGTGCTATTCCCTGCCATGTGCGCCAATCCCTTTTTTTTTTTTTTTTTTATCTTTATTTATAAGTATATAGAAGACATAGTACTGAATCCATAAGAACAACAGACTCCGGTACAATTCTGGTTACATAAAAGAGAGACTAGTCTCAAAGAGTTATCGCCTAGGCAAAATCAAATAGCTTATTTAATCCAGGAGCATAATACATGTGCACCAATCTTTTATCACTTTCCTTTCATTGCTTGTATTGCTTTGATAGTACTGTATTTCTCATTATGATAATAATAGTATTGACATGACAGTAAGCTGTTTTCTTGAGGCTTAGGGATAATTTTAGAGTACAGGTTTAGCAAAAGAAATATTAAACTCGAAAACAAAATTGTCATATATATTGAGGCTTACATAGTAAAAGTCCAACTATCAAGTCCAACCAGGTCCAGCCTAACCTTACCAAACCTTAGATGTGGTGGCTGCATTAGTTTACTTTCTTAGGATTTTTTCCCCCTTTATCTCACCTGGTGATCCAGCCAGTAACTCACTTGTTGTCTTAAGCCTGCCATAGACGGAAAGATTTTTGTTCCTGCAACCACAGTCGACTCGCTCGATCCCCACATCAACATAGTCAGTGTTTATGGGTGAATCCCTACTGTGGAGTCATTGTGTTCTCCCGGAGTTGGGGGGCAGGGGAACCCAACCCTGCCAAGAGAACACGGTGTTTACTGCTAGAGGCTATAATAGAAGCTAGCAATAATCACATGTAAAATCTGACAGGCTGATTGTACACATGTTGATCGATTGATGAAGACCGGGCCATACACTAATGCAAAATCTTTAACCGCTTTAGCCCCGGAAGATTTGGCTGCTGAATGACCAGGCCATTTTTTGCAATTCGGCACTGCATTGCTTTAACTGACAAGTGCGCAGTCATGCGGCGCTGCACCCAAACAAAATTGATGTCCTTTTTTCCCCACAAATAGAGCTTTCATTTGGTGGCATTTTATCATCTCTGCAGTTTTTATTTTTTGCGCTATAAACAAAAAAAGAGCAACAATTTTGAAAAAAACACAATATTTTGTACTTTTTGCTTTAATAACTATCCCCATTTTTTTTTAAAAAAAAGCTATTTTTTAAAAATAGCAGTTTAGGCCGATATGTATTCTTCTACTTATTTTTGGTAATAAAAATAGCAATAAGCGTATATTAATTGGTTTGCGCAAAAGTTATAGCGTCTACACAATAGGGGACAGATTTATAGCATTTTTATTATTATTATTTTTTTTTTACTAGTGATGGCGGCGAGCTGCGATTTTTATCGGGACTGCGACATTATGGCAGACACTTTTGACACATTTTTGGGACCATTGTCATTTATACAGCAATCAGTGCTATAAAAATGCATTGAGTACTGTAAAAATGTCACTGGCAGGGAAGGGGTTAAACACGAGGGGGCGATCAAGGGGTTAACTGTGTTCCCTCTCTGTGTTCTAACTGAAGGGGGGGTGGGACTGTCTAGGGGAGATGACAGATTGCTGTTTATACTTTATATGAACAGATGATCAGTCTCTTCTCCCCTCAGAGAACTGGATACTGTATGTTTACACACACAGATCCCGGGTCTCGGTGTGTCACGAGTGATCGCCCAGCCGCGCCATAATAATGCAGTAAAACTGCGGCGGCTTGTCGGAAAGTGGTTAATGTGCAGGCTGAATGTACCAAGTTGATCAATCAACTTGGGTACATCCAGCCTGCTGGATTCTCTTGCAATTGCCTCTGGCAGCTGCTACAGCCGCTAGCAATAATAGCTGTCGTCACCCCCATCCCCCCCCCCCCCCCCCCCGGGAGAAAACCATTACTGGTTCCCCTGTCAACACTGTCTGTTTTGATGGGAAAATTGTGCAAATTTCCTGGTTGCAGGAAAGCAATTCGTACTATGTATGGTCGGCCCTACTTGGGTACATTTAGTCTGCCCATACATGGTTTGAATCTCGGCTGGTCCCTGCTGAACCAGCCAAGTTTCACACAGTCTATGGCCAGCTTTATGCTGTCCCCACTCCATGGGGCAGCAACAGCGATACCTTTGGACAGCAGAATTGTCAGTCTAGGGGGAGAGTAATGTTAGGCTAACAGATTTAAATGGACTTGACTAACAAATTTAAGTTGAACTCCAGCTAACTCTTTATAAGTAGTCACAGCAAATAGATTTTATTTCTTTTGGGATAAAGGTTTTACATAATTTACTAACAGCTAACCATTGTAAGTACCCCTGTCTGGGTTAAATGGCTTGTCTCAACACTCTAGCTGACACTTTTGCTGGAAATCTTGGTCTGTTAAAGTAAGTTGAAAAATAACGGACTAGATCACCAGCTATAAATAAAGGAAAAAAAAAAAAATGAATGCAACTACCACATCTAATGATTAGTAAACTGCAATTAAAAAATTGTTGATCTTGGGTTTAATACAGCTTTAAGGAGTTTTACAGCCTGCTGCCATTCTGCTCCTCAAGAGAGGAAAAAAGCACTTCAAGCCACGTGCAGAAAGATCACAAGGTTTATAAGCTGCTTAAAAGGTTTCACTTTCATTTTCTTTCTCATACATCACGGGACACAGAGCCTCAGTAATTACTGATGATGGGGTTATATAGGTATCACTAGGTGATTGGACACTGGCACACCCTAAACAGGAAGTTCAACCCCCTATATAATCCCTCCCCCTACAGGGATACCTCAGTTTTTATGCCAGTGTCTTAGGTGTTGGACGTGTAAAGATGTCCTGTGCTGAGCTCCAAAGGGAATACCCTATATCCTATACTGGGGCAAGCCAGGCGAACCGGATCCATCTCAAAGTGTCCTTTTTAGGCAGAATTGGATGGTACCCGGGCCTCGTTTCCGAAGAAATGAGGTTTTACCTGTAATGCTTCCTCTTTTTAGAGAGCTGCATATCAGAAAATGGTTTTCTATCCTTATTTCTGGCCGGGTGCTTTACAGGCCCAGAACTGCGGATCCCCCTATCTGTAGGGGGCCCCAGTCTCTGAAGGTTTTTCCAAAACGGAGCCCACCGTGAGAGGCGAAGATTGGGTCTGTATAACAGAACCCTGCGGCTGGATAAGGTAAGGGAGATTCCACAGAATTTTTTAGTTCTAGTGGGTTTCTCCTTTGTAGTAAATTCATGCTATGCCTATTGTCGCCACCGGGGGCTGCCAAGAGCACATACATTCTCATGCTGACCATCTGTCTCAGTGTTTCACGCTGCACAGCTCCTCCACCCGAGCTCCAGGTAGGATGGGATGGGGGGTTCTCCTCTGGGTGATTCCCCCCAAGTATAGGGGGGACCACAGGTGGTCTGTGAGGCGGTAGTATACCGCACTGTCACAGCCGCCGCCGTCATTGCCACGTGCAGGCCCCATCACTGCCGGCCTCTCTCCTTCCTCCTCCCCCGGCCTTTTTCCCCCATGCTTGGCAGAACAGGAGGGTTGGCTCGCGCAGGAAGCGCACACGTTTTTTGGAAAAAGGAGGGGGGGTGATAGAGTGGAGGGGCGGTGGAGCATCAGCGCGGTCTCAGCGTGCTTAGACACCCTCACTGCCGGCTGCATGGCTATAAGAGGCACACTTTACAGGTGCACTCAGCCTTTGGAGGGACACAGAGCTGACTGGTTGCATGTAAGGTGGAACGCAGGCATTCCCCTAGGCAGCATTTACTAAGGAACACTTGGACTGGGCATTGGTAGCAAGGCTGTGGCTAAGACTACATCACTCAGCAGTCAGTGTTCATTTTGTGATACCTCCACCTTGTTGCTTGGCACTATGGGTAGAAGAGGTTCACATACCCCAAGAACCAGAGGCTCTAGGGGATCTCCTTCGTGTTCTGAGGGCCCCCTGTCTGCAGCATCGTCTCCCCCGAGGGGCCAGGGACAGCTAGTCAGGGAGAGCCGTTGGGGTCAGGGGCTACACCTGCTTCTGGCACTTCAGGCCCTGTATAGATTACGCAGGAGGTTTTTTCCTCAACCATTAATGGATTAGAGGAAAGATTAATGGCCGTGATCACATCTTCACTCAGTGGAAGAAACGCACTAGGCCTTCCTCTGCTACCCAAGACCCTCAGGCTGAGGAGCTGTGGGATACGGGAGAAGAATCCCTTTCAGAGCATCGGGATGGAACGGATGATTCCTCTTCAGAGGAATCAGGTGGAGAAGGGCCCTCTACAGCTTCTCAGGATGAGAAAGTCTTAGTGCAGATCCTTGCTGGATTGGTCCGCTCCACATTTAAGTTGCCCGTATCTGAATCAGTTAAAGAACCCTCTTCTTCGTTGGGGTCACTGAAGCCTCCTCAAACAGCACATGCTTTTCCTGTTCATAATTTACTTGAAAAGCTCCTTTATTCTGAGTGGAATCACCCAGATAAACTTTTTTCCACCGAAAAAGTTTTTAACACTTTATCCTATGGAAGAAAAGTTTGTTAAGATATGGGGAATACCGGCCGTTGATGCCGCCATATCCTCCATAAATAAGAGCCTGACTTGTCCTGTAGACAATGCTCAGATGTTCAGGGATCCTGTGGATAAAAAGATGGAATGCCTGTTGAAAGATGTTTTCGCCTTAGCTGGCTCAGTGGCTCAACCTGCAATAGCAACGATTGGAGTCTGTCAATACTTAATAGACTATGTTAAGCAGGTCATCAAAGTTTTACCTGAACAGCAGGCCCAGGGGTTGGCTAACCTTCCAGCGGCCTTATGTTTTGCTGTTGACGCCATTAGAGATTCTATCATGCAAACCTCTCGTCTCTCACTTGGGTTGGTGCATATGCGTAGAATCTTATGGTTAAAGAAATGGTCAGCTGAAGCAACATGCAAGAAACTCCTGGTTGGGTTCCCATTTCGTGGTGCAAGGCTGTTTGGAGAAGACTTGGATAACTATATCCAAAGGATCTCTAGTGGGAAAAGCACTCTTCTACCTATTAGGAGAAAGAGTAAGCGTCCCACTTTCAAACTGACTCTTTCCCCAGCGCCAGCGGCATCAGCCTCCAGGCAGTCGCGACGGCCTCCTCCGTCTGGGTCAAGAAACAAGAGTCAACCCCAGGGACAAAAGAGGTTCTGGGGGAAGAAGTCTATTAAACAAGACACTAAGGCCTCTTTATGAAGGGGCGCCCCCGCTTGCTCGAGTGGGGGGAAGACTGCTACAGTTCTCAAAGCTCTGGCAGGAGGACTTCCAGGACAGATGGGTAATCTCCACGGTAACCTTAGGGTACAAGCTGGAGTTCCAAAAATTCCCCTCTCCTCGTTTCCTCAGATCAAGTGTCCCCAGAGATCCAGAGAAAAAGCAGTCACTCCTTCTAGCGTTAGAGCGGCTTTTGCCGCAAGAGGTCATTATGGTGGTCCCCACGAAGGATCAAGGATTGGGCTTCTATTCCAACCTTTTTACGGTCCAAAAGCCAAATGGGGATGTCAGACCCATTCTGGATCTAAGGGACCTGAATCGATTCCTAAGGATTCGGTCCTTCCGCATGGAATCAATTCGGACAGTAGTCTCCATCCTGCAGGGAGGAGAATTTCTGGCATCGATAGACATCAGAGATGCATATCTGCATGTGCCCATTTTTCCTGCTCATCAGAAGTTTCTGCGCTTCGAGATAGGAGGGCGCCATTTCCAGTTTGTGGCTCTGCCTTTCGGGATAGCCACTGCACCTCGAATGTTTACAAAGATCCGGCCTCCTCCTCTGGCCAGATTAAGGGCCCAAGGTATAACTGTCATAGCATACCTAGACGACCTGCTCTTGATAGACTGGTTGGTAGCCTCTTTGAACGAGAGTAAGAAGACTGGAATATTTGGGTCTGATTATAGATACAAGCCAGGAGAAAGTATTTCTACCTCAGGCAAAGATCACTGCTTTAAGGGAGCTGATTCTAGTTGTCAGGACCAAGAAGGCTCCCTCTGTCCGCCTTTGTATGAGGCTGCTAGGAAAGATGGTGTCTGCTTTCGAAGCAGTCCCCTATGCTCAGTTTCATTCAAGACTACTGCAGCACAGTATCCTGTCGACCTGGAACAAGAGGGTTCAGGCATTAGACTTTCCAATGCACCTGTCTCAGGCGGTGCGTCAGAGCCTCAATTGGTGGTTAGTACACGAAAACTTGCAGAAGGGGAAATCCTTTCTACCGGTTACCTGGACGATGGTAACAACGGATGCCAGTCTTTCAGGTTGAGGAGCAGTTCTGGAACAGTCTGCGGTCCAGGGGGTATGGTCCCAAAGCGAGAGGACCTTACCCATCAATATTCTGGAGATACGTGCGGTATACCTAGCCCTAAGAACCTGGACTCTCAGGCTACAGGGTTGCCCAGTCAGGATCCAGTCCGACAATGCCACAGCAGTGGCTTATATCAATCATCAGGGGGGCCCCAGGAGCCGAGCTCCTGAAAGAAAGGTGAACCAGATCTTAGTCTGGGCAGAGAAGCAGGTGCCATGCATATCGGCAGTCTTCATTTCAGGAATAGAGAACTGGCAGGCGGACTATTTAAGTTGCCAGCAGTTACTCCCAGGGGAATGGTCACTGCATCCTGATGTCTTTTGAACCATATGCCAGAGATGGGGGGTTCCAGATGTAGACCTCTTTGCATCCCGATTCAACAGAAAGATGGACAGATTTGTGGCAAGGACAAGGGATCCCCTTGCATGCGGGACAGATGCATTGGTGATTCCGTGGCACCGTTTCTCACTGATTTATGCATTCCCTCCTATTCTGCTACTGCCGCGACTCCTTCGCAGGATCAGGCGGGAAAGGAAGTCGGTGCTCCTGGTAGCCCCAGCTTGGCCCAGGAGGACGCGGTATGCAGAAATAGTAAGGATGTCGGTGGGTTCTCCGTGGACCCTACCGTTGCACCCAGACCTGTTCTCTCAAGGTCCAGTGTTCCATCCTGCCTTACAAACGCTAAATTTGACGGTTTGGCTATTGAAACCCACGTTCTGAAAAATCGTGGGCTTTCAGGTCCTGTGATAGCTACCTTGATCAATGCAAGGAAGCCAGCTTCCAGAGTAATTTATCATAGAGTCTGGAAAGCTTATGTATCCTGGTGTGAATCCAGGGGTTGGCATCCCAGAAAATATGTGATAGGTAGAATTCTTAATTTTCTACAATTGGGATTAGAGATGAAGCTGGCCTTGAGTACCATCAAGGGCCAGGTCTCGGCCTTATATTGTTTCAACGACCACTTGCTTTGCATTCCTTGGTCCGAAACTTTATACACGGGGTGTCGCGTCTTAATCCTCCGGTTAAGGCGCCCCTAAATCCCTGGGACTTGACCTTGGTTCTGTCTGTTTTAAAACCGCCTTTTGAACCACTACATCAGATTCCTTTGGTCTTGTTGACAAGGAAGTTAATTTTTCTGGTAGCCATTTCTTCTGCTAGAAGAGTATCAGAATTAGCAGCTCTTTCTTGTATAGAGCCTTATTTGATTGTACACAAGGATAGAGTGGTACTGCGCTCTCATCCTAGTTTTTTACCGAAGGTGGTTTCAGATTTTCATCTAAACCAAGACATTGTTCTGCCTTCCTTTTTTCCAGATCCCTGTTCTTCAGAAGAAAGGTCACTACATTCTTTGGATGTAGTAAGAGCAGTCAAGGCCTATCTGGAAGCAACTGCTCAATTCCGCAAGACGGCTGTTCTGTTTGTACTGCCAGATGATCCCAAGAGAGGACAGGCAGCATCAAAAGCTACCATTTCTAAATGGATTTGACAAATGATTATTCAGGCTTACGGTTTGAAACGGAAGATTCCTCCATTTCAGATTAAGGCACATTCCACAAGGGGCTATTGGTGCTTCTTGGGCAGTGCATCACCGGGCCTCTATGGCTCAGATCTGCAAGGCCGCAACCTGGTCTTCAGTCCATACATTAACCAGATTTTATCAGGTGGATGTGAGAAGGCATGAGGATATTGCCTTTGGTCGTAGTGTGCTGCAGGCAGCGGTACAGGGTCCTCAGGTCTGATTGCACCCTACTTGGTTGTGGTTCCCCCCCCCTCAGATAGCATTGCTCTGGGAAATCCCATCAGTAATTACTGAGGCTCTGTGTCCCGTGATGTATGAGAAAGAAAATAGGATTTTTTATAACAGCTTACCTGTAAAATTCTTTTCTTTCGATGTACATCACGAGACACAGAGGTACCACCCCTCTTCTAATACACTTATATTGCTTTGCTACAAAACTGAGGTATCCCTGTAGGGGGAGGGATTATATAGGGGTTGAACTTCCTGTTTAGGGTGTGCCAGTGTCCAATCACCTAGTGATACCTATATAACCCCATCATCAGTAATTACTGAGGCTCTGTGTCCCGTGATGTACATCAAAAGAAAAGGATTTTACAGGTAAGCTGTTATAAAAAATCCTATTTTTACCACTTGCCCTTCCTGCTCACACTTAGAGCCCGGTACAGATGCATTTCTCTTCAAACAGTCATTTCGTTGTTTGCAGTGTACATAGATTTGCAAAACAATGGGATAAAGAAATATTCCTGAACTTTGTTTTATCTCATGGTTACTGTGAAATTGTGTAAATGCATCAATGCAGTGCATGTGATTTCAGCTTGCAGAGCTTGGATTCATGGAATGAGTTTACCAAAAATCTAAATATTGCAGAACATACAGTCTCATGCTACACAACTAAGCTCCATTCCATGCTGAATAAACTAAATTATTAATGTATCTTAAATAGAAAATTATCTTTAGAAAAATTTTCACTCCAAAAGCATTTTATTAAAATAAATTTGATTTAAAAAAAAAAGTCTGATTTAAATAAAGCAAATCAGATTTTTTTTAATTTATATTTTTAAAAAATCATCAATTTTTATCCACCCTGGTTTCCGTACCTAAGCACACCCTTTTGTCTGCATGCTTTAGCTAAACTTTGAATAATAAAAATGAATCAAATGCCGTTTTTTATTTGTGTTGCTCAGATACAATTAAGTTTTGCTTTAAAGTGATATTAAAGCTTCATTCTTTTAGATTAAAACAACAAATATGGTATACTTACCTGCTCTGTGCAATGGTTTTGCATAGAAAAGCCCCAACCCTCCTCTGCTGGGATCCCCCGCTGGCACGCTAGGCTCCTCCTCTTTGGCAAGTACCCCCCCAGTGAAAGCTGCTTTCCATGGGGACAACCGTGCAGGCTTGCTCCCGAGCCTCCCTGTCTGCGTCTGTTGACACAGAGCGGGCGACTCGGGCCCCCCCCTCGCTCGCTCGACACAGCATTTGATTGACAGCAACGGGAGCCATTGGATCTCGCTGCTATCAATCTGCCCAGGGAGGAGGGAGACATCGGTGAGAGCCTCTGCTCTCGTTCACATAACTGGATTGGATTGGGTTCAGGTAAGTATAAACTTATATCAGTGAGTGACTACTAGTTTTTGGTTTTGATACAATTTTAGTGTGTTGCAAGTGTCTAAATTATGCCATAAAAAAAAAAAAATACTATAAAAACCTATAGCGGTAAACCAATGTGATATGTTTGGTTTTCACATTGTTGAGGACCTACTATGCTTTCATGCCACTCACAGGTTTTGTCCTCCTTTTATATATGTGTGCCTAATGATAGCAGTCCTAAGTGTCTGCCACTGGACTTTAACCAGACTCTGTCATAGCCTATTGTTGTAACCCTAATTGCTCCTTGTGTTAGATCTCTCCTCTGCTGTATATATCCTAATATTCAGGAAATATCAGTTATGGGACTCCATCTCTCCTCTCATTTTACTTTACAGTTCACAGACATATTTGGACAACAACCTGAGGATGTGGGACCAGTTGTAAACACATTCACGTAAGGAGAAACTTTATTAAAACTCCTTTTTCATGAACTCAGAGGTATTTCTTTACCAAATTGATTTGCATGTTGCATTTGATTTGTATGTATAAAATGTCACTATTTTTTTAATATAAAATGTATATTTAAATTTTCATCTACTCAAAGGCTCATGCACACAGAGCTTCAAAATATGCCACTTTTATAGGCATTCAGGAGAGGAGCTGAAGAGCAGAAAAAACACGGAACATACCTAAATGCGCATAACTACTACACGTTAATGCATTCCAATGGCCAGAATAAATTAATATTCTGGCCAATAAAATGCATTAATGATCAAACGATAGACATGCCTAAACGCAAGTGCGATATGCAACTTTTAATGCCTTTTTTCAGCAGCATTTTCCTGCCAGGAGTTCTGGCATACAGAGGCACTTTTACAGATGCCCCATGTGCATTCATCATCTATAATGCTCATTTCCATCCTGTTGGGCTAAAGCAGTGGCCTCCAAAGTGTGGCCCATGGGCCAGATGCAGCCCTTTGTTTGCCTTAATCCATCCCTTAACGGTGCTATTCTTCCCACTGATACAAGGCACTATTCGCCTCACAGACAACACCTATAAGGCATAATTCCTTCCACTGACACCAATGATGTGGAACCAGAACTTCCACTGACACCAACGATGGGGCACTATTCCTCCCACTGACACCAACAATGGGGCATTATTCCTCCCACTGACACCAACAATAGGGCACTATTCCTCCCACTGACACCAACAATGGGGCACTATTCCTCCCACTGACACCAACAATGGGGCATTATTCCTCCCACTGACACCAACAATGGGGCATTATTCCTCCCACTGACACCAACAATGGGCACTATTCCTCCCAATGACACCAACAACGGGGCACCATTTGTCCCACTGACACCAACAGTGGGGTACTATTCCACCCACTGACACCAACAATGGGGCATTTTTCCTCCCACTGATACCAACAATGGGGCATTATTCCTCCCACTGACACCAACAATGGGGCACTATTCCTCCCACTGACACCAACAATGGGGTACTATTCCTCCCACCAAACCAATGATGGTTCACCGTTCCTCCCACTTGCACCAATGAGAGTTCACCATTATTCCCACTGATATACATTAAATGTTGGAACTCTATTCCTCCCACTGACACCAAAGATGGTTCAACATTCCTCCCGCTGATATAAATGTTGGAACTCTATTTCTCCCACTGTCACCAACAATGGGACACTATTCCTAGTACTGACACCAATGATGGGGCACAATTCCTCCACCTACTAAGCGCAGACATTGTTTACCGACACTGAGGCATTGTCTACTTCCACTGGCCCTCCAAAAATCTGAATAACAGTAAACTGGCCCTTTGGAAAGTTTGGAGACCCCTGATCTAAAGCATACATTTTTTCTATACCAATCTCATCTACAGCCAGCATTTCTTATAATTTTATTGAGAAGCTACAAATCCCATCACAACCTATCATTTGGTGTACTAGACTCTTTAGTCCTTTTTTTTGTATGATTTATCAGGCTATACAATACCATTTTGTTTCTACCATGTTGTCCTCATATATAGAATGGCACAGACACAGTCTAGTACATCCAATCCTTATTTTTCCCTGTGCTTTCTACCAGTCGTTACCTTTTTTTTCCAAGATTTTCCATAACACTTAACACTCTGTTTCCATTACAGCAATGATCCACTCCCTGTAACTGCATCTGTGGACCTGTACTTCCTAAATGTCTCAATAAACAAGACTTCAGTTGTCAAGCGCATTATAAATAACTGGGCCATTTTCAGCAACAGGAGTATTGTTTTGGACCTCTTTTCCCTGGATCCCACAGGTGAGACATGGAAATGAGTAATACAGTAATAGCACGTATTATATATAAAAAAATAAAAATAAAGGTGAACTCCGGGCTCAAACATTTTATTTAAATATATATGTGCGATCCCAGATATTACTTTGTAAAGATAGCAGTGACATTATCACTCTATAAAGCCAATCTGTGGGAAGTGACCCAGCAGGCACCATTTACTAAAGGCTGCCTGCAAAAAAGTATAGGAAGATCCTGTAAAGGTAAGTTTTACTCAATTTACAGCACAGATCTGGAAGAAATACACAAAGCACACCATTCAGGTAAGAATACACAAGGCGTTACATAATATTTGCTTATCCCAAAGTTCAGCTTTACCTACAAGTAATTACTGCCCATAAACACTACAATAAATAAAGCTTTATGGGAAGAATATTGCAGCATTTACGACCCTAGAATGGCCAACATGTTGAGCAATTTATAGAAAAAAAATGGGGAAATCATAAAAATCACCAGCTTTCCTGTACGGGTTCCATCAGTAGTACCCACATTTTTGGAATGGGTCAAGACCTCTAAAGATTTGTCTTACCCAGCTTATACAGTATCTGGTGTATAGTGGTGCGTGTTGAGTTCCTTATAGCCTTTGAAACATGCTGCCATTTTTATCTCTGTAATATCAACAGAACATTGGGGAAATACTTGAAATATCCAAACCTGCACTATCAGTTTTTCAGAATTTTTTATAGATTATGTTCCTATTTTAGACCTTAGGTACACTTTCTGATTGTTACATTACATAGTAAATGTATGATGCAATATGACACATTAAAGTGGGAGTCCGGCGACCAATCTTTATTTATTTATTTTTTTTAGGTCATTGAGACACTTTGCTAATCCCAAAATAATACTCACAGTTTGGGTGTAATATTTCCGCCTCTGTCTGTTTTCGTACTGAAGAATAACTTTAAAAATGTCATGCTGGCTGTTTCCATCTTGCTTGTGGGCATGTGAAGCCCACAAGCATTGATTTCCTGGATGCGGTGAATGCTGTTCATTCACAGCTTGTTCACAAGCATGATCATTGTTCCCGCACTGAATCTTGGGAAGCCTGACACTAAGCTCCCAGGAGACAGTGCGGCGCCGGGGAAAGGCAATAAACATGCCTACTCCCATGGGAGGAGAGACAGGAAGTGCCACCATAAATAAAGTACAATATAAAGGTAATTACAGTGATAAAAAAATTTTACGTGCAGCATTTGAACATCTATGCAATTAACTGAAGGGGGTAAGATTAAGTTAAAAATTTGAGTGGAACCCCGCTTTAAGCATGACGCTACAGATGTCATGCATGCATAATTTCATATCATATAACAATAGTTTTCATGCACATTGTGGTAAGCCAAAGCTATTTTGTTAGTTTCTCCACAGAGAAACCTGCCCTAAAGGTCATTGTTTGGGCACTTCCTGTTACCGTTTGACAACTGTCTTCCAACTGTACTCCTGCACTGTCATCTAGTCATATGCACACCTTAAAGTGATTGAAAAGTCTCGTTTTTTTTTTTTTTTTTTTTTGTTAAAAATAATAAACATGTTATACTTACCTGCACTGTGTAGTAAATTTGCACAGGGCAGCCCAGATCCTCCTCTTCTCAGGTCCCTCTTGGCTCTCCTGGCCCCTCTCTCCTGACGAGTGCCTCCACAGCAAGCAGCTTGCTATGGAGGCACTTGAGCTGCAGCTCGGTGTATCCATTCAGACACTGAGATGCGGCCCTGCCCCCTTACTCTCCTCATTGGCTGACTGACTTTGATTAACAACAGCGGGAGCCAATGGTGCTGCACTGCTGTTTCAGCCAATGAGGAGGGGGAGTCCCAGCCAGCCGAGACAATCCTACAACGTCGCTGGATAGAGATGGGGTTTAGGTAAGTATTAGGGGGCTCAGGGTGGCTGCTGCACACAGAAGGCTTTTTATCTTAATGCCTTTACAATCCCTTTTAAAGTGGTTGTAAACCCTCACATATACTCAGTGAGGTGAATTGCCTCAGATGATACACATAGATGAAACAAATCCTCCTACATAAGTTTTACTTGTTTATCTGCAGTCTTCTCTTGCCTACACCCCTTCAAAAGTGCAGATTGTTTGAAAGACCATTCTTCACCAATCAGCAGCACAGAGGAGGGGGTGGAGAGACTGCAGTAACAGTGTGTGAGAACTGATTGGAGGAAAGGCACCCCCCCCCCCCCCCCACACACACACACACACACCAGAAGAACTGTGTTGTGAATAGATTAGTTCTGTTCAGAGCTCCCTCCCGACACAAATTTATCTCATGTGTCGGGAAATATTCTCAGAAGGGACTCATGCTGATAACAGAGGAACAAAGCACCAGAGAGAAACGACAAGTAGAGCTTTGGAGAGAGATGAGTAAACACCGCAGATATTCAATATGTGCTTTTCTCAAATTCCATGATTGAGCTTTACAACCACTCTAGGAGAATTCAATTACAAGTGGTCCTGTGAACATACATTTCCGAGGCTTGGTTGGCCATTGTCAGTTTTAGGAAGCCGGTTCAGAGCAATGATGTGCAACAGTCGCTGGGAGAGTGCATGTAGAAAAAAAGGAAAGAGGCTCGGGGAGATCAGCAGTGTTGAAATGCAGAGATGGATGAAAACAAGGTGAAAACATGGTATTTGTTTATAGCAAATAGTGCTTAGCAAATGAAATATTGTTCATTCAGGTTTTAGATCTACTTCAAGAAGGAGAAAATATATAACAAAAATGTGTTTAAACTATTCATTACATATTTTTTTTTTTTTCTTTGCTTCATTGTAGCCGTTGTGCAAGTGAAATTTACACTTATACAAAACTACATATCAAGTCTGTCCAATATGTCTTCATCGGAATCCGTCGCCCTCCAAAATAGTCTTCTGAATTTGGTAGGTCCTGTGTGATTCATATTTTGGAATCAGTATCATTGCCTGAATCTCAGGTGTTCTGTTTTATGGCATAGGAAAGAAAGGCAGTCCACCCCTTTAATTAAATAGCAGAGGGGAAGAAAAACACACGGTACCTGCTCTGACCTTGAGTTACTCCTCTACTTTAGTGATCTGCCACTGGGGCACTTTAACTTCCTATCTGCAGATATAAGACAGCCCCTGCCTCACTACGACAGTGCCCAAGCAAGGTATTTGGCTGCTCAGGAACCTAGAACTCTATCGTGGGAGGCGGAGAGGTTTCACACCCAAAAACCAATAATACTGGGTATTTGCAGACAGGGACTGCATGGGGTGGATCTTAGCAGTGGGGACATCAGGTAAGGGTAAGAAAGGGTTCTTTTAAATTGCTTGATATGCAGCAGTAAATCTCTTTTAAATTTGCATTATTATTTTACAAGAACATTGTGAATATTAGTGTCTAACTGTGAATGCATGAAAACATTTACACTTCAAGTCAAATATCTGGCACTTGAGCCCAAATAATACATTATTGTGAAACACATAGTTAATATAAACATGGCAGTGTTGCCCTTAGCAGCCAATCAAATCCTGGCCGTTGATGTGTCAAATGCTGATTTTTACAATAATGGCAGGAACCCACATTGTATTTGTTATACAGGCCATTAACTAGAGATATTTGGACCCTGGGTACAAAACTTGGAAAAAAACACCTCCCTTGGAATCGTTTAGGCTACATTCTGTTTCAGAAAAGGTTGTAACCATGTGCCCCCTTACAGTGCCTCTTGCATGGCTTATTAGCCAAGACAAGGGTCATTTTGGCAAAATGCAACACGCTATAATATTTCCACATGTAATGTTGCATCTGTTTATCTGTCTTCTTATTAACAAGGGCAACTCATGTGCTCCTTTAATTAAAACCATACTCTTCAAAAGTGGTAGGTTTTAGTGTATATGTATATATATATATATATATATATATATATATATATATATATATATATATATATATATATATATATAAATTGTAGAGGGTCAGCCTGGGGCAGGGTTAAGAAGGGGTTAATCGAAGAGGACAGGTACTTCCCCTTCAGACCTGCTTATTGTCAGCTGGGCTGAGAGTGTCAGAGAGGAGCTGTTGAGTAGGAGAGAGAGAGACAGCAGCACGCTGTGTGAAAAGGTCCATTGCTGGATGGTGTACCTGCTGGGTGAGCTTAACCACATAAAGACTGTAGCTCTGATTGGAGCCATGAACTATTACCTGTAAGCCTGTGTAATGCTGAACTGTAAGGTGTACCTGTGTGCACAACCGTGTGACAAGACAAGTCTGTCTTATCTTATGTTTATTTTGCCATTTTGCTGAATAAAGCCACTCCCTCTGATGTCCTACAATATATATATAATGTACACTCTTTTACCAAAAGTATTGGGACACCTGCCTTTGCACGCACGTGAACTTTATTGGCATCCTAATCTAAGTCCATAGGGTTCTATATTGAGTTGGCCCATCCTTTACAGCAGTGGTCATCAACCCTGTCCTCAGGGCCCACTAACAGGCCAGGTTTTATGTATTACCTTGGGGAGATGCAGACTAGAATACTGCAATCACTGAGCAGCAAATTATATTACCTGTGATGTATTTCAGTTATCTTGCAAACCTGACCTGTTAGTGGGCCCTGAGGACAGGGTTGATGACCACTGCTTTACAGCTTTAACAGCTTTAACTCTTCTGGGAAGGCTGTCCACAAGGTTTAGGAGTGTGTCTACGGGAATGTTTGACCATTCTTCTGGAAGTGCATTTGTGAGGTCAGGCACTGATGCTGGACGAGAAGGCCTGGCTCACAGTCTCTACTCTAATTCATACCAAAGGTGTTCTATCGGGTTGAGGTCAGGACTCTGTTCAGGCCAGTCAAGTTCCTCCACCCCAAACTCGCTCATCCGTGTCTTTATGGACCATGCTTTGTGCACTGGTCCAAATCATTCGGTGGAGGGGAGATTATGATGTGGGGTTGGGCTTGGCCCCTATTTCCATTGAAGGGAACTCCTAAGGCATCAACATACTAACACATTTTGGACAATTTCATGCTCCCAACTTTGTGGGAACAGTTTGGGAATGGCCCCTTCCTGTTCCAGTATGACTGCGCACCAGTGTACAAACAAAGTCCATAAAGATATGGATGAGTGAGTTAGGGGTGGAGGAACTTGACTGGCCTGCACAGAGTCCTGACCTCAACCTGATAGAACACCGTTGGGATGAATTGAGCAGAGACTGCGAGCCAGGCCTTCTTGTCCAACATTCCCATAGACACACTCCTAAACCCTGTGGACAGCCTTCCCAGAAGAGTTGAAGCTGTTATAGCTGCAAAGGGTGGGCCAACTCAATATTGAACCCTATGGACTAAGACTGGGATGCCATTAAATTTCATGTGTGTGTAATGGCAGGCATCCCAATACTCTTGGTAATATAGTGTGTGTGTGTTATGCCATGAGCATTCCAGGAATTAAATTGTCACACAATATATACTGTGTGTGTGTGTGTTATATATATATATGTATATTGTGTGTGACAATTTAATTCCTGGAATGCTCATGACATAGCACTATGGTGGTAAGTCACAGAGCCATTCCCACTCAAGTGTTCTGACATGCTCTAACTTGCACTCACCAGTGTCACAAACTCAGTCTTTAGGGTAGTAGAAGAAATAACACGTGTGTGTGCTTTGCACTGATCGTGGAAAATGAGTGACTAGGATCTGGAGCAGCGGATAACATCACATTTGTCAAAAGTGCAAGTGAAACTTTAGCTCTGTTATCACAGACTTACAGTGAACATTCCATGAAGGAATCAAATGCGAACCCACGTACACTCATGCTGGTGTGTTGTTTTTTTTTATCACAAGGGGATAAAAACAGTATTTGTTTTCGTCTGAATAAAATACTTATTTAAGCTTTTGGAACCGCTTGCACCTAAGGGCTCTTTCACACGGAGGATCCGTATGTCCGTTTTCGGATGAAAAACGGACATACATGTATCCCTATGGAGCGTCGGATGTCAGCGGTGACATGTCCGCTGACATCCGACCCGCTCCGATCCGAAAAGTGTAACGGAGGAAAACCCTACTTTTCCATCCGTTTTCGGACCGGATCGGGTGTTGACGGACTCTACGGTCCGTCATCATCCGATCCCCCATAGGGGAGAGCGGCACTCTGACAGGTCCATCGCTGCACAGTGAGCAGCGACGGACCTGTCATTTTCCTGCTCAGCGGGGATCGGCGGAGCGATCCCCGCTGAGCAAGCGGGTGTTCACGGGGCGGATCATCACTGATCCGCCCATGTGAAAGAGCCCTAACTGATATTTGAAAGAGAGTATCTGTGTTGTAATACTTTTACTACACACAGGGTGCCGTGAAGAGGCCTTGCAGCTTACACATGCATTTGCAAATGCATGCTAACTAAACCCCTGTTTTTACCGCAGACTGTTGGACAGGTTAATCTGGTTGGTCAGCAGACTGTTTGAACCACTGATCCTGCATTGTACCCCTGGTTTTGGGAGACCATAATCCCTATGCTGGGCGAGACTGCCGTAATAGCAGTCATCGCCGTCCGGTAAGCAGATTCTACTCACACACGCTTTGGTGGATCATTTATAGGCACCTTTGTCACATTTCTTCCTGGATGGGTGTTCTTTATTTATTTACTTGTGAATTTATCAAGAACTTTTGGACTTCTTTCTCAATAATTTTTTCTTCACATGCACTTGTGATTTAAGTTTTTGTTTATCATTGATTGAATTGTAATATGTTTGCTCACTGAGTATTTTTACGTCACTTGGTGAGATCCATTTCTTTTTCTTTTTATCTCATATATTATATTAGCGCTGCACTTTGCTGTTTATTATACTTTTACTATGTCTTAGGATATCTTACTTGTAATTTTTTTTTTTTTAGCTAACACCAAACATGCAGAATATATTCAACAACAGCTTACAAACACCACCATCTGTGACCTTCCAGTAAGCCTTTTTTATTTACTAAATTCTGTTACATTTTTTATTGCTATCTTTGTCTTTGAGTTGTCACCAGAACAAGAAGAAATAAAATTATTAAAGGGTAACTCCACTTTTGTGGGAAAAAAAGGCAAATAAAGAAAATAATATAGCGTTTACCATTGCGATACAAGTCATATTGTGATTGAATGTTATTAAAAATTACCTTTCCTTTTCAATCTGCAGCCGTTAAAATTTTCTATAAATGCAAAGCAATATGGTTACATGGAGTTGTTCTGTACACAAAATGTGTACTGAACACTCCCCGGAAACATAATTTCCTGCTTGTGTGATTGGCTCACCAATTTTCCCTGAAGCCTGCCTAAGATACAAGTCAGATTTCAGGCATCCCCTGCAACAAAAATGTCATTTTTGGTGAGATATTTCCAATAGGAACATGTCTAAAGGGATGCAGGCCCAGCAGCTTTCCTCATTAGTGCCCTGCAGCTGCCACAGCTAACTGATAATTATGAAACTACTCCCATTAGACCCCTTTCACACTGAAGGTGCTTTTCAGGCATTTTAGCTCTAAAAAAAGCACATGAAAAGTGCATCTCAAGCTTCCCCAGTGTGAAAGCCGAGGTGCTTTCACACTGGGGCGGTACGCTTGCAGGACCGACAAAAAAAAGTCCTACAAGCAGCATCTTTGGGGCGGTGCAGGAGCGGTATATATATCGCTCCTAAACCGCCTCTGTCATTAAAATAAATGGGCAGTGCTGCAGATGTGCCTGCAAAGCGATTCGGCACCAGAGCTTTGCGAGCGGTTTTAACTCTTTCCTAGCGAGGTTAAAAACGAAAAACGCCACTAAAACTAGCACCACTTTACCGCTAAAGCAGCCCGTGCCCCAGTGTGAAGGGGGTCTAAGACTCACTGAGCCCAGAGGCACAGACAAACACACAGGGATTTCTTCAGAATAACAAAAGGTAGGAATCTGCAACAGAGGTTGTTATAATCATTGCAATGTACATAGATCACCCAGAGGGGAATGTTTTTTTTTTCTCAACAAAAGTGGAGTTACACCTTAAATGAGAACCCATAGGACAGATAGTAAAGGGAAATTTCCTCAATTAGACACAGATGGCAAAAAATAAAAAAAACCCGCAAGGGTATTAAAATTACCAACTGTAGTCAGAATGAAAATACATGTTGGCTTTCCTATGCAAGCATATAACTACATTTCCCCTGACCTCATTCTTTGAAGAAAAGGTTACCTCAACATTTCATATTCATGATATGTGTCTGTTGCACCATGTACCATGTGTTAAAAAGTATCCTGTTTTCTTTGCATTGCTTCCTTTTGTGAAGTACCTGGTGATCCTGCCAGTCCTCCTAGCATTCATATTTTAAACTGATGATACTAGACATGAGGGCACAACCTGCCCAGTGTGGTCAGTTTTTTGGCTGTGATGGGAGCAGAACCTGCCTGTCCTCCATTTGCAAAGATTTGTGCTGATATATCCCTCTACCCTTCTCCCCCCTCCTGCCACAGCTCTTTACTGGGAAGATCAGTGTCCCAGATGGAAAGCAATTGAGATTCAAGTTTGAAAATGACTTGGTAAGCTATTGCTAGACTTGCCAGACTTCACAAGTTTGTTGCACAATTGCTGCAAGTCCGCAATGCATGACTCCAGATCAACTTTCTTTGCAAGCATTCTGCAAGTCTGCTGCAAGTTCTGGTTCAGTTATGTTGTGCAATAGTCATCCCACCACAGGGGTCACTATGGCTGAATTGTCATGCTTTAGACTTACATAGCTATTGCTGTAGGCTCACTATTGCAACTTTGCTCTTGCCAGAGACTTGCCACACAAATTTGCTGCAAATTGGAAAAGTATCAACTAGAACTTTTCAAATTTAAGTGTTCGACAAGTGTACAACTTGCCAGTGAAAATGTGCAGCATGTTAACAGACTTACAATTCAACATTGCCACAAATGAGTGGCAAGTTATCCCTGCTATCTGGGGTGTTGCTCTTTATTTGACTCCTATTGACCAGCTCCCCTGCAGTCTCCACCCCCAGCTTTTTAAGCCCCTTACGCAGTTGAGATAAGAGGCCATGTAATCACTTAGACCCCTTTCACACTGGTGGAGTCTGCCAGTGGATCCGCCTGCTCAGCAGGGGATCTCTCCGCTGATCCCCACTGATGCAGAGAGGGCATGGACATAGCCCTGCTTTCCTCTATGGTAGGGATCATGGCAGAGACATGATGGGACTTATAGTTTCGCAACAGCTGAGGGCCGCCAGTTTGAGACCCCTGCTCTATGGGCTGCCCGTTTCCATCCGACTATCATCGAATCCACCAGGCGGATGGGGAACTGATCCCTATCTGTCTGTTTTTAGCGCACAGGATCAGATCGGATGTTGGTGGGCGTCATGTCCATTGACATCCGCCGCTCCATAGAGAAAGCAATGGATTGTCCGATGAAAAACTGACAGGCAGACCCGATCAGACCATCCATTGCTCTCTATGGAGCGGCAGATGTCAATGGACATGACACCCACCAACATCCGATCAGTCCATCCGTGTGAAAGAGGTCTTATATAGATATAAAATGCTTTTTTTTTTCTATATGTTTTTATATCTATACACAAAAGTTTTGTCTTACATTTCTATTTTAAAATGAATGGGATGTTTTACAAGGTAAGGGGTCACGTATACTTTACATTAGCTTTAGTAACCCATCTATCAATGCATATATTATTGTGTTGCTGGAAATATCTCAATCAGGACTCCACCTTTTAAAATATAAATTTTTACTGTTCATGTTTCCATTTAAAATGTGGAGGAGAGGAGCATGTCTGACTGTACTGTTAAATTCACAGAGCAACAGTCCTGCTTACTACAGAGAGCAAGGAAATTAGCAGTAGCTGATCTGACCAATCAGCTCAGTGATAGATTAAGATTCTGAATTGCCTTCTGGAAAAGACAGAGAAAGCTGCAGAAATATTGCTTTTCACACAATGGGGTTAATTTTGCAAGGAAAGTTAAACTTTGCAATGGAATTGGTCCCAGAGCCTAGTGAATTTGGTGAAGTTTTACTTTGCAAAGAATACCCAGTCGTGCGCTTGCACAGGATGATGGAAGTCAGCAGAGCTTCACTTCTTTCTTTAAGCTCTGGGGCATATTCCCCTGCAAAGTGGACAGCCTTTTTGCCTTTAGTAAATCAACCCCTATAAGACCAAAGGTGCTGGCAGGAAGAAGGTAAGACCAAGAAAACTCAGCCTACAGTGATGGCTGCAGGTTTGGCGCTCTCACTGAGATGGACATAACCCAAGACTATTTCCTTGGTCAGTTATCACTTTATCACTTTCCTTGGGGTCACATCACAATGAACTTAGGATAGACTGTGCTAGCCAATTGTAGATCTCGTTTTGATCTCATCATCAAATTATGACTAAAGCTGATCATACATGGATTGAAATTTGGCAGGTTCAGCAGGGACTACGGATCAACTGCTCACAAACAGGCTTGCTGGAAAACTTTAGTACGATCAGCGAGGCAGTCAATAGGTTGCAGAGCTAATTAGTGTATTCTGACCAAATGCAATGACACAGCAGGAAGGATTCCCACATCCACTCCCAATGTGTGGATGGGAAATCAGTTCCGTCTTTTCCAGAGCCATGTTTTTCACTGGCTTGTAAAAGACTCAGTTTACACAGTCAGGCATCAATAATATTACTTTCTTTACCGACTTTTACACATAGTTACATTTTTTTCTTAATCTCAGAGTCCGGTACTGTGCTTGTCCACTTAATTTATTATGTCTTTTCTTCTAGGAATGTTGATGTATCGGCAGCTACAGTAATTCAATATGTGCGTAACTTCACAGTAAATGTGGACAGTGCACAAGTTATAAAATCTCTTGAAAAGAACTCCAATTTAACAAGCCTAGTCCGTATAGCCAGCCTGAATGTGAATAGTAAGTACCTGATATAACAGAATCCTCATTAACAGAAATGAATGAACTTCTCAAAAAACGTTTGCCTAATTCAATCACCTGCTTTAAAAACATCCCACCAACCCTTTTTTGTATAAGCAGAGACACATGCTTTCCATTCCTAGACACACCACATTTTTTTCTGACCTAAACCAAGAGAGGTGCTCAGATCATTTTTTTTTTTAATTTAAGGTTTTGAGAAAATCACATTTTAACAATATTGTATTGGGAAAACAGAGCAATAAAATTTGTTTTCACAAAAATATTTTTTCCAGGGTGTGGTAGCACCACAACACACATCCACAGGAACTTTTAGATATTCCAACCTGGGTAAGATGGTAAAAAAATATATATATATATTATATATTAATTTTATATATACGGTATATAAAATTAATTTTGATGAAAAGTAATGAAGCTGCTTTTAAGGTATCATCAAGAACTTGAAAATAAGGACCAGACAGGGAGGACGTTGACATGGACTGTGTTTAGTGCCAAGCCCCAATGGTGTGGACAAAAGATCTTGCCGGGCAAATTGTAGGTTCAACAAAAAAAAAAATTTGTAAAAATGATGCACCTGGACTTCCCAATGTCTGCTGGTGACAATCTCAGCTAGGTAACATGTCTTGTGTGTGCAATAAAGTTATCTGTCAGTATTCACTTCATGCATAGATATACATTTCTATGATTTTGCTACTTTTCATACATGTGTATGATCCTACCTCAACTTTTTTGGATGCTAAAGAAATCCTAAAAGCAATTACTATATATTCCACAAATACCGGATCTTCTTAGATGGAATATAATAGTAAAAACAAAATACCATTGTTTTCTTCTTTCAGATGTAATGAGCACTTCGCAAGTATTTATATTTTACCCAAGATTCACCAATATAATGTACACTTCCGATTTAAATGACAGAAACAGTCAAAGATTCAAGCAACTAGAGCAAAATGTTACAAACGCGGTGAGTGTTAATCAAATTAGTGAATCATAGTTCTAACAACAGTTTCAATCAATAGGCACATGATAACTTTTCTTATTTTGACCAATAACATATTCTGTGCTCTGATACCAATTGGTTTAAAGTGTTTTTTAACTCTTTCAGTACGGGTTTTAAAGGTTATTGTAATTCAGCATTGTTCATATCATCTGCCATTTTTTATCTGTGGTTTATCATTTAATTTTTGAATGAAAATGTGAAGGTTATTTCAGGATTATAATAGCAACATTCTAAATGTATGCTTTTTATTTTTTTTCTTCAGCTCAGCAGTATTCTTACAAATTTCAATTTGGCTCAGATAGTGGTGGATTCATTTATGTGAGTATCAACTAAGCGCTTTAAGGGGAGTCTATAGATTACAGAGACAACTGAGTGCTGGGCTGGTGGGCTTTGCAAACAGGGAACACAAGAGGGTGCCAGACTATGTGTAGTAATACAAAACCTTTAATGAATAAAAAGACAAGTGGCAACTCACATAAATATATGTGAATACCAGCTCTTGTCATCAAAATTCATGGAATTGGCTGCTCTGCATCCCTAGGGTATCCCTCATTCCAGGCCAGGAAGCTGAATTACTGTCGTAGAAATGTGTACCCCTCCTGTGCGGTCCACCGGCATATGATGCCGCTTCCGTTCCAGTACTGTGCTCCACAGAGACCCACACTTACTGGTTCCAGTTGCTTCCTGGTTTCTTCACCCTACCCAATCCGAAGCCAAGATACAGCTTCCTGACCTGGAATGAGAGCTCAAAGCAGCCAATTCTGTGAATTTAAACATTATTATTAATCTACAGCTGTTTAATTCCCTTTCTTTACCTTTTCTTCTCTTTGAGTTACTTTGGGTAAACTTTAATTGATGATATTGTAAGAATCTTACCGGCCAATTGAGAGGCCAGTCCTGTAAAACTGTTCACTCATATCCACATTACTATATACAGGATCCCAAACTGTACTTTAGTATAGTGTTTCTCAGCCTTTTTCCATTCAAGCCATGCTTTAAAGTTCTGCTCAATCTTGAAGGCACCTCATTCTAAAATGTAAAAAAGTAAACATATAGTTTTACATAACGCTACATCCCCACACATAGGACCCTCAACATTAGAGGTGATTTATACTTCCAAAGCAAACATACCTTTGCACACTGGTACTGACTAGTATTCCAATGTTTTTCTTCTCCCTCAGTTTCTTTCCCTCACTCAGCTAACGTGACAGTGCTGATAAAGAAGGATAGGGGAGGGGCAAACAAGGATGGTGTACAGGCACCCAATGTCTTCCTTATTAACCAATGACATTATTGGTTGTTAACCCCTTCATGCCAACATCACACAAATATATGGCCCCACTGCACTGAGCATTTTGCCATGGGGCCACATATTTGTGTACCTCCCTTTGTGCTGGCAGTGCGCCACACGGGACGCTCCCAGCACAGAGACCAGGGTCTCACCATGAACCCCAGGCCCCATACTAACGATCAGGACCCGGAACTTCCGATTCCAGGTCACTTGTTCGCTGTGATAGCTTCTGATTGGTGATCAGTCACTGTGAAGCCTGATCCTGTTTTTGTTTTCTGTGAATTGAGAAGAAAGATACATTGTATCTCTCTCCATCCTTGCACAGAAAAAAAAGTGTGTGTAAAAAAATAAATTAAATAATAATAATAAAAAAATAACATAAAAAATACTTGGATCAAGGTTTGATCTAGGTCAGTGCCAGGGTTAGTGTTTGGGTTAAGGTCAGGGTCAGTCATTTTTTTTGGAGGGGACAGAATTTGTTTCCTAATTAGTATCAGCATCAGTTAGTTTCAGCATGTTTTAGGTAGGTAGTACTATGGGTACATATAGCACCTAACATACACATATGTGGTATCGCTGCGATTGTCAGGCGCAGGAGAATTTATTTTGTGTTGTTCTTTGGTGGTAGGTTATGGTGGTACCATGAAATATACAGCTAAATTTAAAAAAAATATTTTTTTTTTACTATTTTGGGCCAGTTTTCCTTTGATAAAAAAAAGCAAGAGATATCCATTACCATTTATCACCAAATGAAAGCCCAATTTGTCTTGAAAAAAAAAAAACAAGGTATAATTCACCTGGATGCACAAAGTAGTTGTGATGATATATATATAAGGTTTTATTAACCACTTCAGCCCCAGAAGGATTTACCCCCTTCCTGACCAGAGCACTTTTTACAATTTGGCACTGCATCGCTTTAACTGCTAATTGCGCGGTCATGCAATGCTGTACCCAAACGAAATTTACGTCCTTTTCTTCCCACAAATAGAGCTTTCTTTTGATGGTATTTGATCACCTCTGCGGTTTTTATTTTTTGCGCTATAAACGGAAAAAGACCGAAAATTTTGAAAAAAAAATGATATTTTCTACTTTTTGTTATAAAAAAAATCCAATAAACTCAATTTTAGTCATACATTTAGGCCAAAATGTATTCGGCCACATGTCTTTGGTAAAAAAAATGTCAATAAGCATATATTTATTGGTTTGCGCAAAAGTTATAGCGTCTACAAACTAGGGTACATTTTCTGGAATTTACACAGCTTTTAGTTTATGACTGCCTATGTCATTTCTTGAGGTGCTAAAATGGCAGGGCAGTACAAAACCCCCCAAATGACCCCATTTTGGAAAGTAGACACCCCAAGGAAATTGCTGAGAGGCATGTTGAACCCATTGAATATTAATTTTTTTTGTCCCAAGTGATTGAATAATGACAAAAAAAAAAAAAAAATTACAAAAAGTTGTCACTAAATGATATATTGCTCACACAGGCCATGGGCATATGTGGAATTGCACCCCAAAATACATTCAGCTGCTTCTCCTGATTACGGGGATACCACATGTGTGGGACTTTTTGGGAGCCTATCCGCGTACGGGGCCCCGAAAACCAATCACCGCCTTCAGGATTTCTAAGGGTGTAAATTTTTGATTTCACTCCTCACTACCTATCACAGTTTTGAAGGCCATAAAATGCCCAGATGGCACAAACCCCCCCCCCCCAAATGACCCCATTTTGGAAAGTAGACACCCCAAGCTATTTGCTGAGAGGCATGGTGAGTATTTTGCAGCTCTCATTTGTTTTTGAAAATAAAGAAAGACAAGAAAAAACATTTTTTTTTCTTTTTTCAATTTTCAAAACTTTGTGACAAAAAGTGAGGTCTGCAAAATACTCACTATACCTCTCAGCAAATAGCTTGGGGTGTCTACTTTCCAAAACTTTCCACGTTGCCACTGCAAACGTGCAGTGGCAACAAAATAAATACATTTTTAAAAGCCTTTAAAAGCCTTTACAGGTTACCACTTTAGATTTACAGAGGAGGTCTACTGCTAAAATTACTGCCCTCGATCTGACCTTCGCGGTGATACCTCACATGCATGGTGCAATTGCTGTTTACATTTGACGCCAGACCCGACGCTTGCGTTCGCCTTAGCGCGAGAGCAGGGGGCGACAGGGGTGCTTTTTTTTTTTTTCCTTTTTTTTTTTTTGCTTTTTTTATCTTATTTTTAAACTGTTCCTTTCATTTTTTTTTTTTTTAAATCATTTTTATTGTTATCTCAGGGAATGTAAATATCCCCTATGATAGCAATAGGTAGTGACAGGTACTCTTTTTTGAAAAAATTGGGGTCTATTAGACCCTAGATCTCTCCTCTGCCCTCAAAGCATCTGACGACACCAAGATCGGTGTGATAAAATGCTTTCCCAATTTCCCAATGGCGCTGCTTACATCCGGCGAAATCTAAGTCATGAAATGCTCGTAGCTTCCTGTTTCTTAGGCCATAGAGATGTTTGGAGCCACTCTGGTCTCTGATCAGCTCTATGGTCAGCTGGCTGAATCACCAGCTGCATTCTCAGGTTCCCTGTTGAGACAGGAGAGCCAGAGAAAAACACGGAAGACAGTGGGGGGGGGGGGGGCATTCCCTCCCACTGCTTGTAAAAGCAGTCTAAAGGCTAATTAGCCACTAGCATTGTTTTTACATGAAAGCCAACCGCTGGCTGAAAAGAATGATACCAAGATGATACCTACACCTGCAGGCATCATTCTGGTATAACCACTAAAGTTGTGAATGGCGTACCTGAAGACAAAAAAATGGTTAACAATAAAGCACAGTAAACGGTAAAGTATAAAAAATTGCATACCTGAAAAGCAAACATGATAAAACATAATAACAATAAAACATTGCAGAATAGAATACAGTAAAAAAGAGCAGAACAATAGAGAGAGAATAGAGAGAGAGAACAATAAAACGACAACTATTTTTTAAAATTTTATATATTATTTTTTTATTTTTTTTTACACTTTTTTTTGTAACTAACTTTTATAACTGTAACCGGTTCCAGGTTCGGGTCTCTCAAAATGCGATGGCATCTTGGGAGACCCTGTGAAAGTGTGCCTAGTCTGTTCAATGCTGTACCCTACGCTAATACTCAACTAATGAATGGTAGCGTTCAAAACATTCACCAATGCAAAGACCAGGATTATCAGGACAGGAGGGACAATAATAGCGCGTGTCACGCCTATATCCGCGCTTGCTGCAGACACAACATCTTTTTTGGGGGGTTCGTTGGGTAGGGGTACTCGGGAGGACATATAGAAATTGCCTCTCATGCAGCCGACTGCATTTGGTTGGGGATGTGAATGGGGGAATTACGGGCGCTGCAGAAGTGGTGGGTTCCCAATTAGGATTGGCGAATGCAGCAGGAAGGGCGTTATGGGCATGACAGGCCTGTGTTTGTCTTCTTCTTGGTGGCAGCGGGACACTACTTGTGCTTGCCACCTCACCAGCTTGAACTGCACTTATGGGACTCGCCACGTCACCAAGTGTTACTGCAGTGCTGGTTTGACTATGACCGGGGTGTACTAGGCCGCTGGTGCTTGCCAGTTCACCAAAACACTACCAAAAAAACTGTTAGCGATCGCAGGGATCAGGCCTGTCAGTGATCGATCGATACTGCACTTGGGTGGGCTGGGCCGGGCCGGGCAGAGGGGCAAAACGCAGGTGCTAGCAAGTATCTGGGCTGATCCCGCTAACACTGCGTTTTTGGGAACCCTAAACTGCTGGGGACGCTAGTATAGATCTGATCAGATCAGATATTGATCCGATCAGATACTATACCACTAAGGGAGGTGTGCGGTGCGTGCGTGGGTGTTAGCGGTACTGGCGCTAACCTGACGCTGCCTGGGGCTGGTGCTTGCCAGTTCACCAAAACGCTACCAAAAAAACTGTTAGCGATCGCAGGGATCAGGCCTGACTCTGCGAACGCTGCAGTTATGCGTTTAGTGTTTTGTAAGTGACAGTGATCGATCGATACTGCATTTGGGTGGGGTGGGCTGGGCTGGGCGGGGCGGATGGGCAAAACGCAGGTGCTAGCAGGTATCTGGTCTGATCCCGCTAACACTGCGTTTTTGGGAACCTTAAACTGCTGGGGACGCTAGTATAGATCTGATCGGATCATATATTGATCCGTTCAGATACTATACCACTAAGGGAGGCGTATGCTGCGTGCGTGGGTGTTAGCGGTACTGGCGCTAATCTGACGCTGCCTGGGGCGACGCATATCACCGCCGGGCGATCAGGGGGCTAAACTTTTATTCGGTAATAAACGGCGGGTGCCCTGACACTATAAAAAATAAACGAACTAACCAGCGTCACCCGTAACAGTTATATGGTGATCAGTGGTGAAAGGGTTAACTAGGGGGCAATCAAGGGGTTAAAACCTTTATTCGGTAGTATATGGGGGTCCCTGACGCTATAAAACGCTGACGGTGAACCTAAATATTTACCTCCCTAACTAGCCTCACCAGCGACACTAATACAGCGATCAGAAAAATGATCGCTTAGTGACACTGGCGACAGGGAGTGATCAAGGGGTTAAAACTTTATTGGGGGGGTTAGTGGGGTACCCTAGACCTAAAGGGGGCTAACACTAACTGCCCTAACACACTAACTGTCACAAACTGACACCATGCAGTAATCAGAAAAAAAAAAAATGCTTGGTGTCAGTGTGACAGGGGGGGGGGGGGGGTCGGGGGTGTATTGTGTGCCTGGCATGTTCTACTGTGTGTGTGTGTGTGTTTTCACTCACATTACAGTCTTCTCTCCTGGGCGCCGGAATGGAAACCGCCGAGCCGAGGAGAGATGACATCATTTCCTTTGCTGCTGTTTACCATACAGCAGCATAGGAATGATTTCATTGGCCGCCGGCGATCGCGAGGGGGGGCCACGAATGGATGGCCTCCCCCTCACCTCCGATCACCGCTGGACAAAAGCCGACCGCCTCGGGCAGCGAGGGGGTCCGATCGGACCCCCGCCCGCAGGAGGCAGATCACGTACGGGTACGTGATTCTGCCTGCCTGTGCCATTCTGCCGACGTATATCGTCGTGAGGCGGTCAGCAAGTGGTTAACACATGTCAAAGTCACAAAATTGGGCTTAGGCATTTCGATTTGTATTACCCTTAGGCGTGAAGGGGTTAAGACAGCAGCTGCTGGAAGGTTGTACTTGTATACAATGAAAGCCTGCGGCTTTGTATAACTAAAAGGCAGGCTTGATCCACCCACTGGCTTGTATACAATTTTTGGGCAATTTTTAGGTATTTTGCCATGGCACCCCTGAAGAAACTTGAAGGCACCCTGGATGAAAAAGGCTGCTTTAGTATATCCAATCTGGCACTAGCTGTACATGTTTTGGAATGCTTACCTTCCCGTTTTCATACAACTACCCCATCTTTCAAGTATTGTAAAGAATCATGTCCAAATATGGTCTGTTGTGGGTAGACTAGGGGAGATCAGTAGCAGTTTTATGTGTCCCTTTTTTCGTGTAAAAGGTCAGTATACTATTTATGTGTCATGTAGAAGCTGGATTTCCTAGCCAAACTAATTTGTATTATGTTCTCTCATATACAGGCCAGGATCAGTAATTAGTAAGGTAGAAATGATATTTCCTCAAGGCGCCACAACATCTACCGCAGTGGCTCAACAGATTGTGAATAACCAAAACATTCTGCAGAACTACAATCTGACCTTGGATCCTCAATCAATTTGTAAGTGCCTGAATACCATGCTGTGTCACTTGATAGGTGATACAATATGTCTAACACCAAAACTAAGCAGGGGTTGATGAAAAAGCTTATTGTTTTGCTGTCTGTACCCCTTTAAGGACATTTTTTACTTTAGGTATGTATGGGTCTACCTGACGTGGCTGACTTTGATGTATGAAAATGAAGTTAAGGCAACTGCAATAATATTACTTGCAGTTTTTATTCAATTCCTTCTAGTCCAATATAGTTTAATCTCCCTATGATTTCAAGAAAATGGTGGGCGTCTGCACACAGATACCGACTGCCTGTTGCATAAATGTAAATGAAATGGGTAAAAGATGGCTACAACCTCCTGGCAGATGGCAGATGTAAACGTTAATGAAAACACCTTGTTTTATTACAATATACAGTCACAGAGGTTGATTTACTAAAAATGGAGAATGCAAAATCTGGTGTAGCTCTGCATAGAAACCAATCAGCTTCCAGGGTTTTTTTTTCTTTTTTGTGAAAGTCTACAAGCTGAAGCTGAAGTTAGGAGCTGATTGGCTGCCTTGCACAGCCCATCAACATCAAACTGGAACAACCATCTCTGAATGAAAGTGGCGGTCATAAACATCATCTGTCACCCATATATATTGCTGTTTTAAAATCTCTACCCCAGTGATTTGACACTTACAGCCATGTAACATGAACAATCAATATTCAGTATGTTCTAGACTTCATGGCACCATGCGAAAAAAAATGGTGAGCCGCATGCACTCCATTCGTTAGTACTCTGTGCAAAAAACATGCAGCGGGCTCCCAGATACTTCTTATTATACAATCCACCGATAGAAGGGATGAAGCACAGATCTTCTTGCTCCTGCTTTATTTAATTCTTCATGTCATATAGAAGTGGGTCTCCACTTCTCCACATATATATATTACAGGGGTTTTTTTTGAAGCGGGAATGTGGGGGAACGCAGTTCAGGCACCTCTGGCACTGAATGTATGTAATGGCTGGGGGGTGCTGGAGGGTCTATTCCTGGCTGCTGGAGGGGATCTATTGTTGCTGGGAAGGGCCTACTATTGAGTGAGGAGTCAATTGATGCTGGCTGCTGGGAGACCTTTTGTTGCTGGGGTGGATCTATTTTGCGGGGAGTAGGTATTGTGTGTGTATATATATATATATATATTATATATATATATATATATATATATATATATATATATATACATACATACATACATACATACATACACACACACACACACACACACACATACATACATACATATATATATATACATATACATACATACATACATACATACATACACACACACACACACACACACACACATACATACATACATACAGTGTGTATATATACTCTGCATTTGTCACTAAGCTATTTGTTAGTTGAAGATGTGATCTGAAACCATTGGTGATGTGGAGAAGATGGAAGTTGGTATAATAAGGGGCATTAACAATGCTGATCACATTAAAAAACAATAAATCCTACAATGGGGATTTTTAATGACTACTCAATCATTTTGGTTTGATCTTTTTTTCCTCTTAATATTTCAGATGTGCCTGGTGCAACCTTTCCCCCTACTGAGAATTCTTTTCCCGGCTATGCAGTAGCCATCATTGTTATGTCTATCTTGGCCATCTTGTGCATCCCTGTGTGTATAATCCTGGTGAGTGCCATTCTAGTTAATAAAGGAGAATAGGAACTGAGACATGCTGATGTTCTATTATATATATACAGAGCCAACCAAAAATCTATGAAGTGATATGATCTTTAGTAGTAGGTGCACCATCTTATATTCATTGTGTATCCATTCATGTTTTGGTTATGGAGAGAAGCAGGGGAGGCATGCAGACATCTTCAATGCTAGCTTATATGTAAACCTAATCACTGAAATCTCATATAAAATGTAACATGTTAAAGCAAGTTTAAACAAAATTGTCAATGTATTTAAATCTTCAGCTTTTATTAAAATAATATATGGTGACCCTGCAGCAAAAAAAGCATTTTTCTTAAATTATTTAAAAAAATAGCAATTGTTTATTACAGAGTGCAAGCTAAATGTCCTTTAGTCTGGGTTTACATGTACTGTAATAATAAACAAATCAGTGGATTTTGTGTAATTAATTTACTCTTTCCCATTTCTAGTCTTTGAAAACCGATATGTGCCTAAAGCTCCGCCGTGCTTTCACTCTCAAGCCACCATATGAACACGTTGGAGGAGTGAGCGTTCTGCCTGGCGCAACAAGCTATAGGGTAAGAAAATATTTTACCTCTTTTAAATCTAAACCTTACCTCCTCTAGAGCAATGTTTCATGCTCCATTATTTGGCACAGGTGATTTGATCAGTTTAACTCTCTTAGTTATTACCACAGCCGTTTCATCTGAGGGAAATCCTGAAAACATGACCTGCTGGGGATAGTTGAGGACTGGAGTTGAGAAACATTGCTCTAGAGGACTTTTATTAGAGCTCCACTGCTTTGGCAGTGCGGCAGTGCTCTCCATTGGCCTCTACTCTTGGTTTTCACTGTTCAAGCAATTTCCTTGTCCCAATGTGTATTACCTTTTATATTAGTAGTTAGTGACATTTAATTGGACCTTTTCTTTATTAATCAAGACCTTTTGCCAATCATCCAAGTAGCTTCCCTGGGTCTAGTGAGTGTCAGGAACATAACCCAGCATTTATATCAATATTTGTAAAGTTAAATAAAAGCATATATAGTACATCTATCCAATGCATGCACATTTCTCTGCTTTTAATGTGTTTAAAAGCACTTCAAGTACAGAAAAATACCTGTTGCCTTGAACATTGATTTTAGGTGAACTTCTAAAATCCTGTTTGGGCAGACAACACAAGGCTTTTGCTACACAAAAACCAGAGTTGTCAGCCTTAGCTGCTGGACTACAGGAACTTCACCAATTCTGCAAATTGTCCCGTTCCAATTTATATGCACACTATAAGGGGGATTTACTAAAACTGGTGCACTTAGAATCTGGTGTATCTGTGCAGGGTAGCCAATCAGCTTCTAACTTCAGCTTGTTCAATTACGTTTTGGCAATAAAACCTGGAAGCCGATTGGTTTCTATGCAGAACTTTAGTTGGTTTCTATGCAGCTTTCGTAAATCAACCCCACCGATTCATGTTCCAGGAAAGCAATGTTGCTGACTTGTCTCAGAAACACCCAACCCCCCCCCCATCACTCGCCCGCAATAGGGCCGACAGACAGACAGACACTGGGTGAGAGGGATAGATAGATAGATAGATATTGGGTGGGAGGGATGGATAGATAGAATGGACAGACAGATGAGAGAGGGATTTAGTGGTGAATGGGAGAAGCATTTGCTCCAATCAGCAGTCGCCCCCCTCCTCTCCTCTCCTGCCAGGCACATGTCACTGTCTGATCGCGAGTGAATAGCTGAGGGCAGAGGTGAAGCAGGACATCCTCCCCCCTCCCTCCACCTTCAGTCCGATCACAGGCTTCATGCTGCTACAGACAGGGTGTCAGATCATCACATTATAGGCAGATAGATAGTACTTTTGGCAGTGTGGCTTCTCCATCCACGGAGCTGCGGGGTCAGGGTTACGATTTCCCACTGGCACAGAACCCGGAAGTGACACTGCTGCCCGGGGAAAGCACCGCCCACCTGCCAATAGAAAACCCCACAGCAAGGGGAATGTCTGCAGAATGGAAGTGTTGCACCGCAATGACTCACAAAACCCTGCAAATGTGGAGTCTTGCAGGCAATCACGTGATTGCATAAATGTCATGCTACCCATAGTGCACTGTGTCCGACGCCCGTACACAGTGCGCTTAAAAGGACTTTTTTATTTTTTTTAAATTTTGTAATTTTTTTACATTTTTTCATGGTGACTAGCCGGGGGGGGCAGCGCCGGTGCGCCCCCTATGGACGGGCCGCCACTGAAGAAAAGGGCTTTTGGTAGAAGTAGCCCTAGGAGCTTGTATATATTAGTTGGAACTATGGTTCCAGAAGTTGCCTCTACAACTTTCTACAAGCCTGGTTTCACGGGAACAATAAAACAAAAAATTGTATCAAATACTTATTTTCATTTCCTGACGCAAATCCGTGGCAGCATACTAGTGATAGGCTCCGCCTCTCTTCCACTCCTTCAGGACCAGTGAAAAGCATAAATTAAAGGCCTAGTTAGGCCCCACCCCATTCTTTGTAATTAGCTACATACCGAAACATACAAGTGTGGGTCCGTATGCTGCCATGGATTGGCGTCAGGAAAGGAAAATTACGGCATTTGATACAATTTTCAGTTTTTCCTGACGCCAACATGGTAGCATACTAGTGATAACTAACTAGCTAACAGGATGGGTTCTACTTTTCAAATTAAATTTTAATTAGAATGGGACAAAAGACGGAACAGTCCTTCTTCCGCAGTCCACTAATGGCACCCAGATCTACTCCGTAACACTTGAAAAGGTATCCTGGGGCAACCATAATACTTCCCAGCAGATGGATTCTATGGATGCCTTTTGAATGTGCAGCCCAAGAGACCGAAACCGCTCTGGGAGAGTATGTATCCACTGCTGAAGGAGGTTCATGACCCCTTGCCCTATATGCACGACCAAGTCTACTAGAATCCAGGAGGTAGCCTCTTTTCCCTGATGAATTCCAGCTGGAAAGATTAAAGGCTTATTACATGATCTGAAGCGCAATTGTGGATAGGAACTTCTTTGAAGTTTTGGACACGTTCAATTTGTGTGACCCTCCTGAGTGATCCTCTGGGAAGTTAGGCAATGCCCAGATGACTGTTAGATGGAGGGCTGTCCTTAGCCCTGATACAAGATGATCTACCCGACACAAGTCTACTCCTTCTGGAAAGAAAACAATATCTTTTTCTAAAGCTCTCCGAGCTTGAATCTCAGACATCCTTCTGCTTGAAGATCTTGCGATAGATACAGCCTAGTAGGTAATGTCACAAACTGAACACTGTTCTGTTGGAGCAAATGGTCGAACTGATATAAAATCCAGTAATACTGATAGATTCCACTGGGAAAGATCCTCTTTCGTGGTGGTCAAAACCTCCTGACTGTCCTCAAAATTTGTGCAAACGAAAGGATTTCCAGGACATTTAAGCCTTGTTATTGCAGACCTAGTCAACACTTGCAATCTCAAGGAATATAAGCTAAGGCTCATGTCTAATCTGGTTTACAAGAAGTCCAGAACAGCTGTCACCGGAGGCGCAGTAGTATCAATATCTCGCCCTGCTGAGAAATAACACAAAAACTTGTTCCAGATTTTGACATAGATGTTGTTAATAAAGTGCCTTCTCACACTCCACAAGGTAGAGATCATCCTGGAGCAGGCTAGGTTCTCAAGCATCCCTTATCAGTCGTCATGTTTGCAAAATTTTAAATGTGAGGTACTAATGCGCCGCTAAAACGTGTAAACAAAATATATAGTAAAGTGCTGAAGTGCAAAAGATAACTATAAAGCAGCTGACTTCTGTAGTGTTGCCAGCACCAAAATACGCCGTGATAAGTAATGAAACAGCGCTAAATATCTCTTTAAAAATATGTTAATAAAGTGCTGGTACTATTCCTGAGTACCCCAAAAACAATCTTGAACAGATATAAAATGCTAAATGATAGAGTGCTAATGACAATATACATTCATTAATGTGCAAACTGGTGCAATAACATCAAATTCACCAAAATGGCTGATGTAACTCCAAAAAACTAGCTGTACAAAATAATGCAATAAAAATGACATCAAAATAATAACGTTCATAAAGTTGACAGATGAATCTTCAGTTGCTAAGCAATTAGTCTTTATAGGGTATATACATCAAGGAAAAGAAAGATTTCTAATACAGATAATAACTTATAGGAATCCTTTCTCCAATCCACACACTGTAAGTACTAGCCTCTCACCTCAAGGGAAGACCCCAAGTGGGTCTAGTTGTGCATCACCAGATCAAACGATGTCCTTTTCCTCCTCCTTGGGTGGATCTTGAACAGATGGTCACAGCAATCTCCAGGCTAGATTCTCCACAGACACCGAGTTCCACAACCAGCTCTTTTTAAAAAGTTTTCTCCAGGGATAAAGGGTAGAAGAAAAGAGACTCCATAGTGAAGTAGTAAAAAACTAGCATTTAATTTAAAAATATAGGCATAACAGTTTAAAAAGTGGCCAAAACCCCATCAGCAGAAAAACATGTGCCAAACAAAGAGACTTCTGTGTAACGGCCGTGACCAGAAGTGACGTCACTAAGCTCCTCCCTACGCATTACGTCACACCACACGTGACTTTGTCAATGGAAATAAATTATGCCCATACATGCACATACGAAAATGTGCATACACACATATATACAAACACCGTTTTTGTTTTGTTTTTTGTGCCATAACTGAAACCAACAGCAGGGGGCATTGAAGGAAAGCTTGCCTGTCCCAGGAAGCAGAGGGAGGAACGATCCAGAGCCAGGCAAAGGATACTCTGCCTGACCAAACCTCCAGGGCTGTTTGAGCCCCTTTTAATCATCCCTGGAGATCTATAGCTCTACCCTGTGACTCTGACCCTCATTATTAACAAGAGGGCAGCTTTTCCCAAAAGAAAAATGGCGGTCGGTACTCCCGTCAGCCAGTGTGCATGTGCAGACCAGCGCAGCCTGATGTCATCAACAGCGCCTCCAGCACAGAGAAAACAGTACAGCACAGAACAGTACAGCACAGGATAAAGCAATCAAAATGGCAAACAATCAAAAAATTGAGCCAAAGAAGGCACAGAAAAGGAAAAGATCAAGGAAAAAAAAAAGGGAAACATATAGGGAGACAGAAAAGAAAAACAAAAATAGATAGGCAGCCCTGTGAAATACAAGGGACTAAAGGAGTGAAATGAATGAACTAACTGGTCTCAGCCCCCAGACACTTACTGGCAGATTTTGTTCCTAAAGAGGAAACACTGCAGGACCCCATCAAGACCCACGGAAGGGGTTCCCAAGCTGGGACTTCGAACTGGGAGAGGCTCAACCCTGCCGGCGCAGAGGTGGAGACATAGTACTGGTTGCTCTTCACTGGTGCGTGGCGGTATGAGGGAAAAAAGAAGAATGGGGTGGGGCCTAACTAGGCCTTTAATTTATGCTATTTACTGGTCCTGAGGGAGTGAAAGAGAGGCGGAGCCCATCACTGGTATGCTGCCAAGTTGGCATCAGGAAAAGCTATTTCTTATTACAGGAACAAGGTAAAAAAAAAAGAATTATGAGACATGTTCTAAAGAGGAAGAAAAAGGTTGGGGTTAAATATGGCTAAGGCCTGGACATACACTTTAAGAAAAAGGGACATTTGTTCAAGGACAGTAAGGTGCAAACATTCTGGACAATTGGTCTACATAAAAAAAATGAAAGTGGCCATTTACATTAAACTGAAATAACCATCCCAAAAGAGAGGCGTGGGCCAACCATTGGCTTGATTAAAAGCAAATAGGATGTTCACTTTGCAAGGAAATTTTCATTTTTGCATGGGAAAAAATAATGATGTGAAGCTCTGTTGATTTCTATCATCCAAACATGTGCAAGCAAAAGTACGGTTTGATTTTCCTTGGCCATGATTGAGTACTTTTTGCAATGTGAATTTTTTTACCACATTTACTAAGCTCTGGGAAAAATTCCCATGCAAAGTGCAACTTTGTGAACAGCCTCTTTCACTTTAATAAATCAACCCCCATCTGTTATCCACAGACAATGCCATCTTAAAGAGGAGTTCCCCCTGGGAAAAAAACAATTAAAAGTCAGCAGCTACAAATACTGCAGCTGCTGACTTTTAATATAAGGACACTTACCTGTCCAGGGAGCCCATGATGTCCTCACCCTCTCAGCCTCCTTCCTACTGCACATGTGTGAGTCGCGCTGCGCGATTTGAATGGTCCCTGCTGTCTTCTGGGACCTGTGTGTCTCCCAGAAGACAGTGGGGGGGAAGGAGGTGGAGCCGGGCATTGCGTAGTTCACCGCACAAAGTGCGGAGATCTATGCTCGAAAGTGGGAGCAGATACCTGGATTTGACAGGTATCTGCTACCCCTTCCCCCCTGAAAGTTGCCAAATGTGGCACCGGAGGGGGGGAGGAATCCCATTAGCGTAAGTTCCATTTCTGGGTGGAACTCCGCTTTAACATCAACCCTGGCAATCTGGCAGTTCACACCCTTCATAATCCAATCACGCATCTCTTGTTCCACCAAAGTTACATTTTGAATTTCCCTCACAGTACTGGGAAGTGATGGGAAAAGTATTCACTATAGACACAGACAGCAATAAAAATATGACAGAAGTTCTCATCGTTCCCTATCTATCCAAGACAAAATGAACTGTCATAGTAATCTAGGTTGAATTCTGTAAATTACTGCATGGCCTGATAAGTGTATAATTGTATAATAGGGTTGGTTCTAAATACCAACTAGAAATGGTTGTTGAATAACAAATTATTAGTTTGATTATACATAATTTTGTTTAAATTTTTCCTCCAGAGCCATTCATATGAGCTACCACATTAATCACCAATTTAAGAAAGGAAAATAATGCATATCTCTGAAACTTCATGTATAAATCGAAAATTTCATACTCAGCAAGTCTGTCTTCGATTATGGATCATACTTTGCCCCAAGAGCTGGAGTATTCATGTATCGTGATATTTTTGTTATGGAAAATTGCATCCACATTTTAACAAATATTCAAGAGATGCTTCAAAGACTTTATGCATTTGCACCTTATTCAAAGCATACCATCACTAAGACGATCCATCTGCTTCTTTTCTAGAGATACGCGGCAATTTGTTCTTCTTTATTTACAGTATTTATTTCAATCATAAAAAAAAAAAAGAAAATGCTATAGGTCAAGCACACAAAAAAAGCACAGTGATTTATTTTGGTGGTACTTTTTTTTTAATCTAATGCAGGTTTTGTATAATTATAATTGGTATTAAGACTTTCTCAGCCAGTGTCATGACTACATGGAAAGGTCGGATCAGGTTAGAGTGTTAAATAACACTGTTTGACTGTTGGAATGATGTTCTTTTTATGAAATGTTATTTTACTTTTATGCCAGATGTAACGGGACACACCCCTTTCAAAAAGTTCAACTTTTGTCTCCTTAGACCTCAGAATATTTGTTCATCTCGGTAAAAAAAAAATAAAAAAAAATAACATGCTTTAGGTCAAGCACACAGAAAAAGCACTATAATTTATTTTGGTGTTACTTTTTTATCTAATGCAGGATTTGAATTATTATAATTTGTATTACGACTTTCTCAGCCTGTGTGATGACTATATGGAAAGGTCGGATCAGGTTAGAGAGTTAAAAAACACTACTTTTTATTATTTATTTTATATGTTAATTTATAAAATCAGTGGATTACAAATGATTTATAGAAAAATATAAATCCAACATGTTAGCCAATGGGAGAAATAGACTTTGTCTCTTGAAGAAAGATTTGTCATTTAGAAGTTTATAGAAAAATAACTAAAAATATATTTTGTTGGGTATTGGAGTCAAGGCTCCCAAACACACTATGGGGTTGATTTACTAAAACCTAAGAGTGCAAAATCTGGTGCAGCTGTGCATGGTAGCCAATCAGCTTCTAACTTCAGCTTGTTCAGTAAGGCTCGGTTCACACTGGGGCAACACGACTTCAGCGCGACTTTGCACGGCGACTTCGACGCGACTTCGACGCGACTTCGACGCGACTTCGACGCGACTTTAGCAAATTACAAGGCGACTTGAAGTCGCCTGCATGACAGGCGACTTCGCCTGTGGCCAATCAGCTCTCTGGGAGGGAGGGGGGGAGGGAGGGGTTTTCCCTGCAAAGTCGCTTGACTTTACAGAGAGATCCGACTTGGAGGCGACTTCCATTGATTTCTATGGTACAGGTCGCCTACCAAGTCGGATCCAAGTAGTACAGGGAGTACGCTCTGAAGTCGGAGCGACTTCAGTAGTGTCATTTAAGACGCTCCCATTCACTCTCATGTGAATCTCTTTCTGGGGCGACTTGGGGCGACTTGAGGGGCGACAAGTCGGATCCCAAGTCGTCCCAGTGTGAACCGAGCCTTAAGCTTTGACAAAAAAACCTGAAAGCTGATTGGATTTTATGCACAGCTGCAGCAGATTTTGCACTCTACCGTTTTAGTAAATCAACCCCTATGTTTTATACTATTTTGTACCTCATTATATGTAATGTTTGTCAGTTAATTGAGGAGTATTACATTTGTAATAAAAACTTTGTAAAAAATTTAATTTATATGCAGCAGTGACCATGGCAATAAATGTATTCTATGTGCATTTAACTAATTATTGAATTATTTGTTTCTTTGGTTGAACTAGATGGACCGTATCTTTTTTCAAACTAACTATGTAGCCAGCAAAAAAAAACAAACAAATTACACTGTTTACCATGTGTGCTAAAAACAGACGTGTTTCACACATTTGCAAATATATATGGAAACCACTTTGCTTCGTCAAGGTCCTTCAGTATAGTGTGGTCTCTAACACTGGTCTAAAAGAGGCTCCACAGCAAAGCGACTAGATATGTGCAATCCGTTTTGTAATGAATCGGAATTCGGACGAATTTTGCATCTTTCGGACATATGGATGCATCCGAATGTCCGAATAAAAAAATAATGAATTTCAACTAATACGAAATAAATTATAGCGGATATAATGAATGAATTTGACATGATTCGGTAATTTGTTACAGATCCAATGAAACAAAAGGTCAACTCAAAGTAAATCTTACAGTCCAATCAGCTGATTAATTTTGTGCTGGAGGTTAGATTACTGGCAAAGTGCATTCCTGAGAACTGAGTGAGAAGGGTGTTGTATTGTATTTGAGCAGAGGAGAAGAGATATCGTCATTGTGTGTGTTAATAGATTCAATAAACAAACGACTTTGCAAACTACGAATCACTATCACGAATATATATATACATACATAAATATCGAATTTCAACTAATACGAAAGAAATTATAGTGGATATAACGAATGAATTCGACATGATCTGAGATTCAGTATAACGAATATCGACACTCTACAGAAAACAAATTATCCGAGAGAGCGGGAAATCATTTTAGCACTAGACCTCCTCTGTAAGGCTCCATTCACACCAATGCATTTTTTCATGCTTCTTGCAGAAATGCAGGACATTTTTTTTAACTTGGGTTCCTATGGAACTTGTTCACATCAATGAATTTTTTGTGCCTCTGCGTTTTTGAAAAGGGTCAGGGACTTTTTTATATCAAAATGGTGCTTTTTTGCTTGTTTTGGTTCAATAGATTTCAATGGAGAAGCTGCAATTTGAATTTTGCAGTTTTCAATCTGCCCAACAACAAATCCCCCCCCCCAAAACAGCATAAAAAACGCGGATTGCAGCAAAATCACAGTAAAACTACGTTAAAAAGCACTGTAGAAACGCTCAAAGGCAACATGCTTGGATGTGAATTGAGCTTAACTCTAAACTGGTAATCTGTAAAAGGATTTTAAAGCGTCACCAATTTTTATATATAAAACAAACAAAACATTCATCAAGGCACCGCTACATAATCAGACACATTCATGCTATTCCGGGTGTGCTGTCATGAAAGTGCATGTAAGATTAAAGTGCAAATAAACACTGCAAAAATGTAAACACTTCACATTAAATGTTTAGCAAAGTCCAAAGAGGAAAAGGTGTCTCCTAGCACCTGCAGCATGGCTTTCCAATGTTAGTGGTATCCCTGAATGGCGGTGGGGATATATGCCGACCAGTAGTGACGTGAACATGCCATTTGGGGATGCCACTAACATTGGAAAGCCGTGCTGCAGGTGGTAGGAGACACCGTCATGCTACCCGTTGGCGCTATCACTGGGGCACGCTACAACGTCAATCTGTGACGAAACTAGTCGGGCGCACGACGTGCTGACATCGTCGCGACACACGAGGTCCCAGAAATGCGGGCATTTCGATTTTAAAAAACTGGCCGCATCCTCCTTTTTTCTGAGTGGAGCATCTGTGAACACCGGTAAGTGAGGACAAAAGATAGAGTGACTGCTGGATCCTGGTGTGCTGAGTGGAACTGCAGCTTTAAAGGCCCTGGCAGGGTAATCAGCCAGAGGCGTTTTGACCTCTTTACAGGTCGAATTTATCCGGTAAGCAGGCATTTCTCTTGGTGATGGTCACATGCAGTGTGCATATCATATTGAATATTTGGAATACTTCTGTGAACTCTGACTGGGAATTCAGGAGTGTGACATCTTTTCACTACCTCAAGCTCCGCACTTGTTTTTCTCTACCGATTGTGTAATATTGGAGATATATATATATATATATATATATATATATATATCTTATATATTTTTATTTTTCCTCTTTTAATTTTTTCCTAGAATAAGGACTGTTTATTGCATCAATAGTTTGCTGATATTCTTATGATTAGTATGTCATGTTAAATGTTATGCGCGACTCTGCTCTTGGTTATACTGATTTTTTGTGATATCGCACATAAGAGTTGATGCTTTCTGAATTTTTCTGAATTATCATTTATAGAGTTCATAATAAGCCTGGTTTCTCTCCCCTTATACACTTAATTTATATGCCTGTTTGAATTTGCATTTTTGTAAGTATGTCCTACAAGGGGGGAATTGAATTTAATAAATCAGTTTGAAATGGGATTATGCTATGGAGTTTTCGCTTTCTCCATGTGAATGAGCTCATTATTGTTTGACCCGTCCTTCCGGCCGCAACAGGACCTGTGGTTAATTATCCAGAGAGGATTGAAACCAAGATCAGGTGTTCCGTGTCTGTTACCCAGAGCAGTCTAGTAAGTCTGGTCTATAGGGGGATTTTTTTTACTCTCCAACCCTACACATGTGGAGGTGATGGTGAAAGGGTTATATCCAGGGTGGAATCATACACCTTTTCTTCTTTGGACTTTATTAAACATTTAATGTGAAGTGTTTACATTTTTGCAGCGGTTATTTGGACTTTAATCTTAAGCTGCGTACACACGATCGGATTTTCTGACGGGAAATGTGTGATGATAGGCTGTTGGCGGAAAATCCAACCATGTGTATGCTCAATCGGACAATTGTCGTTGGATTTTCCGCAGACAAATGTTGGATAGCAGGATTTAAAATTTTCAAATGTGTGTTGTCGGATTTTCCGAGAGTGTGTACACAAGTCCGTTGGACAAAAGTCCAAAGTACAAACGCGCGTGCTCGGAAGAAAGGACGAGCCAGAATCGGTCGGTCTTGTAAAACTTTTTTTTTTACATTTCTTCAGTTACTTTCTGGTTTCCATGCCTAGGGAAATGAGTTCATACATCCCAGAAGTCTTCAGGAGGGAATTTTTTTTGCAAAGCACACCCTACTGCCTGCATGCCTGAGCAACAGGCAGAGGAATTCCAGGAAGTAAATGGTACATGAGTCATCTGCCTTTCCTCAAGATGGCCATGGCCAGAAATGCTATGGGGCGTTTTTTTAAATAATCTCTCAGCACAAAAAAAGCACGAAAACATGGATCAATAAATTGAGTTTGCTTTGAATATTAAAAATTAATTAGATTGCGTTTGTGGTGCAATGTAGCTCCTCTTTAAAGTAGAATTCCAGGTTTCCTGTCACTTTAAGCAATTTGTTTGGGCCAACCTTTCTCAAACTAACTATTTATTTACTATAAAAACAAAAAAAACGCGCTATAAAGTATTATAAAAAATCGTGAAAGTGTATAGTCCTATACAAAAAAAAGTCCAACAATCATAGGTGAGTGACGTGAAATTCATCAATAGTACATATGTTGTAGGGTGAAGATTCAAATGAAACACATCTATGTGGTGAAATGCTTACCAGAAAGTAAGCCAAAAACGGCGAGTGGCTTAAAACCCAGCCTGGGCCTTTAGAAAACGATCCCAATGTGACAGGATAGGTCACACTCGTCCCGTGTGTTCAGATCCACAAAGGATTACCCAAAAATATATAGCAAAACATAGCATAATACTGATAACATAAAAAACTCAAAAGAAGAGAATAGTGCAACACTCATCAAAAAACAAAATCATATATATTCATAAAAACATCCAGTGTCATAAACACACATAGGATCGTTACGTGAGTGCCATGCAATCATGCAATAAAGTGTGTTTTCCCTAAATGGGAAAAAAATGTACGTGAACCTTACACAGAATCTGTTTACCAGATATTAAAGGCCACATATAAAAAGAAAAAGTGTGTGAGTGTGGCGCTGTCCCAAAGTTGTAAAAGGAAATATCTAGATATATACAATTATATCCAAGGTGTCATGTGTTGTATTCCTTTGAGTGAGATATGTATGACCGTATCTCACTCAAAGGAATACAACACATGACACCTTGGATATAATTGTATATATCTAGATATTTCCTTTTACAACTTTGGGACAGCGTCACACTCACACACTTTTTCTTTTTTCACTATCTTCCGCTCATTCCACCCTCTGTGGAGTCAGCGTATGTGAGGGCAGCAGTCTATCATTAAGCAATACACTTCCCACCCAGGCTATTATATCCATTTGCGCGGACTCCCTGTTTCTTTTGTTACAAGCCACATATAAAACCTGCTTACCAGATGGCAAACTATTGTGAGCAGAATCCACACAGCTGAAGACTTAACACCATAAGGAGTGACAAAGGGTATGAAATTCCAGCGAACCTTATGAAAATCCTGCTTACCAGATGTCAAATATAAGTGAGCAGATCAACATAAACACAGCCCGAACTTCCTGGCAGGAACAGCGTGGACACGTCCAGCCGATCTTCCTTGAACGGTCACTCATCAGCACTCCCCTTGGTATTTATTTATTATGTATGTGCTATAATCTATGCTATGCTGTGTTCCAACAGTAGTACAGGCAACTTCCCATTTGCTGCTAAAATAAAGAGGTGGCCTGAGTGCTTGGTGGAGATGGAAATAATGTCATCCATTTGCATTTCCACTAAGAATAAACTGATAAATACGAGGCTTCTCTAGAATGGCAAAGAAGCCTGCAGGCTGACAGTGTTTAGTTCCAGCAGCAGGCAGGAGCAGAAATTCAATCGGATTTGTCATTCCACATATCTACAAACTTGCATATCTCCAAACAGGGGTGATTTACCAAAGGAGTAGATATAAAGGTAAGCCTCTGTAAAAAGGAGAAGTTGCATTTAATTAATTTAAGCATTTTGTGTTTATGTTATTTTTTTTAAGTTACCTATGCACATAAATAAAAATTCTAATTGAGCACACAGGGACCCCACAAAAAAAAAAAAAAAAAAAAAAAAACACACAGCATGGTCTTTTCCCTAAAAATACATGAGATCATTATCCTTGGCTCCACACAAAAAAAAGCTACAGGTGAAGGAGTCTCTCTAAATTCCATACCAAGCTGCTCTGGTATAAAATTTTAGGAGGGAACTGAAATAATTTGAGTCATTACTGTAATAATAACGATAATTCAATAATTCATATTGATGAGGAAAGTTCCAAGAAAATCCGTTCAGTTTTCATGTAAAAACTCAAAAATTGATTTAATAAAAATATCAAAATATTACAAAAACAATGTCAAAGTATCATTAATAATGTATTATATTCTTAAGATGAAGATTAAATCAGATGTGTCTGTGTGTAAAAGTAGCAGAAATGTCTTGGGATGTATGTGTGTGTCCTCGTGGAGTGTAAGCTGCAGAATCTGACTGTCTCCCCTCCTGTTACAAGCTTTCTACTCCTAAAATCCAACCCTCACCTTTTTCCTATAAAGGCTGGCTTAAAGTTTGTTTTTCACTTGTAGTCCTATAGAAATTCCCGGGCTTTCAATGAACAGTTTCCTTCCCACCTTTCTGACAAGGGTGGGGGTCACTCAGTCTCTAACATTCCCGAGGTGTGGACTAAGAGGAAAGCTATATGAAACCATTTAATTTAATATACAAGTTTCCTTTCTAACATCTAAATCAAATACTATATTTAGATTATTCATTTAAAACGCAATGTTCTTAATAATATCTTAATCAAGAAATATTGTAATATAAAGAAATCATGATTTTTAACTAAAACTTTGAAACCCCTGGCATCTAAAGAAATGTGAGACCTTTCTTCTCATGTGATGGGAAGGTGAAAGGTCAGCTCACTCTTAATTACTGCCATATGTGGGCTCTCCCAAGAAATTTGAAGCTTCAAACAAAATATATCTTAAAAAATATATAGAAGTCTATATATTTCACTTTTCCATATCCAAATATAAATATTTAAATGTATCCAAGTCCATTATTCTCAGAGACCCAATCCATTCATAAATTCTGATTTTCTAATATTTCCCTCTCAAAATGATTAAATAATCTTATAATTTTCTTATCTAAATCCATTTATACCTCAAATGCATCACATTCATATCCATACATACTTTTAGATCTTAAGATAATTGACTTGAATATATTTTCACTTTTGATTCCATGTAAAGAAAAGTGAACTTCATAAACCTTTTGCTTCATATACCATAAAAAATATTTTCACCCTTTTTTCTTTTACCAAATAAAGCAATTCCCCTAATTTCAGAATCCATAAATGTATCATTGTTGTACAATACTTTGAAGTATGGATATCACTTTAGAAATGTATGTTTCATATTTTCCCTCCAAATTGTGTTTACCATAAATCTATAATCCATACACCCTTTCAAATAATCTTTGTCAAAATTTGAACAAAAAAAACAAAACAACATATTACAATGTAAAAGTTAGTCCTAACTATATCTATATGACTTAAACAAATGTACTGTTATCTTAATCAACACCAGATGTTCCTTCTAACTAGAATGACTCAATTGTAAGGATGTTTAACCCTTTCAACTCTGAAAATACGCTATATATGATTGTAAAAATTGATGTGTAAAAAATATCTCATCTTGATATGATAAACATGGCCTGTTACATAAAAATGAATATAAATCTTAAAACTGCAATATATCTGATAGAAAAATTATTTCATCAGTAGTCAAAAATCAAAAGTCAATTGTTTTAGAAGTTTCTTTCTTATTAGAAATCAAAGTTTTTTCTTCTTCTTCTTCCTGCACTCTGTAAAGTTGGAAAAACTTTATTGAACATTAAAACGACAACAATTATTATAATAAATGAATCTCTTCTTATCAACTCTTCTCCCAGAACTGATATTCTTAAACTTCAAGGTTTTGTTTTCATCTGGAAGATCTAGAAATATTAAATTTCTTTTCTTTTGGTGACTTACAAGTCAGATCCTAAAATAGAATGCAGTATCATTATTGAAAATTTAAATGAATGCAAAATATACCTTCATTTACATACCACAATTCTAATATTTTATTATGACATAAAAAACATATTTTAATAATAACATTTCTAATTACCTTACTTTGCTCTATTTTTTTTAAACTGACCTATACTCCTTAATTTATTACTCTGTGTATTTAAACGATAACAGGATGCAATTTCTTTTTTTTGTCATTATTCAAAACCTTGTTTTCACAAAGAAAGGTTTCAAATCAACCCCAGAAGACTGAAGCAAACTGTATCCATTCACTTCCCCTCTTTAAGATTTCAGAGTAATGCGTGCTGTACTGTACTTCTAGCATTTTTCAATTCAGCATTTTCTATAGAATTTTTGCTGAATAGCATAACCATTCTTTGGGTAACACATAGGAAGACCCGTTGAACAATCCTTAATAGCATTAACAAATACTGGCTCAAAGCTTCGCTCAGCACTTCTAAAAATACCAAAATATCTAAAAATTACAGATTTTCTGAGTACATTTAACTGAGAATGTTCTGTTACCAAATGTACCTGTATAGGTTTAAATTGTAAAGTTTTAAAAAAAGGGCAATATTTGTCATATACCGTATTTATCGGTGTATAACGCGCCGGCGTATAACACGCACCCCAAGTTTAGGAGAGAATTTTAAGGAAAAAAAACTTACATTTAAATGCCTATCAATGCAGCCTTGCACAGCGTCCATCTGCATGCTTGTCAGTGTCATTTGCAGCCTTGCCAGTGTCTTTTGCAGCCTTGTCAGTGTCCATCTGCAAGCCTTGTCAGTGACATTTGTAGACTTGCCATCGTCATGCAGCCTTGTCAGTGTCCATCTGCAAGCCTTGTCAGTGACATTTGCAGCCTTGCCCAGGCTGCAGTTAAACTGCAGTGACTTGTCAGTGTCACTGCAGTTTGAAAATGGCGCCGCCGGCGCCGAGATACACAGGGCCGGCTCTTCTTGGCTCCTCTCATAGTCCCACCCAGTCCCGCCCTATGATGGACATAACACAGGTCTAATGGCAGGACTGGGCGTGACTGAGTGGAGCCGAGCGCCGCCCATATACACACATAGCCGAGTGTACTCGGCTAGGTTCCGCTAGCTCCGCTCACAGTCATGCCCAGTCCCTGTGTTATGTCCATCATAGGGCGGGACAGGGCATGACTGTAAGCGGAATTTGCCAAGTACACTCGGCTATGTATGTATATCGGCGGCCGACGCTCGCTCCGCTCACAATCAGCGGGGGGGATCGGCGTATAACATGCACCCGCGATTTTCCCCTCATTTTAAGGGGAAAAAAGTGCGTGTTATACGCCAATAAATATGGTAATTCTCCTGAATGAATTTTCTTTAAAAGAACTTTTAATGACAGATAGGGGAGGGGTGGGGCAGGGGAAAGGGATTAGGAATAAAGTGGATGTATGTTAAAAGGATTTTGTATGTTATATACAAATTTTTTTTTTTTTTAATAAAGATCAAATTAGAAAAAAAAAAAAATTTAATGACAGATAAGGTGTCTGTAATATGATCCTACTAGATCTCACAATTTCTTCTGTTACTTTGACTGCAAAATAAACACTTAACAATTGCTTCATATTTGTGTCAAGTCTTTTCCATATTTGTCAAACCTCTGGAAAAAAAACTATTATTTCCAATTCACCATCTTTTACCTGAGATAAAATCACTGAGATGGAATTCTCAGATACATCAGTAGACAATAAAACAGGCGTTGATATTCCAATTTCGATTGTATTCAATGAAGGAGCTTTCTGTAACTCCCTTTTCAACATTTCAAAGGCATCTGTTTGGGTTTGACTCCATTGATCAAACACAACATCTTTTTGTTTCAAGAAATCAAATAATGGTTTAACTTTATCATCATATTCTTGTAAAAACTCTTTGCAACAATTTCACTCAAAAATTGATAAAATGCCTTGTAAGATGTTGGAATTGGAATAGCAGAAATGTTTCTAACTTTTTCCTGTGATAACGGTCTCTGTCCATGACTAATTTGCATATGAAGAAATTTAACTTCATCTTTCATTAAGTACATCAGTACTGACTCTGTGTTCAATTTCAGCCCTGCTGTTTGTAATGCCGCGTACACACGAGCGGACTTTCCGGTGGACTAGGTCCGACGGACTTTCTACTAGGTCCGACGGACTTCCTGAACCAAGGGACTTGGCCACACATGATAGGACTAAGTTCATTCATAAGTCCGTTCGGTTTGAACGTGATGACGTAAACGGGACTAAAAAAGGAAGTTCAATAGCCAGTAGCCAATAGCTTCCCTTGCGTCGTATTTGGTCCGTCGGACCAGCACACAGACGAACAGTTTTCCCAATTTTAGTCCGTCGGACTTTGAGTCCATCAGACAGATTTGAAACATGTTCTATTTTTAGGTCTGTCGGATTTTTATCCCGAAAAGCTATCAGACTAGCCCACACACTATCGGATTGTCCGCTGGACTAATCCCGTCGGACCTAGTCCGCCGGAAAGTCCGCTCGTGTGTATGCGGCATAACAGAATAAATAAATCCGTCAAGAGAGTGACATGTTCCGCTGTATTTTGTGCAGACAGCAAAATGTTGTCCACATGCTGGAAAATACATTTTGGTCTAGAAAATTTTGATAATACTTTCTCCAAGCACTCGTGCACTAAACCATCACTAATTTCCAGTACTGGAATTACTGTAGTGAATACATAAGTTTCTTTATTAAAGCTGAAGGCAAGTTTATAATGACAGTTTTTCGTTAATGGTACCGAAAAATGACTATTGGCGATTTCCAGTACTGAAAATACTTTGGCCTTGGCATCCATGTGTGACATTAAATTTAAATTAGGAACAATAGGTTTGTTATTTGTAATGCATTTATTCAGTAATCTTAAATCAACTGATAAAGAATTACGAATCATCAGCATTCTTGATAGGTCAAATACAATTATTTACCACCGATTGTGCCTTCTTTAATATTCCTTGTTGTAAAAATAATTGTACAATGTCAGAAACTGGACTTATTGATTCTTGTGGCAACTTATTTTGAATTTGGTGTTTAGGATCTCTTCCCTCAATTTCTATTTCAATATCTTTAACCGCTTGCCGACCGCCGGCCGTCAATTGATGGCCAGGCGGCGCGGCTCTCGTTGCGGGAAGGCGTCATATGACGGCCTCCCATTTAAACAGGGAATGCGCGCGATCGTGCGTGCGTATCCCTGTTCCTTCGGTGGCGGCGTGTCACGGAGACACCGCTCGCCACCGAGGGGGGTGAACAGCCATTGGACATGGCTGTTTACCACGTGATTGGCCGTGATGAAGTCACGGCCGATCACAGATAGGTCCACCCCATTGTGCACGGCGCATGCGCACATCGGTGGCGGAGTGTTCCCGGGAACACTACTCGTCACCAACGCCGGTAAACAGCCATTGGCTGGCTGTTTACCCACGTGATCGGCTGTGATCCATTCACAGCCGATCATAAATGTAAACACAGAGCGGTAACTAGCTGTTACCAGCTCTTCTCTCCTCACACACCGTTTCCAGTGTGAGGAGAGAAGAGCCAGAAGCAGTGAGTTACTGATCTGTGTTCTGTAGTGTCTGCACCAACACCACACCTGTCCCATCGCCCCCCCCAATTGTCATCTGTCACCCAACAGTCACCAGTGTCACCCAATAAAGTGCACCTGTCACTTAAGGGACTGCCATCAGTGACCGTCAGCGGTGCACCTGTCACCCGTCACAAATCAGTGACCATCAGCGGTGCACCTGTCACCCGTCACAAATCAGGGACCATCAGTGGTGCACCTGTCACCCGTCAGCTATCACCCGTCACCCATCAGTGACCGCCAGCCATCACCCGTCACCCATCAGTGACCGCCAGCCATCACCCGTCACCCATCAGTGACCGCCAGCCGTCACCCATCAGTGACCGCCAGCCGTCACCCATCAGTGACCGCCAGCCGTCACCCGTCACCCATCAGTGACCGCCAGCGGTGCACCTGTCACCGTCACAAATCAGTGACCGCCAGCGGTGCACCTGTCACCCGTCACAAATCAGTGACCGCCAGCGGTGCACCTGTCACCCGTCACAAATCAGTGACCATCAGCGGTGCACCTGTCACCCGTCACAAATCAGTGACCATCAGCGGTGCACCTGTCACCCGTCACCAATCAGTAACCGCCAGCCATCACTCGTCACCCATCAGTGACCGCCAGCCATCACCCGTCACCCATCAGTGACCGCCAGCCTTCACCCGTCACCCATCAGTGACCGCCAGCCATCACTCGTTACCCATCACCTGTCACCCATCAGTGACCGTCAGCCATCACCGATCACCTGTCACCTTTTAGTGACCGTCACCCATCACCAGTAACTGTCCGTGGCCTGTCACCCATCAGTAACCATCGCCTGTCACACCATCACCGATCAGTGAACGTCAGCTGCCACCCATCGCACAGCCCATCAGTGACCGTCACCTGCCACCTGTCACACCGCGTCATGTCCAAAAGAGTATACAGCAGTGAGGAGGCGTTCCAGATCCTCTCCATGACCGATGAGAGCAATGGGGAGTTCTCATCAGATTCCAATTCGGATTCGGATTCAAGTTCTGCATTTGAACCAAATAGTGAATCGGCAAATGATTCGGAGGAAGAATGGGTCCCTCCCAAAAGGGCACGGCATTCTGGAAACCAGGATTATATTCCCAGGCCCAGTACCAGCGCTGCCACCACCAATAGGCCCCAGGAACAAATTCCCAGGCCCAGTACCAGCGCTGCCGCCAGCGTTAGGCCCCGGGAACAAATGCCCAGTACCAGCGCTGCCGCCGGCGATAGGCCCCAGGAACAAACGCCCAGACCCAGTACCAGTCCTGCCACATCACGCCTGAGTACCAGCACAGGAAATTCCAATCCAACTACTGGAGTGTCACATCCCCCAAGAGCCAGGGCCTCTACATACATGCCAGATGGTCTTGCCAACCCAATATGGCTGCCTTCCAACTCGGCATCGCCAATTATTCCCCCGTTCACAGCACTGCCAGGTGTGCAGACCAACACCCGAAATTTCTCAGAGATTGATTTCTTTCATATGTTTTTGCCCGACACTATGCTGCAATTTATTGTGGACCAGACAAATTTGTATGCCCAGCAATATATTGCCAACAACCCCCAATCATCCTATGCCCGTCCTTTTGAGTGGAGAGATCTGAATTTGGAGGAGTTCAAAATGTTTATGGGCCTCACCCTAAACATGGGGATTACAAAAAAAAAATGAAGGACATGCCTATTGGTCCACCAACCCTATCCACAATATGCCCATTTATTCTGCCCTAATGTCCAGGTCCTGATACAAGATGATAATGCGCTTTCTTCACTTCAGCGACAAACACCCAGTGCCCTCCCCACAATCATCCAAATTACGACAAGTTATACAAGATTCGCCCACTGATACATTGCTTTTCTAAACAATTTTACACCAGCCTGCCCCTTTTCAAACACTTATACACTGCAAAAACCCTGGCCTGTGGAACCTCCAGAAAAAATAGAAAGGGCTTCCCACAATCTTTAGCGAACAAAAAGCTGCGAAGGGGGGAAAGAGCATCATTGAGATGCAATGAAGTGCTGGCCTTGAGGTGGAAGGATAAGAGGGACGTGCACATGATGTCCACCATCCATGAAGACACTGCAATTGAGGTACAAAGAAGACAAGGTCCCATTGAAAAGCCAACATGTGTCCAAGATTATAATCTCTACATGGGGGGGGTAGATTTTAACGATCAAATGATTCAGCCCTATTTGTCAATAAGGAGGTCCCGATTCTGGTATAAGAAGGTAGCAATTTATCTCATCCATTTGGCCATATACAATTCCTATGTAGTCTACACCAAATCCATTAAAAGCCCCGCCCCCTTCCTAAAATTCATAATAGAAGTTGTCACGTCCCTCATCTATCACCAAAGACCCCCCCCAGAAGACCTTCGCTCTGAGGCTGTTTGCCGACTCCATGAGCGCCACTTCCCCTTCAGCATTCCACCATCTGAAGCAGGCCGAAGACGGCAAAAAAAAATGTTGCGTGTGCACCAAAAGAGGATTTAGAAAAGATACCAGCTACCATTGTCCCCAGTGTCCCTCCCAACCTGGCCTTTGCATTGGTGAATGCTTCCAACTTTATCATACATCCATAAAATATTAGCCCATATTTTTAACCATTTTCCCATTTTCATCATCTGGGCTGACCATTTTCCATTATTTCCCAAATAACCATGCCACTGCCTTCCATGTGAACTGACCCTGGCCTGTTTTTTGACTGTGCCTCTGCCTACCGTTTGGACTGCTTTCATGTGAACTGACCCTGGCCTGTTTTTTTTTTTTTTTAATTCAGTACTTTTTTTTATTCTTTTCATAGCAGTACAAGTTATACATTTCTCCATACATTTTATTCCAGATACATAATCTTGCTTCTAACATTCACCCACCCCAAAAAAAAAAAAAAAAAAAAAAAATTTTTTTTTTTTAAAGAAAAAAAAAAAAAAAAAAAAAAAAAAGGGGGCAAAACCCAACGACAACAAAAATAGATTTCTTCCCCCTGCTGTATCTCTCCCCCCCCGTGACCCCAAAAGCCCCCCCATCCTCCCATCCTCTACCCAGACCCAACATTGTCCCCCCCCATATTGATTCATCTTTTATTTTCATTGTCCCAGGCCTCTACCCAGCTTTTTCAGATAGCGTCAAATTTATCTTGGCTCCCTCTATGTGTATAAATAAATTCCTCCTTTATTATGGTTTCTTTTATTTGTGTTCTCCATTCTTCGACCGTTGGGGGGTATATAGATATCCACTTCTGAGCAATTAGCTTTCGTGCCTGAAACAAGCCTCTCGTCATTGCGGTATGGGTATGTTTTGAAATATTTGGTTCCTCCACTATATTTAATAAACATAAATTTGGATCTAGTGAAATTTCTATACCTAATGCGCTATTTATGTTTTTAATTATATCCTGCCAGTAACGATGGAGTTTGGGGCATTTCCACAACATGTGTATTAGATTAGCCGGTGCACCACTGCATCGGGGGCATAAGGGAGATTCCCTGCGTTTCCATTTAAATAGTTTTTCGGGGGTATAGTATGATCTATGTGTAATAAAAAGTTGTGTTAATTTTTGAGTAGCTGACAGAGATACCTTTGGGATCGCAGACAAGACCTCCGACCACTGAGCGTCAGTCAGTGCTCCCAGGTCTCGTTCCCACTGCGACCTGGCCGGCACCACTACCGTTTCCTTAAATTTACACTGCAATATCTCATATATTTCAGAGATAAGTCCCTTCTTTTGATCCCTTTTCTTCAACAATATTGTTATTTTAGAGACATTAAGCTTAAATACAGATGTACGGGCCTGGACATGAAAAGCATGTCTAAGCTGGAGATACTGAAAGAACCTCTGTCTTGGAATCCCGAATTCCTCAGATATTTGCGCAAATGATTTTATCTTATCGCTCTAAAACAGTTGTTCCACATATCTCAGCCCCTGAGTTTGCCAAAGCCCAAATCCCTCCAATCTCTGCACTTCCTGATAATTTGCGTTATTCCATATTGGTGTATAGGAAGTATAACCTGTAATGTTAGTAATCTTTTTTATTGCTAGCCATACCTTACTGAATAGCTCACCTGTCATGAATTTCTTATCTTTTTGAAAGGTTTTTGTCTCTAGTAGGGACATCATTGAATATCCCTTACCCAGTGGAAGTAATAACCCCTGTATGGGATCATTCTCATCTACCTCTGTCCAGCCAAAAAATTGCTGGGTTTGTGAAGCCAAAAAATAATTTTTTGGATGTGGGATAGAGAGTCCCCCCTCATCTTTAGCCAGCATTAAGGTTGTTAATTTAATACGTGCATATTTTTTCTTCCAAATGAGTTCGCGAAAGAGCGATTCTATCCTTTTAAACCAAAATGCGGCTATCCACATCGGGCAATTATGAAAAATGTACAATAATTGTGGGGCCCAAATCATCTTTATAAGATTGGCTCTGCCAATCACAGTTAGTGGGAGTTTGCACCAGGTCCGACATTTATCTTTAAGCCTAGTCAATAGTGGTCCAAGGTTAAGGTCCACATAGTCCCCCACTTTTCGAGTTACCTGGATCCCTAAATACTTAATTTTATATTTTATTTGAATTTGTTTTGCACAGTCTGGTAATGAAATTTTGGCTTTATATAGTGGCATCAATACCGACTTCTCCCAGTTGATGCGAAACCCAGAAAACTGTCCAAATGCAGATACAAGTGCCATGAGTTCCTCTAAGGATTTTGTGGGGTCGCTCAGAAAGATTAAGGCATCATCTGCATATAAGGATATTTTGTCCTCTCTTCCTGCACGTCGGAATCCCTCTATCCCCGAAGACTGTCTAACTGCGGCGGCCAATGGTTCCACCGCCAATGCAAACAGCAACGGGGATAGAGGGCAGCCTTGTCTAGTTCCCCGGGATAACGGGAAAGCTGGTGACATAGTGCCATTGATACGCAGCCTTGCCCTAGGGTCTTTATATAATAATTTTAGCCAGGTTATAAAGCCTGGACCTATACCAAAGGCAATCAATACCATCCATAGATACTCCCATTCTACCATGTCAAATGCCTTCTGGGCATCCAATGACAGAATGGCACCAGCTCCCCCGTTGTCCATTGGCAATTGCAGATTCAAAAAGAGCCTGAGAATATTTGTTGCTACTGATCTGGAGGGGATGAACCCTGTTTGGTCCCTATGGATCAAAGTATCAATATGTCTGGATAACCTATTTGCCAAGACCTTAGCTAGTATTTTAACATCAGATGTAAGGAGAGATATTGGGCGATAAGAACCGGGCTTTAGTGGATCTTTATCTGGTTTTAGAATTATGATTATTATTGTTTCCATCATCGATTTAGGGAGTTCCCGTGTGACATATGCTTCATTGAGTACTTCGAGGAGTTCTGGGATCAGAATCTGACCGTATAGTTTATATATCTCCACGGGGAGTCCATCCATCCCTGGAGCTTTGTTGTTTTGAATTTGTCCCACTGCTTCCTCCAGCTCTGCCATTGTTATAGGAATATCCAAGGATTCCCTTTCTATTGAGGTCAGCTTGGGCATAGTTAGATTATCTAAGAATTGTTCAGTCTTTTCCTTTACATTTAAGTTTTCAGATTCATACAACTGTGAATAGAAATCTACAAATATATTTTGGATGTCCTCTGTATCATACTTTACTGTCCCCTTTCTGTCTTCAATAGCAGCTATAGTGGATGGGCCTTCCTGGTTCCGTGTTATCATTGCTAACATATGACCCACCTGTTCCCCCATTTCATAGTGCTTTTGGTTCTGCAAGAATCTATTATTCTCTGCCTTGGTTAAGACCAGATTTTTATATAGATTCTGCGCGTCCTGCCATGCTCCAAATTTCTCCCTATTGGGATCTGATGTGTATTCTTGTTCTGTTTGCTTAACTCTCTGGGTTAACTCTTCCTCCCGCTGTCTTGTGGCTAATTTAATTTTAGATATTTCTTTAATTATTAGGCCTCTGAGGTATGCTTTCATTGTATCCCACACCATCATCGCGGAACTTGAGCCCTTATTATCTCCAAAAAAGCCCATTAACAGTTGTTTTATTTGACTACTCTCTGGGATCAAGGATAGCCACTGTGGATTGACTTTCCACATTGGCCGAATCAGGTGTTCTGTCCCTGGCCTGTTTTTTGACTATGCCTCTGCCTACCGTTTGGACTGCTTTCATGTGAACTGACCCTGGCCTGTTTTGTGACTATGCCTCTGCCTACCGTTTGGACTGCCTCCACGTGAACTGACCCTGGCCTGTTTTATCAACTACTCTACTGCCTACCGCTTGGACTGCTTACATGTGAACCGACCCTGGCCTGTTTTATGGACTATGCTTTTGCCTACCGCTTGGACTGATCTGTTGCCCTGCTACTGTAGTACACAGGGGTCTCACATATGTGAGGGGCTCCAGAATTGTTTTTCCGGTTGGAGAAAACAATTATTTTTATTTTCTACGGGTTTCGGAATTTGGGTCTGGAGTCCGGAGGCTTCATAGAGATTTGGGTGGGTCGAAGCCTGTGCCCCTGTGCACAGGTCTTACCTGATTGTGGCCCTCAGCCTGCTGCTGACTTACTGCCACCATGCCCATGCCTGTCGCATGAATGGACCACACCGCTACCTGGACCCTGGACTATGCAAATAATTAGCTGTAGCAGGAGGCAGTATGTTTATGAAGGGCTGGAGAGCGGTACAATAATGAGTGTCTGCAGTTAACAGTGTACCAGGACCAATATTATGGCTGTGCTGGCTGTCTCTGCCTGGACAATTTCTATGGACTGTGCTGTGCCGACTATAGACAATATTCCTGCCTGCTGCCTGGATAGTTAATATTGCTGTCGCTAAGCACCTCCCTGCCTGCTGCCTGGACCAGTGCTCTCCTCTGTGGATACTACTAAAAGCACAGGTAATGCTTTTTTTTTTTTACCCTTTCTGCAATAGAATTTATTTTGGATTGTAATTCTTGGTATGTGCATGCTATGTGTTAGAGATATGAAGGGTTTTCAAAAATGATAGGTTGCCAGGAAATTATATAGGTCATTTATGCTCCTAGAACGCCTGATGGTGCTACTTGGATGTTGGCCCTCTGTATGTGGCTAGGCTGTGTAAAAGTCTCACACATGTGGTATCGCCATACTCAGGAGGAGTAGCAGAATGTATTTTGGGGTGTCATCTTTGCTACGTACATGCTATGTGTTGGAAATATCTGATAAATGGACAACTTTGTGTAAAAAAAAAAAAAAAAAAAGCGTTTTCATTTTTTTCCACATTTTCCAAAAACTTTTGGAAAAAAATGAACCGTTCAAAAGACTCATTATGCCTCATAGATTGTACGTTGGGGTGTTTGCTTTCCAAAATGGGGTCAGTTTGGGGGCAATTCTATTGTCCTGGTGCTCCAGGGCCTTCAAAATGTAAATGGTGGTTGAGAAATGAGATGTGTCATTTAGGCTCGTAGAACGCATGAAGATGCTACTTCAATGGTCGGCCTTTGTATGTGGCCAGGCTGTGTAAAAGTCTCACACATGTGGTATCGCCATACTCAGGAAGAGTAGCAAAATGTATTTTGGGGTGTAATTTGTTGTATGCATATGCTCTGAGAGAGAAATAACCTGTTAATATGACAATTTTGTAAAAAAAATTAAAATTTTGCAAAGAATTGTGGGAAAAAATGACAACTTAAAAAAATTCACCATGCTACTTACTTAATACCTTGGAATGTCTACTTTATAAAAAGGGGTCATTTAGGGGGTATTTGTACTTTTCTGACTTGTTAGTGTCCCAAGAAATGAGATAGACCATCAGTACATCTGTGTGATCAGATGTGATCAATTTTCAGTGATTGGCACCATAGTTTGTAGACTCTATAACTTTCACAAAGATCAAATAATTTACACTAATTTGGGTTATTTTTACCAAAGATATGTAGCAGTATAAATGTTGGCCAAAATTTATGAAGAAAAATTACTAATTTGCAAAATTTTATGACAGAAACAAAGAAAAAGGCATTTTTTTCACAAAATTTACGGTCTTTTTTATTTATAGCACAAAAAAAAAAAAAACCCACTAGTGATTAAATACCACCAAAAGAAAGCTCTATTTGTGTGAAAAAAACGGAGTTACTTACCGGTAACATCCTTTTCCAGGAATCTTTCAGGACAGCACCATAGAGAGACACCGGCTCCTCCCCTCTTAGGAAACACCGCCTTCCAATTCAATATTTAAATCTCATCCTCCCAACGGCCCCTCAGTTCTTCACGAGTTCCTCCGGCCAGCTGGGGAGACACAAGAATACGTCATACAAATCTTTATCTTACCTGACGTTCTCATGCGATGAGTTCTCATAGACAATCAAAAACCTGGGTGGGTACTAGTGCTGTCCTGAAAGATTCCTGGAAAAGGATGTTACCGGTAAGTAACTCCGTTTTTCCCCATTCATCTTTCAGGACAGCACCATAGAGAGGATAAGCGAGCACCTTACCTTAGGGAGGGACTACTGCCTGCAGCACCTTACGCCCAAAGGCTTGGTCTTTGGCTGACAGCAGGTCCAATCTGTAATGCTTCACAAACGTGGAAAAACTGGACCACGTTGCTGCTCTACAGATCTGCTCCGGAGAAGCACCAGCCCACTCTGCTTGAGAAGTTGCCACTGCCCTGGTGGAATGTGCTTTAATACCCTCCGGGGGCTCCAAACCCCCGATTACATAGGCCTGGCTAATGGCCAACCTTAACCATCTGGCTATTGATCGTCTAGAGGCTTTGAACCCTTTCCTAGCCCCTGAAAACAATACAAAAAAAGAATCGGATTTCCTAAACTGTTTTGTACTATCTAAGTACTGAAGGACGCACCTTCTAACGTCCAGTTTGTGAAAAATATGCTCCTGTTCCCTCACAGGATTCGAACAGAAGGTAGGTAAAATAATTTCCTGGTCCCTATGAAAACTAGAGGCCACTTTTGGTAAAAAGGCCGGATCCGTTTTAAAAATCAAACGGTCCGGAAAAACCTGAAAAAAAGGCGCCCTAATAGAAAGGGCTTCGAGTTCACTTACTCTCCTTGCTGTGGTGATCGCCACCAAAAACACAGTTTTGAGGGTGATCAACTTCAAGGTACAGGATTCCAATGGCTCAAAAGGATCCCCTGTAAGAGACTGTAAAACTAAGGAAAGATCCCACACTGGGAATGGGGAACTTTTAACAGGCCTCTGTCTGCCTAAAGCTCTAAAAAACCTAGCTACCCAAGGATCTATAGCTAGTGGCTTTTCCAGGAAAACGCTTAGTGCCGATACTTGTCCTTTCAAGGTGCTAAGGGCTAATCCTTTGTCCGCTCCTGCCTGCAGAAACTCTAATACTGCTACAGAACTTCGTACATCGAAGGAGCTTTCTGTGCACCAACTGTTAAAGCGTTTCCACACCTTTAGGTAAATGGCTTGCGTCTCTCTTTTCCTGCAATTTAGGAGAGTTGTCACTAGCCGATCCGAGAAACCTTTGCCCTTTAGCAATTCTTCCTCAGTAGCCACGCTGCGAGGTTCCATCGCTCCACCTGAGGGCAACAGATTGGACCCTGAGAGAGAAGATCCTCCCGGATAGGCAGAATCCAGGGAGGCTCCACTGTCAGACTCTTCAAGAGGGAGAACCACGGCCTCCTTGGCCAGTGTGGTGCGATCAGAATGTGGGTTGTGTCTTCTGACCGAAATTTTCTCAGAACTGCTGGAATCATTACGGGAGGGGGGAAGGCATAACACTTTGAGAAACGCCAGCTCTGAGCTAGTGCATCCACCCCGGCTGCTCCGTCCCATCTGTTTAGGGAAAAGAACAGACGAGCTTTCGTATTCGCCTTTGAGGCGAAGAGATCCACGGAGGGGACCCCCCACTTCCGAGTAATCATCTCGAAGATGTCCTGGTTCAAGACCCAGTCGCCTTCCTTCAGCATTTTTCTGCTCAGAAAATCTGCTACGTGGTTCTGCTCCCCCTTCAGATGTATTGCAGAGAGAGAGAGAATGCTCCCTTCGGCCCACCTGAGGATGGATTCTGCCAGACCCCACAAGGATCTGCTCCTGGTTCCCCCTTGCCTGTTGATGTAGGCCACTGCTGATGAGTTGTCCGAACGGACCCTCACATGCTGCCCCAGGAGTTCTCTCTGAAAAGCTCTGAGAGCCAACTCTATTGCTCTCAGTTCCCTCCAGTTCGAGGACTTCTTTGCGTCTTCTTTTTCCCAGGTGCCTTGCATCATCTGGGAATCTAGGTGTGCTCCCCACCCTGTGCCGCTCGCATCGGTCGTAACCGTTCTGGACACTGGAAGAACCCACTCCAGGCCCTGTGAGAGATTGGACCCTTTCCTCCACCACCAGAGGGACCTTTTGACCTGACTTGGCACAGATATAAGGGAGTCCAGAGATGCTGGACTGTGGTCCCAGACACTCAGAATAAACAGCTGTAGGGGGCGAAAGTGCAGCCCTGCCCACTGAACTGCCGGAAGCGTGGAAGTCAGTAAGCCCAGTGCTGACATTGCTTTCCTTACTGAGATCTGACTGCTGCCCTGGAGCAGTAATATTGCTCTGTCCACCTTCTGGATTTTTTCTGCTGGAAGGAACACTTTTTGTTTTGTCGAATCCAGTACATAGCCCAGGAAGGTGACCTTTTGGGCCGGAACCAAACTGGATTTTTCCAGGTTCAAGAGCCATCCCAGGTTTTCTAAGCTGTCTCTTGCTACCTGAAGATCCTGGTACAACTGCTCCGGGGAAGGAGCAAACAGGAGTAGGTCGTCCAGGTACGCGACTACAGAGATGCCTCTGAGCCGCAAGAAAGCCAGGACCTCCACCATCACTTTGGTGAAGATGCGGGGGGAAGAGGATAGTCCAAAGGGGAGTGCTTTGAACTGTAGATGAAACGTTCCTTCCCCAGTTTTCACCGCCAGTCTGAGAAACCTCTGGTAACTTTCTGCGACTGGAATGTGCAGATAAGCGTCCTTTAAGTCTATTGACGCCATGAAGCAATTTGGGGGAAGAAGCGCTTTCACCGAATAGACAGAATCCATCCGGAATTTCCTGTAGGTAATTGAGACATTCAGAGGCTTCAGATTCATGATAAGCCTGAATTTTCCCGAAGGCTTGCGGACCACAAAAATGTGGGAGTAAAAGCCTCTGCCTATCTCCTCTACAGGAACCCTCACTATCACCTCTTGTTCCTCTAACTCCTGTAGGGAGGATAGAAGAGCTGACGCTTTCTCTGCACACTTTGGCAGCTCGGTGACCAGAAGTCTGTGCTGAGGAGGTTCTGAGAACTCTAGCTGGTAACCTCTTCTTATGATCCCTAACACAAACTGGTTGGAGGTGATCATCTCCCATTGTGGGAGGAAGGCCCCCAATCTTCCTCCCACCGTGGTTACCCCGTCATTGGGTCTTCTTGGGCTGTTCAGGAGGGCGAAAAATCGCCCCTCCCCGCCCCTTGCCCTTCTGCCCCCAAGCTTTTTTCTGCCGCTCTCCTTTTGGGGTTTCAAACTTTCTCTGAGGGCGAAACTTTCTTTTAGCCTGCTCCCCAAACTTCTTTTTAATGGGAAAGGCCTTTTTCTTATCGGCTGTCCGGTCTAAAACGGTCTCTAAACCTGGGCCAAACAAGAGATCTCCTGTGAGGGGAATTCCACAGAGTTTAACTTTAGACGCGCTGTCTCCTTGCCACGTCTTAAGCCATAGGGCCCTTCGAGCCGAATTAGTGAGGGCTGAAGACCTTGCGGACATGCGCACTGATTCGGCACTGATTCGGCGGAAGCGTCCGCAATATACGCTACACCCTTAAGTAGCATGGGAAAGGAAGCCAAAATAGTCTCTTTTGGCGTTCCTGCCTCAATATGCGCCTTTATCTGCGTAAGCCAATATTCCATATTGCGGGCCACTACTGTGACCGCCATGGCAGGCTTAAGGTTTCCCTGTGACGAATCCCAGGACTTCTTTAAGAGAGAGTCCATCCTTCTGTCCATGGGGTCTGCAAGAACCCCCATGTCCTCGAAGGCCAGATCTGTTTGCCTGGAAACCTGAGAAAAAGCAGCATCCAGCCTAGGGGTCTTATTCCAGACTAGAGACTCCCCTTCTGAAAAAGGAAACCTTCGCTTCAAAGCCCTTGAAAAGAAAGGTTTTCTCTCAGGATCTTTCCATTCATTCTTTATGGCCTCAACCAATACATCATGGACTGGGAAATCCTTCCTTTTTTTTTCCTTCCTTTGTACATTTGGTCATGGAGCGATAACACCTTCTTTTCTTCCTGAATTCCCAAAGTGGTGTGAATAGCTCCCAAGAGCTCCTCCACTTCGTCCAGGGAAAGCTTATAGCGAGAGGTTTTTGTGGATTCCCCATCCACCTCCTCCACATCCGATTCCCTTTGAGAATCTGAAGCGGTGCTATCTGGCTCCTCCTCAATTTCCACTCTGGAGCCCCCTGGTCTCTCTCCACTAACAGAGGGAGTATCCACTGGGCTAGGTGTAACACTCTGCTGCACTGGTAAAGGACTGCTTTGGGCTTGCGGCAACTGGAAGCTAGAAAAGAGTGCCTTAAAGGACTGAAAGGTGCTAGAAAGCTCTTTGACGGATGCAGCAAGATCTGTACCCTGTTCTGCTGCCTGTTCCCTGACTAATCCATCAATGCACTCCTTGCAAAGTGCCTTGGTCCAGGATTCCCCCATACTAACTCTACAAGAGGGGCATTTTTTCTTTGAACCATGAGGCGACTTGCTTTTCTCTGTGGCTTTCTGAAAAAGAAAGAGAGAGAGTCGCCATAAATGCCCAATCCCACCAGTGCTTTTACAGAGGACCACCAGGAGTGCCCCCCCCAGGACCAACCACCACCAGGGTCCCAGACACACTCCCCTTCCCCCCGACCACCAGTGAGGGGAGAACACCCGTGAAGCTATCGGGATTTAGGTAAGGGAACACCACCCCAGGGTTCCACTTACCTTAGCATGGCTGGTGCTACTGTCTCCTGGAGCAGTTCTAGAGACCTCTGTCTCAGACATGTCCGCTGAGGATGGTGGTCGATCGTTTCCCCCGACAGCTGACTCTACAGCAAAGCAAGAGGGTCGCACCAGCCGAACGCTCGGTCCGTTTTCTTTCCCCGCGTCCGGAACCGGAAGACGCGGAATCGTCGGAAGTGCCCGCCCTCGCCGGAACTGACGTCACCCGTCATCCGACCCGGCCATAGAGCTTCAAACGCTGGCTGCTTGAACAAGCAGGAGAGACTCAGGCACTTCCCACAGCGCCCCCCTGGGCAGAAGAAACACGGACCTCCTCAGCTGTTTCTTTCCCCAAGAGAGGCTGAGGCGCGCCAATTCAGTTTTAAAAACAGGTAAGTATGGCTTCCCCAGCCTTTACCTAACTGAACAAACAATAGTAGAGGGAAAGAGCTAGAGAGACCCGACTCCCCCTCTTCCTCACACAAAATCTTTGGCTTCAGTCTCCCTGACTGATCCGCCACGGTTCCCAAGCAGTGTCTCCCCACCGGAGGAAACACCTGAACTGAGGGGCCGTTGGGAGGATGAGATTTAAATATTGAATTGGAAGGCGGTGTTTCCTAAGAGGGGAGGAGCCGGTGTCTCTCTATGGTGCTGTCCTGAAAGATGAATGGGGAAAAAGGACGCAAATTTCATATGGGCAAAGTGTTGCACGACTGAGTAATTGTCATTCAAAGTGTGAGAGCGCTGAAAGCTGAAAATTGGTCTGGGCAGGAAGGGGGTGTAAGTGCACTGTATTGAGGTGGTTAAACAAACCTGTATCCATTTTGGTCTGACTCCAAAGACTTTTATGTGCTCTTACTGTTCCAGTACGAGATTGGTTCCTGTATGTGGCCAAATAAAATCTGAAGACATGTCAGCTGCTGTACAAAAATTTCCAACATTACTGTACATTGAGGGTTCTATTAACATAGATTTGGGCCTATGCAATTAGGGAGGGTGACGATGAGGGGGGTAGTTGCCAAAGCTAACCCATACACATAGACACCCAGGGGGAATTTAATGGACTTTCTCAGTACTGATATAACCACAAAATTTGATAAAAAAAATACAAAATTTTATTCTGTAACAATGTACAGTGTCTTAAAAACATAAAAAAACAAATTATAAAATATATAATATAGTATACCCCACACAGAACTAACTCATAGCAGGTTTCCCCGGTACAGTTTCTGTTAGGGTGGGGCATAAATATTCCTCTACCGGTTTCGCTGTATAACCACTCTTTCAGGAGGATGAGGGGTCTATAGGAAAATAATATATTAAAAGATATACAGGAAAATAATTGCGAAGCATGGCAAAAATAAAAGCATGGAAAGATCTGCTCACCCAAATGGACCAGGCACGGCTAACAGCAGAATCCCACAAATTCCTTCTCCGGCGGACAAGGGGGAGTGCAAAATACCGTCTCTAGTTTAAAATAAATCAAATATAAGGTATGAATTGTAAATATTATTAATTATTTTCAGAAAAAATAAAAGTGCTAATTTTTTTCTAATAATAATTAATATTTACAATTCATACCTCATATTGGATTTATTTTAAACTAGAGACGGTCTTTTGCACTTCCCCTTGTCTGCCGGGGGGGAATTTGTGGGTTAGCCATGCCTGGTCCATTTGGGTGAGCAGATCTTTCCGTGCTTTTGTTATTTTTGCCATGCTTCGCAATTATTTGTTTTTTTTCCTGTATATCTTTTAATATATTGTTTTCCTATAGACCCCTCATCCTCCTGAAGAAGCGGTTATACCGCAAAACCGGTAGAGTAATACATATACCCCACCCTAACAGAAACTGTACCGGGAAAACCTGCTATGAGTTAGTTCTGTGGGGTGTATACTATATTATATATTTTATAATTTGTTTTTGTATACTTTCGTGTTTTTAAGACACTGTTTGTACATTGTTACAGAATAAAATTCTCTATTTTTTTAATCAAATTTTGTGGTTATATCAGTACCGAGAAAGTCCATTAAATTCCCCCTGGGTGTCTATGTGTCAACCTGGATGATGGTACTCCTTTACTGCTGTTATCTGAATGTTATGTAAGGCTATACTCAACATCTGAATAGATTTGGGCCTAGATGAATCTTTCCATATAGTAGAATTACTTAAATCAATAATCCAATCTAATTTACTAATCACATCCATGCCTAAAATATTCTCTGTATTTTGGCAACACCAGATGTCTATATTCATTTTCAAAAGTCCTGGAATTTCAAAAGTCACATCAGAAACTTTAGTTGCACTTGTATTTTCTTTTCCACTGAAACCAATTAAATTACATTTTGGAGAATTGGTATTCACAGGTAATTTGTGTTTAGTTAAACTGAGTCCAGCTCCTAAATCTATTAACCATTTCGTTTTCTTACCATTTAATAAACCATATACCCATGGCCTTCCACTTTCATCTAATACAATTGGAGCAACATAATTTAATGTTGGAGAGCTCTCAAACTTTTTTCCTAAATCCTGATGGCTATGGAAGTAATCCATCTCTTTCATTTTCAGCATTGTTTATCATATTGATTGAACTGTCATTAACAGTCAATGTACTGATCTGTTTGAGTTCTGAGGCATAAGGCATATCAATCAACCTATTGTTTGGAGAAGGAATAAAATGCTCAGAAATGTTCTCTGTATTTTCTACTTCCAAAGTTTTTCTTTGTGTATATACTTTATATTTTAAACATTATTTCTGTACATGATCATATTTCTTACTATGTAAGCAAGTATTATTTCCTGTCTGCTCTGAAACTTTAGTTCCACCTGTGACGTGACGTGTATCTCACCATCTCTGGGTGTGGCCGTACACGTGATCGCCATTTTCCATTTGTCTGTCTAAATTTTGTGTGCATATTGTAGCTTTATTCATTAATTTTGATTTAAACAAACCTTTCCGTTCTTGGTCATCAATCATATCTTGTACAAAAGACTTCTGTTTAGAGTCTACACTATAACTCTCTACATTATTCTGTAATTCAGACAACTGAATATCTTTTATTTGAATTGCACTCTGCAAATCATCTATCCGCTCAGACAAACATACCTGAGTCACGGTTTTCCCTTTTGTACCAACAACATTCCTTTTAGGAACTCCTAATATCATTGTGTCATAAACTTTAATCAACTTTATCAAATTCCTAATTTGTTTGCTGACTTTCTTAAAAGTAAATTTTGACTTTTGTATCTTAATATTTTCCTGTAAGCATTCATTGAACATGTAACACCATAATTCATCATCTTTAACAAACTTTGACAGATTTTTGAATTCTAAATTACTCTCACTAGACAATTAATCAATAAAATCCATAACTTACCAATGTAAAGCAGACCTCCTTCATGTAACACGTGTTCCCTCTCTTGGCGGAAAATTACATCATCAAGAAACAGGATTTGCTTGCACGTGTGCAAAAGTCTCACCAATTCTGATAATTCTATGATTCCAAGCTCATTCAATAATGCTGAAATTAATTTGCTGTTTTGATTTCTCCTAAAAGCTTGACTGAATAGTCAATGTTTGTGCTTGTATTCCCTCTCGGCAAGCGGAAGGAGAAATAATTAAAAAAAAAAAAAAGTTTGATATTCGGACAAAATGAAGGTGGCAAAGGCTTGCCGATGAAATAATTTGAGTCATTACTGTAATAATAAAGATAATTCAATAATGTTAAAGAGGAAAGTTCCAAGAAAATCCGTTCAGTTCTTGTGTAAAAACTCAAAAATTGATTTATTAATTGTCACGGTCCCTACTGTGCGAAGTAGACAGCCAGGCGTGGTCACGCCCCAAGTGGCTCAAGGAGGTACTGAACCCTTGTCTGCCTGTTTAGAGCGGTCACGTGACGCCGGCCGGATGACACATCCATCTCCCCATTGGGTATCGTCACGGTGAAGGAGACGAGCGCTGGGGAAATAGAGTAGAGGAGCATCTTTACCGGCTCCATTGCTGCATCGCCACGCTGGAGCCACGGTGGAGTAACCTCACAAGTCCCATGCCTTCTATGACCATAAGGCAATGATCGAATACAGCATCATTATATGCTAGCACATGGATGATATCAATGTGGGGTGAAACGAAGATGGTGATCCACGTATGCTGACCGGCCAGGCGGTAATGTACATCTTGCCTCTATATATCCCATCCATCCTTCACCTGTCAGTCTACCTGTAGATACCTGTCAGCCTATGCCTGCTGCTACCACTTATGCCAGCATTTAAGGGCCTCATATGCCCTGTGAATACGTCTACTATACTGTACTACATACTAGATGATCTGACAGAAGTTTTAGCTATGGGATTGGACTGCTTTATGTGACCAATAGATGTTCTGGTGGATTAAGAGGCCATTACAGCCATTAGTTGCTGTATACCACACTCTGTGAGGGACTTTGGTGAGCGCCTGATTTTCCCAGTTGGGAATAACTTTTTGAACCCAATTATACCTGGAGAAGAGCACCAATTGCCTGATTAACACATGTTCATTTAGCCCCAGTCCAGCATTTCCATCGATAATATAGGTCATCCCATGGGGAACCCTCACAGTGATACTGGGCACATCTCTACATAAACATACTTATGGGGATTGCTCCCCGTATCTCCTGCCCATTCATTGGGTAGTTACGGAGTTTACCTGTGGTAACAGTGCCCATTTTCACTGTGAGTGGTTTAGCCGGCGTCCGGACTGTCTGTATTGTGGTTACGTTATGTATGTGTCCCCTGTGTGTTATCTGTCTTTTTGTTTGTTCAGGTTTTTGTGAATTTTCCTGTTGCTTGCAGTGTATTCACTAACCAACAGTGCCCACTTAGGTAGTGCTCCATTGCAGCACCCGGTGGTGCACATTATGTGCAAGAGCTGATGCCCTGCATGTGGATGCATTTTATGCGTGTTGAAGCAGTGTTTTAATTAAAACAATAAATACATTATACCTTTTTTTAAATATACATACCCTGGTGTTGACTCATTGTTGCCCGAAGTAGCCACTTTTTTGGATCCCAGTAGTGATACAGAGGTCCAATTTTCTTTTGTATGTATTGGTCTGTTTGGCTATAGCAACATTACCAAACTCTGGTCAGTTTGTAAAGGGTTCATTATATATAAAATTATTTCCCCTATCACTAGGCTATGTATACAGTAGGACCTGGTTTTATTTTCTTCTTTTTTGGTTATATATGCCTGTTTAGTGCTCCTGTTCCTTTGCCTCTGAGCCACACCTCAGTTCCTTTCAGCCTGCTTTCCAGCTACACCTAGTTCTGCGTGAAGTACTGTGGGCGATACTCTGATTATACCTGTCACTCCTGGTTCAGCTGAGGCAGTTTATCCAATCAGCTGGGCATAAAGCATTGCTTCACTCTGAGGGCTTTGTCAGTTCATAGTCTCTTGTTTCCTGTTTTGCCAAAGATTCCTGTATTCCTGTGTTCCAGTATTTCAGTATTCCTGTGTTCTAGTTACAGCATTCCAAGACTGACTCCGGCTTCTGACCCTGGCTCTGCTTATCATTTAGTCTGTCTTCTGGATTCCCTGACTACGGCTTTACCTCGACTATCCTTTGGCAAATTCCTGTCAAGCCCCATGCACATACTCACAGCCCAGGTAGCTTATTACCCTGTTACCATGGGCTGTGTGTATTTGCAAGGGTGAGCATACATCTCTGCATCATGGACTCAAACCTAGGTAAGCCCTTACATAATGAACTGACCAACATGGAATCCACAGAGATGTGCAAGAAGCTCACCTTCCTTGTTCTGCAAGTCTCCAGCCTGGGCCAGACCGTTTTGGAATTGCAGCAAGAAAATCTGTTATTTAAAGGTACAGCACGCCCGGCCCCAGGACCAGCATGTCCTGAGCCATTTGTGGTGATGCCTGAGAGGTTTGATAGTAGCCGAGCATCATTCGTGTGCTTTAAAATGGATTGTGAGCTGTTTGCTCTTAAGCCTAGGACCTATGCCACGACTTTATAAAGATTTGCGCTTCCATCAACCTGCTCACTGAACAATGCAAAACATGGGCTCATCAGCTTTTACAGGAAAGGAGTCCAGTCTTGGACAGCTGGGAAGCATTCATGTTTGCTCTGGACGCTTACATTCCTGTTTCTAAGAAAACCAAAGTTCCCAAGTCTGCACTCTGTTCACATGGCCTACGGGTATCCAGGGACAGGAATACCCTGTACAGATACGACTCCGAGCCATTCCAGTATGTGCCAAGCTATGAAGCTCTAATCCCACAAAGCCTAGATTATCCTGTGGATACACACACACGCACACACACCTACCCTGGAAGATGTGGAACCCATGGAGATCGGGGCCATCCGGTCCAAGCTATCTAAAGGTGAAAGAGAACGGAGGAGAGACTATGGTCTTTGTTTCTACTGTGGAGAAAGAGGGCACTTTATCTCTCTCTGCCCAACTCGCCCACTTCGGCCAAAGGTTCTTCAAGTGGGTACTATTAAGATCCTTCCTGCTACCCCTGAATCTCTGCCTGCTTTCCAGCTAGAAATTCTGGTGCCTGTGTCCCCACCTGAAGTTCCTGTGCCTGTGTCCCCAACTGAAGTTCTGGTGACTGTGTCCCCGCTTGAAGTTCCTGTGCCTGTATCTCCAATTGAAGTTCCTGTGCCTATGTCCCCAATTGAAGCTCTGCGGCCTGTGTCCCCGCATGAAGTTTCAGTGCCTGTGTCCCCACTTGAAGTTTCGTTGCCTGTGTCCCTGCTTGAAGTTTCGGTGCCTGTGTCCCCAATTGAAGTTCCGGTGCCTGTGTCCCCAATTGAAGTTCTGGTGCTTGTGTGCCTGATTGAAGTTCCGGTGCTTGTGTCCCCAGTCGAAGTTCCAGTGTCTGTATCCCCACTTGAAGTTCTACTACCTGACTGTACGTATGCCTCCAATGGCATCATGGTCCGTAAGCAAGATCTGGTAATGGCAAGGTAAGGTGGTAATGTTAAGGCCTTGCAAGCAGCGAATGCACCCCTTACAAAAACTTCTAAAACAACAAAGACCAAAGAGAACTATGCCTACGAGGAACCTCCTGTTTATGCCCAGAGGGCGTTTCTAAGGGGGGAACTGTCACGGTCCCTACCGTGCCAAGCAGACGGCCAGGTGTGGTCGCGCCCCAAGTGGCTCAAGGAGGTATTGAACCCTTGTCTGCCTGTTTAGTGCTCCTGTTTCTTTGCCCCTGAGCCACATCTCAGTTCCTTCCAGACTGCTTTCCAGCTACACCTAGTTCTGCATAAAGTACTGTGGGCGATACTCTGATTGTACCTGTCACTCCTGGTTCAGCTGAGGCAGTTTCCAATTAGCTGGGTATAAAGCACTGCCTCACTCTGAGGGCTTTGTCAGTTCATTGTCTCTTGTTTCCTGTTTTGTCAAAGATTCTTGTATTCCTGTGTTCCAGTATTCCAGTAATCCTGTGTTCTAGTTACAGCGTTCCAAGACTGACTCCGGCTTCTGACCCTGACTCTGCTTATCATTTATTCTGTCTTCTGAATTCCCTGACTACGGCTTTACCTCGACTATCCTTTGGCAAATTCCTGTCAAGCCCCCATGCACAGAATCACAGCCCAGGTAGCTTATTACCCTGTTACCGTGGGCTGTGTGTATTTGCAAGGGTGATCATACATCTCTGCATCATGGACTCCAACCTAGGTAAGCACTTACAATAATAAAAATATCAAAATATTACAAAAACAATGTCAAAGTATCATTAATAATGTATTATATTCTTAAGATGAAGGTTAAATCAGATGTGTCTGTGTGTAAAAATAGCAGCAATGTCTTTGGATGTATGTGTGTGTCCTCGTGGAGTGTAAGCTGCAGAATCTGACGGTCTCCCCTCCTGTTATAAGCTTTCTACTCCTAAAATCCAACCCCCACCTTTTTCCTACAAAGGCTGGCTTAAAGATTGTTTTTCACTTGTAGTCTTATAGAAATTCCCGGGCTTTCAATGAACAGTTTCCTTTCTGACAAGGATGAGGGTCACTCAGTCTCTTACATTCCCGAGGTGTGGGCTAAGAGGAAAGCTATATGTAAAACCATTTAACTTATACAATATACAAGTTTCATTTTTAACATCTAAATCAAATACTACATATATCTCAGTATATAGATTAATTTAAAACGCAACGTTCTTAATAATATCCTAATCAAGAAATATTGTAATATAAAGAAATTATGATTTTTAACAAAAACTTTGAAACCCCTAGCATCTAAAGAAATATGAGACCTTTCTTCTCATGTGATGGGGAAGGTGAAAGGTCAGCTCACTCTTAATTACTGTCATATGTGGGCTCTCCCAAGAAATGCATTTGAAGCTTCAAACAAAATATATCTTAAAAAATATATAGTAGTCTATATATTTCATTTTTCCATATCCAAACACAAATATAAATATTTAAATGTATCCAAGTCCCTTATTCTCAGAGACCTGATCCATTCATAAATTCTGATATTCTAGCAGGAACCCCACCCAGAAAAACAAGAAACAAAAAAAGTGAGTTCCCCCTCCCTTCCAAAAACCCATACCAGGACTCTAATCGAACTATGCAGCTTAGCCGGCCAAGAAAGGGGGGTGACCTTACCAGACCGCTTTTCTTTACCACCTGCCCCAGGGGAGACCCTCCTGGCAAAGCAGCCTGTCCCCGTGCTGATGAGGAGAAAAATTACAACAGTAAATAAATAATGACAGTGCACTTTGTGACAAGTCCTTTAATCACTTCAATACCAGGCGCTTTCCCCCCCTTCCCGCCCAAGCCAATTTTTAGCTTTCAGCACTGTCGAACTGTGAATGACAATTGCGCAGACATGGTGCACTGTACCCAAACAAATTTTTTATCATTTTGTTCCCACAAATAGAGCTTTCTTTTGGTGGTATTTGATCACTGCTGGGGTTTTTATTTTTTGCGCAACAAATAAAAAAAGACCGACAATTTAGAAAAAAAAAAGTTTCTTTGTTTCTGTTATAAAGTTTTTTCCTTCAATGACAGACACGATGAGGCTGCACTGATGGCCACTGATGAGGTGGCACTGATAGGCTGCACTGATGTGCACTGATAGACACTGATGGGTGGCACTGATGGGCATCACTGATCTGGCAGGCATTCATAATGGGCATTGATTGGCATATATTGGCCACACTGTGGCATCCATGGTCGCCATGGGGGACATACCTGGCCATCCACGTGTTGGGGGCTTCCTTGGTGGTCCTGGCGGCATCCCTGGTGGTCCAGTGTGGGCATCCATGGGGGGGGTTGTGCTGATTAACGATCAGCACAGACCCCTGTCAGGAGAGCCAATGATCGGCACTGATCGGCTCTCCTCTACTTGCATCTGCCAGACGTGAGTGAGCAAAAAACAATAAACGGGTCTTCCTGTTTACATCGTGATCAGCCGTGATTGGAGGCTTAACTCCATCCGAGGCTCTTTACCGAGATTGGTGTAGCGGTGTGTCAGACTAACACCACCGATCGCCGTGCTGTGCAGCCACACAGGTGCGTGCTGGCAGTTATCTTGCTGGACATCATATGACGCCCAGTCAGGATAACTGAACCACTGCCTGGCCGTCATTCTGCTATAGGCCAGACGGGAAGTGGTTAAATATGAAATAAAAAAGTCTCATGATGTGCATCCATTTTGAATCACGTACATTCAGTGATACAGATCCATGCCAATCCTGAGGAATGCTCGCTAAACCTGGAAAAATAAACAAAAAAGCACAAGTTACTCCTGTCCCTCACTTGTACTGAATTACATCCCCTGGGCACAGCTGCTAAATATAAACAAAGGGTGGCATGTCCCAGGTGGTGATAATGACGAAATATGGCCATGGTGTGCTGGACTGAGAATTCTCTCAGCCTGCAGCCTGAATTAAAAGAAAACAAAAAAAAAAAAAAAACTGTGTATGACCAGCTTCATAAGAAGCATTATTACTAAAATATAGCATGAAAAGCTAACTTTCACGCGTAATGTGATGGTAATAAGATTAGATAAAGTGAATAAACTTGTGCGCTACTCGGTGAGTTTGAAAATTCAAAAGAGTGAATAAAATGGCAGAAAGAATGAGTGTAAACAAATGATCAATCTGATATAAGGTGGATCAAACTGCCGTCTCCTGTAGTGTCACCACATACCTTAGCAGGCTGGCTCCCTGCTAATGCTGGCTTGCATCTGGATTTTGTGAACATAAGTGGAATTTTGAACTAAAGTGGAAAGTTAATAACCAGTTGCTTTTGACTGCTTGTGATTGCAAGTGCTGTGTTTTTTGCATTTTTTTTTCTCCTTATTTGACAAGTTTGCTATCAATTTTTAAAATACTTTTTTTCCCTCCTTTTTCTGACACTTTTTAAACAGCAAATTTTTTCCCTCTGCTAATTAAGGGGAGTGGTTATTTGTTCACAGGTGTATATAAGTGTCTATACAACTCCCTTTGGAGCTGGCTCCCTGCTAATGCTGGCTTGCATCTGGATTTTGTGAACATAAGTGGAATTTTGAACTAAAATGGAGAGTTAATAACCAGGAGTTGAAAACAGTAGTTAAGACAGGAGTCTTCTAACCTGTAAGTATCATCTTAAACTTCCTATAAGTAATTGTATTGTAACTGGGAAATGAATGCTAGCAGGGTTGAAGGTTTTGCTCAGAACACAGTGTGCCACATGTATGCAAAATTGGTGCAACAGCTCCAGGATGGATACTGCTGTGACAGATGTGAGCGAGTTGCCCTTCTGGAAGCTCACATTGGAGCAAGTTGCAACACTGGGCAGAAAGGACAATCTTGAACGGGGTCCTCTGCTTGCTGAGCAGGTGGTCAGTAGGGTTGATGTGTAGGGTGGAGTGGCAAGTCAGGATTATCGGGTAGGAAGATGGTTTAATATAGTTAGAGAGAGTGGAAGGGGCTCACAGAAAAGGAAGGCCAGTCCTGTGTTTGTGCATCAAAACAAATTTGTCAAGTTGAGTGAAGATGTGGAGGTGGCAAACACAGAGGTGGCAGCCCTAGATGTCACTGCTACCCCTAACTGCTGGAAGAGGAGCCCATCTAGTAGGGGTGGTGAGGGGAGTGCAGGTTAGTGTTGCCAACCTACCAGACTGAAATTTACTGACGCGATACTCAAAATTTACTGGCACAGTTACATTTTTACTGGCATGTCCTAAAGTTACAAAATTACAGTTTTAAGTGCAAATTTCAGTATTTAGGCTACAAATAAGTACAATATGCAATTAGCAATATGATGTAAGGTAGATATTAAGGCAAAAAACATATTTCTTATTTTATTTTTGATATAGTAAGTAAGTAGCTCAGGGACAGGACTCAGGAGGGCAAGAAATTAGAATAGGTGGCACGCACATGAAACTGACTCTCACAGTGACACTGGCAGCAGTGTACAGCAGCACAGATGGCACCTCACCGACATGTCATGTCCCCTCCTGGGTCACAGTGACAGTCTCTCTCCACACTAGGTGATCCCTTTAGTCCACTCCAGTCCAATCAGCACTGACAGCCCTCCTCCTGGCTTGCCTTGATGCCGTCCCGCAGACCCGCACATGAGACTCCGGACCGCTCCGCTTGGCTCCCTTGCACCATGACATCACACGACATGCTCAGGCACTGCCTCCACCAGATTCGCCTCCCCGCCAGCACTGCCTGAACACACTGTAGCAGGCATTCAGATGGTTTCAAATGGCTGCGGACCAGAACTGCGTATGCGGAGTTTCGAGCAGAGCGCCACAGCCATATTATTTACTGGCAACATTTTCCTGTCACTGGCATTTACTGACAGGAGAAAAGTGCCTGTTTTTTACTGGCTGCCAGTAAAAATACTGACGGTTGGCAACACTGGTGCAGGTAGGCCTAGACAGTTGGTGGTAATAGGGGATTCTATAATCAGAAGGACTGATAGAATAATTTGTTGCCAGGATCGCCTCAGCCAAATGTTTTGCTGTCTCCCTGGTGCCAGGGTTCGGCATGTGGTGGACTGGGTTGATAAATTACTGGGAGGGACTGGGCATGACTCAGCTGTCTTGGTCCATGTTGGAACCAATGAAAGAATACATGGAAGGCGAAGGTTCCTTAAGAATCAATTTAAAGAACTAGGCTGCAAGTTGAAGGGAAGGACCTCCAAGGTGATATTAGCTGAAATATTGCCTGTGCCATGTGCATCACAGGAAAGGCAGGGGGAGATTAGAAAGCTGAATGCATGGCTTAAGATCTGGTGTAAGAAGGAAGGGTTTGGGTTTCTAGAGTACTGGGCTGAGTTTTCATTGGGGTGCAACCTATATGCTAAAGATGGTTTACGCTTGAATGGAAAGGGGTCTGCTGTGCTGGGGGAGAGGTTTATAGGAAGGCTGGAGGAGTATATAAACTAGGATTGAGGGGGGAGGGTGAACTAGAATTCCATCAGGCAGACAGGTCAGTTAGGGGTCAGACATTAATTGAGGGTGGAATGGGGACAGATGAGGGGAGGGTTATGGCAGGTGACAAGAAAGTTTCCATGTTGCAAACAACCATTGGAAATGATAGTGCCATTTGTACTACTAACAAAGATATGCAAAACACCAGAGCAAAATGTAATAATGCATTAAAGTGTTGGTTGACCAATGCCAGAAGTCTACCAAGCAAAATAGGTGAGTTGGAAGCTCTCTTGCACGAGGAGAGCTATGATGTAATTGGTATTGCTGAAACTTGGCTTCATTCCTCACATGACTGGGCTATTAATATTTCTGGCTATGCACTCTTTCGGAGAGACAGGGTAAAAAGGAAAGGTGGCGGGGTCTGTCTCTATGTGAGCAGAGATCTCAAAGCGAGTGTGATTGATGACCTAATTGATGGAGAGTGTGATGTGGCTGAAGCATTATGGGTGGAACTAATATATATATATATATATATATTTTATATAATATATAGATGTGCGTAGTTCAAAGTTAATCATTGGAGTTTGTTATAGACCACCCAATGTTAATGAGGAGGTGAAGACTCAACTCCTTGCACAGATGGAAAGGGCTGCAGGGGCTGGGACAATGATAATAATGGGAGATTTTAACTACCCGGACTTGAGTAATGGCACTACTGGAACAGTTTAAGGGCAAAAATGTGTAAACCTATTACAGGACAATTTTATGGTCCAGTTTATTGAGGCCCCCAACTAGGAATGAAAAAAACACAGAAAAGTGCCTCTAAGTGCCATGTTTGATGTGCAGTAGAATAAAAATATCTAACACTTACATCTAGGTAAGGACTGGTATGCTCATGGGAGATTGAAATCTCCTAAGATTGTTTCCAGCGTCTAAAGCGTGTCCTGAGCGATCATTCAGTCCAGGCTGCAAGAGCCGCAGGGAGCCGGCTAAACCCTTTGGATGGCTGGAGGGGGTGATGATAATAAACAGCTCATGGAATGATGCTTCTGGGCGGTTGATATCAGCAGGATGTAGAGGAACCACAACGCACTTCAGAGCATGCGCAAAGCTCTTACAGAGCATGCACGCTCCTTTCTCAAGTGTCCACACTTGAGAAAGAGGTGGTTCTGGCCAGCTCAGTAGATTGCTTTAAGAAAGGCCTGGATTATTTCCTAAATGTACATAATATAACTGGGTACTAACATTTATAGGTAAAGTTGATCCAGGGAAAATCCAATTGCCTCTCTGGGATCAGGAAGGAATTTTTTACCCTGCTGTAGCAAATTGGATCATGCTTTGCTGGGGTTTTTCGTCTTCCTCTGGATCAACTGTGGGTAAAGGATTGTGTATATGGGATTGTATGATATTATTTTTTATTTATTTTTATGGTTGAACTAGATGGACTTGTGTCTTTTTTCAACCTGATTAACTATGTAACTATATAAAATCAGTATATTAATAAGTAAATGGAGTGGTGCTAAATATTTTGAATAATTCTCAAGTGAGGCAAAAAAACATTGATTTAATAATCATATAACAAAAGGAACATAGGGAGGAGCAGGGTGATGTCACTTCCGGTCATGGCCGATACCGGAGTTCGGATTCGTAAGCATTTTGCTTTTGTGTGACCCCACGGTCCCAGTTGCTGGATGCACAGTGGTATTTTAAACAGTAAGTCAATTAATAAACCTTTTGTTATTTACTGCACCATGAGGATTGTTATTCTTATTTCATGTGCGAACCGACTGAGTACCATTTACTACTGAGTGACTTACACTCTATGGAAACCAGTGATTCAATTGATGCGTGTTACCTTGTGATAGATTAATATCTGTGATATATAACAAGTTAATTGTGCATATCCATATTTACTTATATATTACTTTATTCTAACTAAAATATTATCCCAGAATTGCAACAAGTTAACTATCTATTTACCTAAGGGTTTTATCCTACACTACTAACCTTTTGCCGACATCATTCTGTTCCACATGTACCACATCTCAGAACAGCTCTGGAAGCAAAACACTCACACTCAAAAGTATGCTGAATGTTTTTACTTAGTTTTCATTCCATATTTTTCAGTCTTATATACGGTATGTAACAGGAAAGTCCAGTATCCTGTTTTAATTCTACACACGTCATATTCCATACATAACAGGAAAAAGTACTTTACAATAATAGTCAGCAAGAAACAATTAAGCATAGGCTCTTATGTAAAGGAAACAGATGTGTATGCGATAGGAAAAAGTACTCAGGAAGGAAGGATCACAGAATAGCAGAAATAACAGGAAAACAACAACTGTTCCCACAGATCAGATAACAATGGGAGGAAACTTCCTACACTCCATTACAAAACTGTCTGTGAAACGCAAAAATATATATCAGTGGAATTTTAACTTAAAGCATAACCCTAACAATTTCCTCTCATTTTTATCACAAAGTGACAATTATGAATCTTGCCTCCAATATGCATCATCCTGAATTGCCTTACTATAATTGCATTAGCCCATCTTTATAAACATGTATAGAAACATAAAACAATATACACATTAAATTAACATATGGCTGGATAATGATATATCAGCTCAATTGTTATCCCAATTGTATAGCAAATGTCCATGAAAACATAGAAGAGCATGAGACTTTAAAGTAATAAAATAGTCCTTGGCAAAAATTAAAACCAAAATGTCTCTCTTATATTGAGCCTTGCAAATGTTTATATGTTTTCCAGTGCAAAGTTCACATCATGAACTCCTCAAGTTCATTTTCTAACTTCTAAAAATACCTCCAAATATTCTGTATCAATTCATGCATTCAGAAGAGATCTACCACCCTTTAAGAACTTGCCACTCAGTAAGGACAAAACTTGACATCCACAAACAAACTGGAACTGATGTTGCAAAGAAACAAAGAAATCAACCTTCAGGTCTTCAGGCTGGCACGTCAAATCTGTCTTGTGTGGTGTTCACTGGACTTTCAGGCCTTGGGTTGGCATTGTAGCTCTTTTCCTCTAGGCTTTTCCCAGGAACTTTTAAAACAGGTGTCCCCAACCTTCAGCTTGTGGAAAGATAGAGAAGGGTTTACAAAGTGATGGCTTGTCAAAGCTTCTGGAATCATTCCAGGACTTCCTGCATAGCTTTAAAACAACAAGGAATTCCATGCATTTTTTCAATATTTAGTACTAAAAGTAGAACATCCGGATAGAGGGGCAAATAGGGGACAGATACTTCTCCAGTCAAAATGAATAACCACAGAAACACCTCACTACTAGATAAAGTCTTTCTTAACTATTGGAGGTATTTAAAAATAATAATAATATTCTGCCATTTTAAGAATTCAAACATACAGTTGTGCTCATAAGTTTACATACACTGGCAGAATGTATGATTTTTTTGGCCATTTTTCAGAAAATATGAATGACAACACAAAAGCATTTCCTTCACTCATGGTTAGTGTTAGTGGCTGAAGCCATCTATTATCAATCAACTGTGTTTACTCTTTTTAAATCATAATGGCAATAGAAATTACCCAAATTACCCTGATCAAAAGTTTACATACCCTGGTGATTTTGGCCTGATAACATGCACACAAGTTGACACATAGGGGTTTGAATGGCTATTAAAAGGTAACCATCCTCTCCTGCGATCTGTTTGCTTGTAATTATTGTGTTTGTGTGTATAAAAGGTCAATGAGTTTGTGGAATCCTGACAGACCCTTGCATCTTTCATCCAGTGCTGTACTGATGTGTCTGGGTTCTGGAACATGGGGTAAGTAAAAGAATTGTCAAAGGATCTGCGGGAAAAGGTAGTTGAACCGTATAAAAAAGGAAAGGGTTATAAAAAGATATCCAAGGAATTGAGAATGCCAATCAGCAGTGTTCAAACTCTAATCAAGAAGTGGAAAATGAGGGGTTCTGTTGAAACCAAACCACGGTCAGGCAGACCAACTAAAATTTCAGCTACAACTGCCAGGAAAATTGTTCAGGATGCAAAGAAAACCCCACAAATAACTTCAGATGAAATACAGGACTCTCTGAAATCATGTAGTGTGGCCGTTTCAAGATGCACAATAATGAGGCACTTGAAGAAAGATGGGCTGCATGGTTCGAGTCACCAGAAGAAAGATATTACTATGCAAATGCCACAAAGTATCCCACTTACAATATGCCAAACAGCACAGAGACAAGCCTCAAACCTTCTGGCACAAAGTCATTTGGAGTGATGAGACCAAAATTAAGCTTTTTGGCCACAACCATAAATGCTACATTTGGAGAGGAGTCAACAAGGCCTATGATGAAAGGTATACCATTCCTACTGTGAAACACGGAGGTGGATCGCTGATGTTTTGAAGATGTGTGAGCTACAATGGTACAGGAAATGTGGTCAAAATTGATGGCAAGATGAATGCAGTATGTTATCAAAAAATACTGTAGGAACATTTGCATTCATCAGCCAGGAAGCTGCGCATGGGACGTAATTGGACATTCCAACATGACAATGATCCAAAACACAAGGCTGAGTGTCAGAAACCATGAATCAGACAGACAGAAGCACAGTAAAATCTCACTTGTTTAATAATAAAAAAAGGTAAACAAAGTAAACGTAGTCAAAACATAGCCAGAGTTCAGGAACTGGAACGGATAGTCAGACAAGCCAAAATGTCAGGAAGCCAGAGATGAGCGTAGTAGAACAGCAAGCAGGATCTGGAGCCAGAAGGAATGTCAGCCAAGCAAGTCTTTAACAGGAACACAGGGGAGCGTCTCTATAGATGTGACCAAGGCGAAGGCAGAGCTCATCTGGGCTGGACGGCTTAAGTAGGCAGGACTGACGAGCAGGATATCATCAACAGCTGAGTCACTGTGGAGAGATAGGAGCCGGCAATTAGCCGACAGCTCGGTGGCCAGCTCAGAGAAGGAAGGGCTGAGCCCAGCCCTGACACCAAGTGAACCTGTCATTGGCTACAGCAGAATAAAGTGAAGGCTCTGGAGTGGCCATCTCAGTCTCCTGACCTCAATATCATTGAGCCACTCTGGGTAGATCTCAAACATGCAGTTCAAGCAAGACAGCCCAAGAATTTACAGGAACTAGAGGCTTTTTGCCAAGAGGAATATGCAGCTTTACAATCTGTTGGTATTTGTGGGTGGGGCTCTTTATCTTCTCAAAGACTTCAAGCTGTCATTGATGTTAAAGGGGGCAATACAGGGTATTAAGAACTGGGGTATGTAAACTTTTGATCAGGGTCATTTGGCTAGTTTCTGTTGTCATTATGATTTAAAACGAGTAAACACAGTTGATTGATAATAAATGGCTTCAGCCAAACACTAACCATGAGTGAAAAAAGTTTTTGTTTTATCATTCATATTCTCTGAAAAATGGCCAAGAAATCATACATTCTGTCAGGGTATGTAAACTTATGAGCACAACTGTAAGTCCATTAAGTATGAAGAAATAAAGTGTTTTCTAGCAGCAGTTCTCATTACTAGGCATATACACTCAATATTGCAGCAGAATTCAACAAATCAGAAAAAAGCTTCCAGTTCTCAGATTGGATTCTTCAACAGCATGCATATAACATGCAGTGTTATTAGTTACCTAATACCAACACCAATATCCTTGCCTGTATAGGCGGCTCTCCCTGTCAGAGGGGAGGTCTGTGCTGATAATCAGCACAGTGATTATCAGCATAGCTCCATCAGATGTGCCACCACAGCTGCCAAAAAGTGCCCATCAGCTGCCAGTCAGTACCCCATCAGAGACGGATGTCAGTGCCCATATCAGTGCCCACCAGTGCCAATCAGTGCCCATCACCATGCCAATCAGTGCCCAGCAGTAACACCGGTCAGTACCTCATCATCAGTGCTGCCCATCAGTGCCACCTGTCAGTGCCCATCACAGCCGCCTGTCAGTGCCCATCACAGCAGCCTGTCAGTGCCCATCAATACTGCATATCAGTGCCGCCTATTGATGCCCATCAGTGCTGCATATCAATGCCACCTATTAGTCCCCATCAATTCTACATATCAGTACCTCTTCATCAGTGCCACCTTATCAGTGCCAACTCATCAGTGCCCATCAGTGCCGCCTCATCAATGCCCACCAGTGAAGGAGAAAACAACATTTTATAACCGAAACAAAGAAAACCTTTTTTTTTTTCAAAAATTTTGGTCTTTTAAAGTTTGTTTAGCAAAAAATAAAAACCCCAGTGGTGATCAAATACCACCAAAAGAAAGCTGTATTTGTGAGAAGAAAATGATAAAAATTTAGTTTGGGTACAGTGTTGCATGACCGCCCAATTGTCATTCAAACTGACAGCACTGAAAGCTGAAAATGGTCCTGGGCAGGAAGGGGCCAAAGTGCCTGGTATTGAAGTGGTTAAAGAGGGAATGAGACACATCAATATATAAAAAGGCAGGACGCAACAGTGACATTCAAGATATAAGCCTTACACCTATAATTTTACCCATTGTTATACTGTTATCAATGTGCAATTGCAAGTTTCTTAAAATTGATAATGTTACCTGATCATGTTCCTCAGGAGAGGAAGTAGCTACAAAATGTTTAGGTACCTTGTAATACATAAAATTTAGAAATTACGTCATATTTACCAATTCCCATTCAAATTAAACATATCCCTTGGTATGGACTCAACATTTGATAATGGTTACTATATTTGAAAACAAACTTAGGCAAACCAGAACAGTGGCAAATATCATACTATAGATCTATGTACACATGGATGACCATACATTTCCCTATTATACAAACCTGTAATGCCGCGTACACATGACCGGACTTTCCAGCAGAATAGGCACTGACTTTTTTTCAACAGAGTTCCAACGGAGGTCTGCTGAAACGGACTTGCCTACACACGATCACACCAAAGTCCGATCGTTTAGAACGCGATGACGTACGATGGGACTAGAAAAAGGAAGTTCAATAGCCAGTAGCCAATAGCTGTGAATGAATGTATGTTGTATATGCCCGTCCCAAAAAAACAACAATGCTCTGCGCTTAGTACAATATTTTAACAGTGTATGTGCGGCACATAAATAATTATATGACTAGTAGAAGCTGCTTAAATAGTAGAACATGTATATAGGCAATAATGAATCAATTAAATTAGATAAATATATAAAGACACAATTATAAATATATAAAATATATAAAGTGTCTCTTCAGTATTGCAGCAGCGCTGTGCACCCCAATTAAACAGGGTCTCTTTCTTAATCTATTTCAGAAAGTTCAAACACGGATCAGATAGCCAGAGTCCCACCAATAAATAATCAAGATGTATTCTGTGAGGGTAGTAATCCTTTCACCAAGCGATACACCACGTGCTGGGGTCCCCAATGAAAACTCACTCACCAGAAATCAGATCAATAAAAGCCTTAATTAATAGTAGTAAATCTGCATCAATATCCAAAGCGACCACCAGATGTCAGTATTATTCCCAGTAGTTCCAATAGGATATGTAGAAGAAACAAAAATGCTCACATAGCGTGATACTGCTAAACATCTTTATTTGAACCATCCAAACATCCCCTTAAAACCATGCGTACCAAAATTTAATAAACATTGAGCAAAGATAACAAAGTGCACTGTGCCTGATTGCACAGGGCGTCGCCCTCAGAAGAAGTCCAGGAAGTGACGAAACGTTAGGGACGTGTTGCACAGGAAGTGACGCATGCGCTCCACCAACCGAGGAACCAGGAAGCGTGTGACTGTGGTTACACACAGGGAGCGCTCCTGACAGGTTTTCACGACTGGAGGACGCAATCAGGCACAGTGCACTTTGTTATCTTTGCTCAATGTTTATTAAATTTTGGTATGCATGGTTTTAAGGGGATGTTTGGATGGTTCAAATAAAGATGTTTAGCAGTATCACGCTATGTGAGCATTTTTGTTTCTTCTACATATCCTATTGGAACTACTGGGAATAATACTGACATCTGGTGGTCGCTTTGGATATTGATGCAGATTTACTACTATTAATCAAGGCTTTTATTGATCTGATTTCTGGTGAGTGAGTTTTCATTGGGGACCCCAGCACGTGGTATATCGCTTGGTGAAAGGATTACTACCCATGTTTGAACTTTCTGAAATAGATTAAGAAAGAGACCCTGTTTAACTGGGGTGCACAGCGCTGCTGCAATACTGAAGAGACACTTTATATATTTATAATTGTGTATTTATATATTTATCTAATTTTATTGATTCATTATTGCCTATATACAAGTAGCCAATAGCTGCCCTTGCGTAGTTTTTTTTCCGTCGGAATAGCATACAAATGAACGCTTTTCCTGATAGGAATTGATTCCATCGGAAAGATTTAAAACATGTTCTATTTCTAGGTCCGTCAGAATTTTCAAAAGAGAAAGTCCGATGAAGCCCACACATGATCGGAATATTCGATGGAATGATTCCGTCTGACCTTTTCTGCTGGAAAGTCCGGTCGTGTGTATGCGGCATAAGAGAGCAGCATTAGAAGCATCAGCACTGCCAGCTATGCTAATTGAACTCCATGCAACTGGCCGTAAAACAAAGGCTATTGTCAACAACAGCATATCTTAAACAGTGTGTCCCTACTAAAAGCAATAGTGGTTTGCAAGATCATGCACCCATTCTGCTTGCAAGTGGGGACCCCACCCTTCCCCATGATCATATGCCCTTAATGGTGTGAACATTCTTACTAATGCTGCTCTCGGATCGGGAGTAGAAATAAAAAGAAATAGGAGGCCTTACCATACCTGTGTTGCTTATGAAAGGTTCTGGTACTGGATGGATATCAACATCCTACTGTACAAGGAAGTAATCTGTATAAGTCCCCTTTTATCAAGAGGGAGCACTCTGTGAAGAACCATAAATTCTTGAGTTGGTGCACTAATTGGTCCATTATATTCCTGTGCACTGACATGTGGGGACAACATCCTACCTGAAGTAGGAGAAGATGAGCAATTATGCTACATGGTTTCTGGCATGGGGAGCTGTTGAGGGACATGCACAGTATTCCCAAACTCAAAATCATCTAAATTTAGTGAGGGGGCAACAAAACTCCCTATTTCTCCAGTAATGGGTATATCAGCCTGGGGTACATTTACAAAAGTGGTAGGCGTGAGGGCTTCTAATAGTGCAAAATATTCTGCACATCGGGAAATGGATTCCTTAAATGCATGCATACTTATATCTTTTAGTCTGACTGTTAAAGACATGTGTTCCTGCAAAACCTGCTGAACTAACCCTGACACTCGCCGATCCTTCTCCAGGTACCCTACATTTGTGGTATCTCCTTGTGACGTTTCCAAGTCAGCAAGGAGATAGGTAATTTGGTTTAGGCCAGAAGAGAGTGTGGAGAATGGAGGCTTAGGTTTCTTAATGCTCTGTGTAGGAATTCTCCTAGTTACCTTCCGTAGTCCGTTAGCTGTCTTTTGTTTCATTCTAACCTTTGCTTTAAGGCCAGTTTTCTTTACAAAAAAGACATTTGTCTGCAAAGTCTGAAACAATCTATGTTTTTGTAATGTTTTACGCCGTGCCTTAGAAAATCTTAACACTTTAAACAATGGTAAGAGCGGGATTGTCCCTTTAGCCATCCTGTAAAAAAAAAAGAGCAAATTATGCAAGCAAACCTATGGACCTTTTGAGTGTGCAACTGTTCTAGGAGCAGGAAAACCTGCTGGCACTGAAATAGCACCTGATAAACTGTTCAACTGCTGTGCATGGGCGTCAAAGCTGTAAAGTTGCACAATCAAAAAATACCCCTAGTCTGTCTCTCTCAGATTAGCACTCACGTGTAAGCAAGGCAGGGAATGTTAGAATCTATCAAGAGACTGAATAATATAGCTACTTACCAATGTTCTATATGCAAGCATAAATAAGCAATTATAAAATAACAAGTTATTACCTGAAAGATGTCTGGGCGTGTGGAAAGGAAAAACTCTTAACTGAAAGGAAAAATTTCAAGTCACTACCTTTACTGCCTAAGCTCAACAATACCTGTACAAGGTCCCACAGCTCAAATGCCAATTCCTGGTGGTACCTAAGCACTCAAGGCTTCTGTTCGAAATGGAGGGGGCATTCTGGGACAACGGTATGCACCGAAGCAACCTGTTCCCCAATGGCAACACCCCACCCAACACTGCTGATCACCAGTTGATAGATTAATATCTCTGATATATAACAAGTGAAATGGTACATATCCATATTCCCTTATATATTACTTTATTCTAACTAAAAGTTTATCCCAGAACTGCAACAAGTTAACTATCTATTTACCTAAGGGTTTTATCCCTCTCTATTTTATCTGTCTATGTAATCTCTACTAACCTTTGCCGGCATCATTCCGTTCCACACGTCCCACATCTCAGAGCAGCTCTGGAAGCAAAACACTCACACTCAAATGTATGCTGAATGTTTTTACTTAGTTTTCATTCCATATTTTTCAGTCTTTTATACGGTACGTAACAGGAAAGTCCATTATCTTGTTTTAATTCTACACACGTTATATTCCATACATAACAGGAAAAAGTACTTTACAATAATAGTCAGCAAGAAACAATTAACCATAGGCTTTCACATAAAGGAAACAGATGTATATGCGACAGGAAAAAGTACTCAGGAAGGATCACAGAATAGCAGAAATAACAGGAAAACAACAACTGTTCCCACAGGTCAGATAACAATGGGAGGAAACTTCCTACATTCCATTACAAAACTGTCTGTAAAACACAAAAAATATATATCAGTAGAATTTTAACCTAAAGCACAACCCTAACAGCTGGTAATTTAAGGTGAGCAGCCACTCCACACAGTGGTGGAGTTTGTCTTTTCCTTGGATTGAGCACATGACTGCACGATTGTTATATTATCATCATTTGAAGCAAATATTTCAGCACTTCACTAAAAAACTTTTAGGCTGGGTTCAAATCCAAGCCGCACGCGGCTCACAGCAGGGGCCCCGCTGCTCACTGTTTCAGGGACGATTCAGGGCTGAATTTTTGGCTGAATTCGACTCTGAAACTGAGCCAAAGACCCCTGTGCAATCTGCTCCGTAGCCGCCCCAGAGACGTGTGAACCGGCTCCATAAAGACCCGGTCACAATCTCCTGCTATGCGAATTGAATACAGGTAAATCCGCATCCAATTCGGATAAGTATGAACCCAGCTTATTGTGATACTCACTTTCCAGAATGGTGTAACAAGTAATTCTGCGCTGCCCTTGGAAAATAGCAGCTAACACAGCAAATTGGATAAATAGCAAAACAAGGGAAGACAATTAGTGTAGCGCTTAAAAAAACATGAGGTGACACATATATCAAATAAGGGGCAATGGACCCAAATAATCGCACCCTATAAAATGGGGTAAAGAAACATGTGCAACTGTGATAAACAATGTAAATGTGTGATAATGATAAAAGTCCAAGGAAAATCCAGGTGACAAAAATCAAAATGACAAATTTCAAAATGTGATTCAAGCTTCTTATGAATGTCCAAACAGTGAGTCAGGATGTATATCTAAAGTGAGGAGTACCACCACCGAAAATTAGGAGGCTTACCAGAACGTTTGAACCCACCAGAGCATATGCTCCATGAGCCAAACAGGCTTGTGTTATATGGATTAACCACTGGGAATGGACACTGGAACCCACAAATGGCTGGCGCGAGACCACCCGATTGTCCACAAGATGGAAGGCATCCTAGCGGATTTTTCTTGTGAGAGACAATGATCAAATGTCCATAGATATGGTAGGGGTAGTATGGAGAGGGAAAAACAGAAAAGACCACATAGCGTAAATCCGTTTGAGTACAAATACATTTTAATGAAGTAGGAAAACTCACATTTAGAAGATAAAATCAGCGCCTTTTAAAAACAAATGGCGGCAGTGGAGTACTTCCCAAAAGTACTCCACGGCCGCCATTTGTTTTTAAAAGGCGCTGATTTTATCTTCTAAATGTAAGTTTTCCTGCTTCATTAAAATTTATTTGTACTCAAACGGATTTACACTATGTGGCCCTTTCTGGTTCAAGGTACACAAGATAACAGTGAAGGTGACCACCTACCCCTTGATATTTTATCCTCCCCAGTACATTCTACACCACTCTTCACTGATGAAAACTTCCTACTCAAAATCCCTCGCTTTGCACAGGATAAATGCAATCTCGCATTCCCACTGTGAGAGATTGGTTTGTGCGACTGAACAGGGTGGCGGAAGTGCAAGAACTAGTTATCCTCTCTCAGGAATGTATCTCTTCCATCCATAGGCGATGGGCTTGTTGGATGAATTTAAAGACAAACGATGAGATGAATCTACACTAGCTGGTTGCTCAGTCTGGCTTATAGATGGATTTACAATTATTTACCCAACTCTGGGTACTTTAGGGTGTTGTTTTCGCTATTAGGGTTATATCTACTTCTTGCCCCCATGGGGCAAATCTTGAGCCCCGAGGAGTGTATTGCTCAATGATAACACTAGTGCTCTTTTGTGACCCTGCCTTTGCATCTCTGCCCCAATGTAGATTTATTTACCAGATATTTTTTTTAAGTTTTGTCCTTAACAGAGACATAACAAGTAGTAACAAGTAGCCACTTTAAGCAGTATTGACATCAATATATACAATATCTCACAAAAGTGAGTACACCCCTCACATTTTTGTAAATATTTTATTATTTCTTTTCATGTGACAACACTGAAGAAATGACACTTTGCTACAATGTAAAGTAGTGAGTGTACAGCTTGCAAAACCGTGTAGAATTTGCTGTTCCCTCAAAATAACTCAACACAGCCATTAATGTCTAAACCACTGACAACAAAAGTGAGTACACTCCTAAGTGAAAATGCCCTAAATAGGCTCAATTAGCCATTTTCCCTCCCCGGTGTCATGTGACTCTTTAGTGTCTCAGGTGTGAATGGGGAGCAGGTAAATTTGGTGTTATCGCTCTCATGCTCTCATACTGGTCAATAGAAGTTCAACAAGGCACCTCAGGGCAAAGAACTCCCTGAGGATCTGAAAAAAAAGAATTGTTGCTCTACATAAAGATGGTATATCGCAAAAAATCTGCACTAACCCCAAAATTGCTATCTTATTTAAAAGGTGATGAGGGTTCAAAAGTGAACAGCAGAATATTTCCACACAATTCTACACATATAAAGTGAAATTATTTTCTTTGGATTACAAAAAACTATATAAATAAACAAACAAACTATCCAGTGAGTGAAATGAGACAAATGACAAAAAGTGCTGCAACCTTAAAAAAAACGGAATTTTCCATTTTAGCAATATGGTAACTATATTCAGGTGTGCTACTAATGTCACAAACAAACGGACTGAGGGATCTCCCTCAACTTGGATGTGTATGTGAATTATACCTTAGAGCAACAATAGTAAATAACAAAAAAATTGTAACACAAATGTTGGGTATTGCACCTTCCAGTGAGGTAATATGTGAATGATTACAATGTAGCAAAAAAGTCCACTGAAGGAATAGATAGTTGAAGGAAGACAAAGAAAGTCCTGCAACATAAATATATGTGTATGCTTCCTGGGTAAATTAATCTTTTCTCTGTGAACCAGACTTTTGTGATATAATGAGAAAAGGTGGCCGCTTACCAGATCCGTGGGACCCCTATCACGGGGGTCTTATGGGCTCATAGAGTATCCAGGAACAGCTGATAAGATCCTCTTACTCAGTCATTCATCCCCCCAGGTTCCTCCACTGGCATCAAGGTAGCGGTGTAAAGAAATCCCATACACTGGAGCAGCTGATCATATGGAAGAGCTGATCGGATCACACAGACTCACTCCTTCACAGGCGCTGTTTAGTTCTATGCAGCCGGACTGTCTTCAATAGTGACTTTCGCCGTATGTGAATTAAAAAAACAGGAGAAACTCCATAGTGTAATAGGTAAAAACTTCTTTAATAAAACAAAGACATGGCCGGCATCCAAAATGTTAGCAGAAAATCAAAAAATACGGAAAGTTTTAGCGACACTGCTGCATTCAGGCTAGTCAGCTGCTATGTGGTGACATCAGGTTTCTTGGCTTCCCCTATGCTGCATTTCTCCGTAAGAGGCATCGACTGGGAAAGGAGGCTGAAACCAGACATCACACACACCACACCTTTTTAAGTATCTCAGCAGGCAGGATGACACCGGAAACAAGATTGGGGTAATTACCCAATCAGTTCACAGTGTGATCAAATCCATTAAGGGTCTGTAAGTGTTAATATGCTGTGCCAGATATATATAATGAAATCAGTCACACTACCACAATAACACTTGCCGTAAAAAAAAAACGGAATAATCAAAAAGTTATATATAAAACATATTAAAATTTATACATAGAAGTTAAAAAAACTTGGTATTACTCCAAATCTTGTAAATGTCATAAAAAACAGCAACCTCAATTATTGTGTTAAGTAAGATCATAACTACACAAAATGACATTTGGAACCAAAACAGATAATATGGGACATCGCATGTCATTCATTCACCTCCTCCTGAAAGGGGGGGGGGGAATCTTGTTGTAGACAAGGTGAGACATCCGATAATCGGACAAACCAAAGAGAGTAGATATCATTAAACGTGTGCACTAACTTTATAGAACCTCAAACGGGATGCATGTGAATGCATAAAAAGCAAAGATTTGTTTGTAGACAAGGTAAGACATCCGATATCGGACACACCAAAGAAAGTAAGTATCATTAACCTTGTTACACTAACTTTATGAAGCCTCAAAGCAATGCATGTGAATGCATGAAAGGGGAAAAAATGTTTTGTTTTTTTTTTGTTTTTTTTTTTATTCAACAGAGGAAAAAACTCCTCTGTTAAATAAACAGAGGAATCTATCTAGCAGAGGAGCAAGGATCTGGAAGTACAGGTCCTAACACTTTGTCGCACTTCAGAGTCTGCCAGTGCTTACGAATGATTTTGTTCACCCACCAATATTGCGACAAAAAGGTGGTTAAAAAAGACCATTCCAACTTTTTGGTGTTTTTGTTCTCATCCCTATTTTTGGGGACCAAAAGACTTGGTCTGTCAAGAAGAGCAACTTCATGTAGGTCCTAATATTTCATTAGACAGTGGACACCACCCAAAGTGGCTTAAAGCCATTCCTAAAAGACAATTTCAACGTATTCGAAGAAATTGTTCCCATATAGAAGACTTCCAGGTTCAAGCAAATGTCTTAAAAGACCGGTTCATAGAAAAAGGTTATGAGTCTTCCCTATTGGATAAGGACCTACATGAAGTTGCTCTTCTTGACAGACCAAGTGAAATGTAGATATAAGCCTTGGATCCTCTGTCCTGCAGATAATGCTGGGATCTGTTCCATGGTGAGTAGATGTTATGGCAGTGGTTCTCAACTCCAGTCCTCAGGACCCACCAACAGGCCAGGTATGCAAGATAACTGAAATACATCACAGATGATATCACTTGCTGCTCAGTGATTGCAGTATTCTAGTCTGCAACTCCCCAAGGTAATACTTCAAATCTGGCCTGTTGGTGGGTCCTGAGGACTGGAGTTGAGAACCACTGTGTTATGGGGATGGACCCTACCACGCAAGTCAATGGCAAGCTCAGTGGTTGAAGTAGGAGGGGAGAGTTCTTGTCCCAATCAGTTTTGTATGGTGCCATCCGAGGAGAGGTTTCATTCAGTTGCAGGCTCCATAGGCATCCAGTGGCCACCAGGAAATGAAACCAGCGTGGAACGTGGACGGAAGTGACAGGAACATACCGAAGGACTGATTGGGACAAGAACTCTCCCCTCCTACTTCAACCACTGAGCTTGTCATTGACTTGCATCGTAGGGTAAATTCATTTTAATCTTGTAAGTGTTTTTAATCTTTACATTAAATTCCCCCCTGTGATACTGCACTTAGTGGCGCTTCCCTTCCCTCTTCCTTCTTGCATTTTATATTCAGCCTTCTTTTTTCAGCTCTTATCCAACCTAAATGGGGATCCCTCCACCTCTTTCTTTGTATTACTTGAATGCTGAACTTTGTTTTATTGCCGCTGACCTCTTCCCCTTGTAATTTTACTGGACTCAGTGCTGCAATGTTTACAGTGCCTTTTCTTTTTTTTTTAACACCATCTGGCAAATTCAGTCTGCCATTCTGATTGTACGATACTGTATTGAGAGAGGGCCACAAAAACATTTTCCTCTATGGAATACTCCAATCATTAAAAGCCTTGCATTCCTTTCAGGAGGAGGTTCAGATGAATTTCCAACCATACTGCACATAAAAATATACTAAAAATGCATGTGCAGTAATGTGCTTTTGCATAAATTTTTATGCACTTTTCTTGCATTTACAGTATCTCACAGAAGTGATTAAACCCTTCACATTTTTGTAAATATTTTATTATATCTTTTCATGTGACAACACTGAAGCAGTGCTCACAGATACAGGCAGGTACAATGTAAAAAGTAGTGAGTGTACAGCTTGTATAGCAGGGTAAATTTGCTAAAAGAATATACTAATGCGCAAACCAATAACTATTAGTAGTGAGTAGCTGCCAACATGAAATATGTTCCCACACTGATAGATAGAAATGAATAAATGTGGCGCTTTCTCAGTGATCAAAGCAATAATGCTATAATAAATGATCAAGTGTAATGATAACCAATTCATCAATGGCAAAGTGCTATTTGGATAAGTGCAAATAACCCTAAATCCAGAAATAGGTGTAAAACCTTCACAGTGCAAATAAAATATAATTAAATATAGTAATGCAATAATAGTCAATAATAGATACAACTTAAAGTGCAATAATAACTTGTGACAAAAAGCCCATAAAGTGCTTGGTGCAGTCAATCTTCAGTGCACAGAAATAATTCATACACTGTGTCATCGATCACAGTGCAGACCAATATATCAAATTCCTCAATAGTGCTTCACCATTCGTGTGTACAGTGTGCCCCAGCCTCTCACCTCAAAGAAAGACCCCTACGGGTCTAGTCACACCAATGATGAATCTCTCATATGCATCCACAGCAGTAGGCTCTCTCCTTGTAGTCCTCTACTAGATGGGGCAGCCGTGTTAACAGATAAAGGCAGGTATTTATTAAAACATAGCCATCTCCTCCACCTCCTTCACTTTTTTACCAACAAGGCTACATGTAATAAAAATAGGTCTCCATGTGTAGTATACCCTTTCACATCTGACCACAACGCTGGGCCTATCCCGTATGACATTACTCATATGGTCTTTTTGTTTGGTCACCTCTGCGGTGACGATCAAGGGGTCGGAATCGGACTTTTCAATGCAGTTGCGTCACCTTGGCATTGGCTTCTGCCATTGCCATGGTAGTGCGCACCGTGACGTTTAGGTTAGTGTATTAATGACAGGAGGGGGAGTGGCCAATTGTCCAGCTTGCCAATGATTGGCTCGGCCGGCCCTGACCACAGATGAGGCTACCTTCTGAGCGGCCGTTTGCCCTCCCCACATAAGAGGCTTGGAGCGCACGCTCCACAGGAAGGAGTGGGGGAGATGCCAGCGGCGCATTGGTTGCCGGCTTGTATCTCCTCCTCACTTACATTCGAGGCTTGGAGCGCACGCTCCTCGTGATGACCGTGAGAGACATCAGCGGCGCATTGTTCGCCGGCTGTTGTCTCCTCCCCGGTCACATGTCTTAGACACTTGGAACGCAGGCTCCTCTAACCAGTGTGAGGCTTGGAACGCAAGCTGATCTGGCTTTCGAGACCCCCCTAATGTGTACACCCCTGTGTAACCCCCGAATTACTATACACTTCAAGCCTAATGCAGTGTGTCAATATACATGGGAATAATACCATATGAAGCCAGTTTACAGTGTTTTTAGTATTAAACCTTGTACTTCCGGTTCCGCCATGATGGGGGGCAGACCCAATTATTTTGTAATGGTGTCTACAGTCCATATATATGGGCTATGTGGAGAGGCTGTTTTATGCCCCAGTTGAAGGCTCTTTAGTCGAAACACATAGGGCGTTTTAGCTTTCCACGTTGCCTCCAATTTTTATTCAGGGATCACTTTTTACCCTGTAAGGTTTTTTATTCAATAAATCCCTTTAATTTTTGACGTACGCCATGTGGAGCCCCTTTTTTCTTTTTTCTCCATGATTTCATCCATGATTGGTTTCTTTTGACCTCTCGAACCTGCCTGGTATCAGAGAGTGTGCGAGTGAGCTGACCACCCCCACCATTGACTGTCCTGGCTATCGGTGACTGTGACTCAAGTGATAATCTTGCCTATCGGAGATCGAGACCGATGGGAGAACCTTTGGGGAGAGTTCACGGGAGGCTACCTCCACAAGCTCTGACAGATGTACTGCTATATGGCAGATACGTCCCACTGGATCTGGTAAGAGTACCTAACTCTAGATGTTTATGAGGTGTTGCCTGTGATTGATGTGTATTCCAGTCTTCAGTCAACATCCTGTGTCCAAGCATCCCCTCTGTTTGAGAAGACTCCTTCTACTTATATATATTGACTCTAGTTTCTTGACTCTAGTCTGCAGAGCTTAGCACATTGCTTCTGGATATTCTTATACTTAACACATTTCTTTTGGACGTTCCTATACACCTCACAAGTGTTTATTGTGTTGATCAATATTACTTATAGTTGTTTTAAAGTCACCGATTTATTTATATTTGATACACTTTTTTATTATTGGTTTAGCGCTGCACATATTTTTTATATACTCCATGTGTAGTATTCCAATAGGATAATTTATTATAAAACGTACGCGTTACGTCACCGCTCACGTGACTTCAAGATACCATTGATGAAGTCACATGAGTGGTCACGTTACGCAGAGGGAGGAGCCAGGTGAACGTCACTTCCGAGACCGGAAGTCCCTGACACATGAGAAAGCTGATGACTGATGATTTTACGTGCGAGTTGCTACTTTTTTAAATAAATTATCCTATTGGAATACTACACATGGAGACCTATTTTTATTACACGTGAGCCTTGTTGGTAAAAAGTAGAGGAGATAGCTACGTTTTAATGGAAATACCTGCCTGTATCTGTGAACACCACTGCCCCATCTAGTAAGGAGAGAGCCTACTGCTGTGGATGCATATGAAAGATTCATCATTGGTGCGACTAGACCCGTAAGGGTCTTTCTTTGAGGTGAGAGGCTGGGGCACACTGTACACACAGATGGTGAAGCACTATTGAGTAATTTCATATATTGGTCTGCACTGTGATCGGTGACACTGTGTATGAATTATTCCTGTGCACTGAAGATTGACTGCACCAAGCACTTTGTGGACTTTTGGTCACAAGTTATTATTGCACTTTAAGTTGTATTGTATCTATTATTATTATTGCATTACTATTTATTTTATTTATTAGCACTGTGAAGGTTTTACACCTATTTCTGGATTGAGGATTATTGGCACTTCGCACTTTATTTGCCATTGATGAATTAGTTATTTGGCCATCATTACACTTGACGATTTATTACAGCATTATTACTTTGATCACTGAGAAAGCACCACATTTATTCATTTTTATTAGTGTAAATTTGCTGTCTCCTCAAAATAACTCAACACACAGCCATCAATGTCTAAATCACTGGCAACAAAAAGTTAGTACACCCCTAAGTGAAAATGTTCAAAATTGGGCCCAAAGTGTCAATATTTTGTGTGGCCACCATTATTTCCCAGCACTGCCTTAACCCTCTTGGGCATGGAGTTCACCAGAGCTTCACAGGTTGCCACTGGAGTACTCTTCCACTCCCCATGACAACATCTTGAAGCTGGTGGATGTTAGAGACCTTGCACTCCTCCACCTTCCATGTGAGGATGCCAGACAGATACTCAATCAGGTTTAGGTCTGGAGACGTGCTTGCAGCTTCTTTAGCAAGGCAGTGGTCATCTTGGAGGTGTGTCTGGGGTCGTTATTTTGGAATACTGCCCTGTGGCCCAGTCTCCGAACATGCGCTGCTTCAATATGTCACAGTACATGTTGGCATTAATGGTTCCCTCAATTAACTGTAGCTCCCCACTGCTGGGAGCACTCATGCCGTCCCAGACAATGACACTCCCACCGCAATGCTTGACTGTAGGCAAGACACTTGTCTTTGTACTCCTCACCTGGTTGCCGCCACACACGCTTGACACCATCTGAACCAAATAAGTTTATCTTGGTCTCATCAGACCACAGGACATGGTTCAAGTAATCCATGTCCTTAGTTTGCTTGTCTTCAGCAAACTGTTTGCAGGCTTTGTGCATCTTCTTTAGAAGTGGCTTTCTTCTGGGATGACAGCCATACAGACCAATTTTATGCTGTGTGCGCCCTATGGTCTGAGCACTGACAAGCTGACCCCCCACCCCTTCAACCTCTGCAGCAATGCTGGCAGCACTCATAAGTCTATTTCCCAAAAACAACCTCTGGCTATGATGCTGAGCACATGCACTCAACTTTTGGTTGACCATGGCGAGGCCTGTTCTGAGTGGAACCTGTCTTGTTAAACCGCTGTGTGGTCTTGGCACCATGCTGCAGCTCAGCTTCGGGGTCTTGGCAAAAATCTTATAGCCTAGGCCATCTTTATGTAGAGCAACAATTCTTTTTTTTTTTTTTTTTTTCAGATCCTAAGAGTTCTTAGCCATGAGGTGCCACTTTGAACTTCCAGTGGCCAGTATGAGGGAGCACGAGAGCGATAACACCAAATTTAACACAGTTGCTCCCCATTCACACCTGAGACCTTGTAACACGAGTCACCTGACAACGTGGAGGGAAAATGGCTAATTGGGCCCAATTTGGACATTTTTACTTAGGGGTGTACTCACTTTTGTTGCCAGTGGTTTAGACATTAATGGCTGTGTGCTGAGTTATTTTGAGAGGACAGCAAATTTACACTGTTATACAAGCTGTACACTCACTACTTCACATTATAGCAAAATAACATTTCTTTAGTGTTGTCACAAGAAAATATAGAATATTTACAAAACTGAGGGGTGTACTCACTTTTGTGAGATACTGTATATATGTTAAGGTGTGCGGCAATGTGAATGAGGCACAGAAATAATGTTTTCTGTGTCCTTGCAATCACCTGCACTTCTCAAGTGCAGAAAAATGCAGGTCACTGGACATGGTATGAATGAGCTCACTGAAAACAATTTATGTTTATTGGAACTGGAGTGCGAGTGACCCACATACTCCAGCTGTAACTTGTGCCAGATGTTCAGCACTGACTGCAATGTACAGGGAGTGAAAGTCAGGCAGTAGACACTCGTCATTGTGGATATTTTTTTTTCATAGTGCACATTAAACACTTTTTGGGTGGAGTTAAGGTTTAAGATCTATAACATCTAAAACAAAACATTGCTTATTGTGAGTGTGGCGCCCCCTGGTGTGAGTGCAAATTTATGTTTTGGTTCATGTTTAACTTGTAAGTCTTGATGAGTCAAAAATTTATTGCAGGTCAGGGCTGGATGACTCATACAGGTAGGTCTCTAGTGCCTCCCCTGATTCTGGAGGTTTGGAGAAATTTCTAGAAACTGGAGGGTGGAGGCCAGGAGGGTTTGATCTGCATACTTAGGGGAGCCAATCCCCAGGCAGTGAGCCTGGCATGGTGTCTGAGCCAGCCCTTAAATATGGATGAGTCATGTTGGCAAGGGAGTCGGATGGATGAGCTGAGGAGGCCGTCGGTGGTCCCTGCCGAGGGGGGGGGGGTGGGAGCCCTCTACCTCGGGCTGGCCTTGGAGTATCCTGATAGTATTGCAGTTTGAAAGGAATCTTTTCCTAATAGGCAGCGAGAGCAAGGAGGACAGTGCGTACATCAGCACAGTCAGGGACTTACAAGGGGAAAGACTGCCACACGCAGCAGGTCTTTCTGGAAGACAGCATCGTGCTTAATCCTTTACTGTGTCCTGGGAGATCTTAGGTAGCCGGGTAGGCTGGTGAAGAAACTTCCAGGTGGGTTGGTGGAGAAGCAGCTAGGTGGGCTGGCATTTACAGTTGGTAGAACTGGAACCAGTGTCTACAGGGGAGTTGTAAGCTGCATTCCGGAATACCTCCAACACGTTGTTTTACTTTCTAAAAGGACAGAGTTCCTAGTTCTTAAAGGGGCTTTTGCATCTTTTCAGAGATGGTCAGTGTTCAGGAAGGAGACAAACAGTTGTACATGAGGAGGAATTTGTCCCTAGGCATCCCATATATCCCTTCACCCCATCCAAGGTGTTATCCCCCCAATTATAACAAAAACAAGCCAAGGGACTGACTTCTGTCTGGATGTGGAGAATGCATGTTGCCTGAGTGCAGAAGTAGGAGAGCCAGTCACCAGAAGCTCCTGCAGGGAATAGTGCTACACTTATAGAAGCAGGAAAGGCTGAAATTGGACACAAGTAAATTAACTTGTAAGTGAAAGGTCTCCTTTCATGCACATGTCCCTTTTTAAAAAAACAAATATACTATACCACAAATTTTTTCAGTCTTTATTACATTTCAAAATGGATTAAAATAAGCGCATTCAGGTTATCCATAAAACCATTAAAATATTGTTCTTCCCACCACCTTACAAACCATTAAGTCGTGATGCATCTTACACAAAAGGTTTATTTTAAGATTTTTTTTTTTTTAGTTAGATTGAAAACAAAGCCAGACACCCTTCCATAGGATGCAAAATCAGTCATAGGATTCTGGTTTTAGCTACATAAATATAACGTACAAATATACATCTACCAAATAACTGCTCATACCACTTGTATAGCAAATGTTGTGTTGCAGTTCTCCACAGGACATTAGGTAGACAAGCTTTCATCTAAGACAGAACACGTAGAACAAAAAACATTTCCTCTGTTAGTAAAGGCTTCCTAGACGCATACGAAGTAAAGGCTTCCTAGACATACAAAGATAAAGCAGAGTATGCGTTTTTCGTTTACACCCTACAGGCTGTTCCAGCTTAAAGTCTGTACCATGGTGCACAAAGACAACGGGAAGGTGCGCTATGAGCAATGAAATATCTTGACTGAAGGTAAGTGTTCTGACATTTTTTACAAGATAAAAGGAAAAATATGGACAAAAAGGAAAGGAAAAAAAAAAATCTTATACATCAAAGGTCCTTTGTCCTCTAAAATGCAGGAATCGCCAACCAGTCTCCTCATTAACCACGTGTATAGCAGACACAGAGCCAGCCGATACTGGCAAAGTAAAAAAGTACAGCTCCATCTCAAAGACTTCTTCCAGAGAGTTTCACCGCCGTTCCAGCATCTTTGGCTTCTCTGCTCCAGTTAAATTTGCTTGACTGCGAGAATGCCAGTATGTGTCCACTAGGGCTATTTGGTGGGGGGAAAGAATTTAAAAATTGAACAAGCAGTCCTGCCTCTCATTACCAGTTTTTTTTTTTTTTTTTTTTTGAGATCTGCTTTCTGAAACCAAAGCCTACATCCAAGACCAACAGCCATGAGTTAAGGTGCCTGGCTATGAATGCAGAGGCCAAACAATCTCCCTTGCATTGTATGAAAAAACATGTTTTGCATCAGCTAATTGAATGCTTGTGCCTATGCCGGAGGGAGGTGGAGCAAAATAGGAATTGGCTAAAAGTCAAAATGGACCCATTGATTTGTTAAAAATGAAAAACCCTGAAAACGCAACAGATATCTATGATGCAAATAGCATTTAACAAGAATGGACAAAGGCATAAACCAATCTTCTCCACTGAAGATTTTATAATCAAACAAGTCGCATCAGAATTGTATGTGCTGCCACGGATAGGTTTCACACTCTATTGCACTTATGCAGCAAAGACCAGTTTGTGCCTTCATCTATTCTATGCATTAATAGTGGCTAAATAGGGATGCACCGATACCAGGCATTTGTGTGAGTATTGGCACTCGCCAAAATGCTCCTGATACTTTGCGGTGCAATTTACATCGTTATAAAATGAATGGGCACAAATCACGCTGCAAGAAAATTGCATGCAATTTGAATAGGAACATGGTGAGATTCCTGTCTGAATCGAATGTGATTTCCCCTACTGCTTGTGTGTGTATATATAGAAGCACCATCTAGTTGGCAGTTTAGAACTCACAACATTCAGCAGTGGAAGTGCTTTTCCTGTAAGTAGGTGGAGACAGATTAGAAGGTTTAAAGCAACAATCCTTTATTGGAAAACTGGAGCTCCTGGGAGTGGGCAGTGAGCCCAAAACGATGCCGGATCGATGGATGTCCTTTTTTGTTGCCCACACAGTACTGTCTCCATAGTGGAGCACTTCTGCCCGCTCCTGGAGTTACCCCCAGCCAGCGGTGACAAGCCCCGATGGCAGCTGTCATTTCTGGGTGCGCCGGCTCTGTCCATTAATACAACCGTTTGGATTAGAGGCAGCCGTTCATTCCACCAGGCTCAGCAGAGTAAAACTACAGAACCCTTGAGTCACAGTGCCTCACTGGCACACGATCATCTCCCTGCATGGACTTTTATCTAATGCCATCAGTCTGTTCAGTTTTCTAATAAGTTATTGCTGCTTTGAACTTCTAATTTGTCTCCACCTACTTACTGGAACATAGTTACATAGTAGGCGAGGTTGAAAAAAAAAAAAAAAAGAAGACACAAGTCCAACCTATGTGTGTGATTTTATGTCAGTATTACATTATATATCCCTGTATGTTGGTCGTTCAGGTGCTTATCTAATAGTTTTTTTAAATCATCAATGCTCCCCGCTGAAACCACTGCCTGTGGAAGGGAGTTCCACATCCAAACCGCTCTTACATAAAGAAACCTCTACACAGTTTAAGGTTAAACCGCTTTTCTTCTAATTTTAGTGAATGGCCGTGTCTTATTAAATTCCCATTCGCAGAAAAGTTTTATCCCTATCGTGGGGTCACCAGTACAGTAGTTGTACATTGAAATCAAATCCCCTCTCAAGCGAGAACAAGTTCAGTGCTCGTAACCTTTCCTTATAACTAAGGTCCTCCAGACCCTTTATTAGTTTTGTTGCCCTTCTCTGGACTCCCTCCTGTTCTAGCACATCCTTCCTGAGGACTGGTGCCCAGAACTGGACAGCATACTCCCAGGTCCGGCCGGACCAGAGATTCTTGTAGAGTGGGAGAATTGTCATTTTATCTCTGGAGTTAATCCCCTTTTTAATGCATGCCAATATTCTGTTTGCTTTGCTTGCAGCTGCTTGGCATTGCATGCCATTGCTGAGTCTGTCATCTACTAGGACCCCCAGGTCCTTCTCCATCCTAGATTCCCCCAGAGGTCCTCACCCCAGGGAGTAGATTGCATTCATTATTTTGCCACCCAAATGCATTATTTTACATTTTTCCACATTAAACCCAATTTGCCATGTAGTTGCCCACCCCATTAAAAATTGTTCAGATACTCTTGCAAAGTTTTCCAAATCCTGTGGAGAAGTTATTGCCCTGCTTAGCTTAGTACCATCCGCAAATACAGAGATTGAACCATTTATCCCATCCTCCAAGTCGTTTATGAAATAGGATTGGTCCCAGGACAGAACCCTGGGGGACCCCACTTTGCACCCCTGCCCATTCTGAGTACTTCCTATTTATAACTACCCTCTGAACTCGCCCCTATAGCCGGTTTTCAATACATGTACTCACCCTATGGTACATGCCAATGGACCTTACTGTGTACAGTAAATGTTTATGGGGAACTGTATCAAGTGCTTTAGCACAATCCAGATACACCACATCTACGGGCCTTCCTTTATCCAGATGGCAGCTCCCCTCCTCATAGAAGGTTAATAGTTTGGTTTGGCAAGAATGATTCTTCACGAATCCATGCCGATTACTGCTAATGATACAGTTGACATAGCTAAAATCTTGTATATAGTCTCTTATCATCCCCTCTAAGAGCTTGCATACAATTGATGTTAGACTAACTGGTCTAACTCCCAGGGATGCATCTTGGCCCTTTTATAACCACTTGACATCCGGAGGACGTCATATGACGTCCTCGACTTTCGGGGCTTATATCTGAATGATGTCTGAGGCTACAGACATCATTCAGATACCGGCATTTTCAGCCGGCGATTCCGTACACCATAAGAACGATCATAGCGGCTGTTCCGCCGCTTGATCGTTCTTACGGGCGGCGGGAGGGGACGTCCCCCCCCTCCCGCCGCCCTCCGGTGCTACTACCGACTCACCTCAGCGATCGGTGAGTCGGATAGCGGATCCGCCGGCGCCGGATGTTCACCATAGAGATTTCCGGCGGACCAGATGGTCGCCGGAGTCTCTATGATCGTTCGGAGGCCGGGCGCGATGTTATGACGTCACGCCCGGCCTCTGCATTCAAAAAAACGGCGCCGCTTCAGCTGTGAAGCGGCGATCGTTTTATTTTTTTTTTTGATTTTAGGCTTCCCAGCCTAGAGGTGAGATGTGGGGTCTTATTGACCCCATATCTCACTGTAAAGAGGACTGATCGTCTCATATTCCTATTACAAGGGATGTTTACATTCCTTGTAATAGGAATAAAAGTGATCAAAAAAAAAAAAATTTTTTTAAAGTGTAAAAATAAAAATTTTTAAGTAAAATTAACAATAAAAAAAAAAAAAAAAATTTTTAAAGCGCCCCTGTCCCCGTGAGCTCGCACGCAGAAGTGAACGCATACGTAAGTCCCGCCCACATATGAAAACGGTGTTCAAACCACACATGTGAGGTATCGCCGCGAACGTTAGAGCGAGAGCAATAATTTTGGCCCTAGACCTCCTCTGTAACTCAAAACATGTAACCAGTAAAAAATGTTAAAGCGTCGCCTATGGGGATTTTTAAGTACCAAAGTTTGGCGCCATTCCACGAGCGTGTGCAATTTTGAAGCGTGACATGTTAGGTATCTATTTACTCGGCGTAACTTCATCTTTCACACAATGCAAAAAAATTTGGCTAACTTTGCTGTTTTGTTTTTTTTTAAAGCATGAAACTGTTTTTTTTTTCAAAAAAAACGCGTTTGAAAAATTGCTGCGCAAATACCGTGCAAGATAAAAAGTTGCAATGACCGCCATTGTATTCTTTAGGGTCTCTGCTAAAAAAACATATATAATGTTTGGGGGTTCTATCTAATTTTATAGCAAAGAAATGATGATTTTTGACATGTAGGAGCGAAGTGTCAGAAATGGCCTGGATGTGAAGTGGTTAAATATTGGATTTTCTCCAATCAGCTGGTACCATTCCAGTCAGTAGACTATTCGTAAAAATCAGGAACAATGGTCTGGCAATTACTTGACCGAGTTCCTTAGGGACCCTTGGGTGCAAGTCATCTGGTCCTGGTGAATTATTAATATTAAGTTTTTCAAGCCTATTTCTAATTCTGTCCTCTGTTAGCCATGAGGGTGCTTCCTGTGACGTGTCATGAGGATAAACATTGTAGTTTTGGTTACTGAAGTCCCCCCGATTCCCTTGTGAAGGCTGAGGAGAAGAATGAATTCAATACCTTCGCCATCCTTAGTAACCAGATTCCCTTCATCATTCTTTATAGGACCAATATGATCTGACCTCCCTTTCTTACTCTTTATGTATTTAAAGAATTTCTTTGGATTTTTCTTACTCTCCTCTGCTATGTACCTTTCGTGTTCTATCTTAGCCACCCTGATTGCACCTTTACATTTCTTGTTGTATTCTTTGTAAAGTCGGAATGCTGATGATGGTCCCTCAGCCCTGTAACTTTTGAAGGCCTTCTACTTTGCTTTTATATGCATTTTTACATTGGAGTTAAGTCACCCAGGACTTTTATTAGCTCTTTTAAATTTATTTCCCATTGGGATACACTGGCTAATGCCCTTATTTAATATGCTCTTAAAGCATACCCATTTCTCCTCTGTGTTCTTTGTTCCCAAGATTTTATTCCAATTTGTATCTTCTAGCAAGGCTCATAGTTTAGGGGAGTTGGCCCTTTTGAAATTCAGTGTCTTTGTATTCCCCTTATGTTTCCTATTGGTTTGATTTATACTGAAACAAATTGACCTGTGATCACCGTTTCCTAAATTGCCCCGTATTTCTACATTCGTGATCAGGTCTGTATTGTTGGTAATCTGTAGGTCTAGTAACGCTTTGTTTCTAGTTGGTGCGTTTACCATCTGACTCATGAAATTGTCCTGCAAGACATTTTGGAACTGGCGAGCCTTAGATAAATGCATGGTTCCTTCCACCCAGGCTATGTCTGGATAATTAAAATCCCCCATTATGACGACACTTCCCATCCTTGCCACTAATTCAAATTGTGATAGGAAGTCCGCCTCCTCCCTCTGGTTAGGGGGCCTATAGCATACTCCCAGTATTACTTTCCCCTTAGTTTCATCCCTTTGCAGCTCTACCCATAAGGATTCCACCTCCTCGCTTGCTCCCTTAGTGATGTCATCTCTCACATTCACTTGTACATCATTTTTAATATTCAGGCATAACCCTTCCCCTTTTTTATCCTCTCTGTCCCAGCAAAATAGGGAATACCCTTGAATGGTTGCCAGCCAATCATGAAAGTCGTTGAACCAAGTCTCTGAAATTCCAGGGATCCCCCTGTTGAATTTTGTGAGTTCTAAACTGACTAGATAGCGCTTCTATACACACACGGATAATTTGCATACGATTCTTTGCAGTGCGTTTTGTGCCTTTTTTGTGTTAAGGCAAATCGCATCGCAAAGTATCGGTACTCCGTATCAGCGAGTACTTGAATGGAAGTATTGGTATTGGTCAATTAAAAGACAGTATCGGTGCAACCCTAGTGGCAAGCTTAAGTGACAACCGGTGTAGCTGCATCAGGTTTTTGGACCAACCTGGAGCAGTGTTTACTATTTGACTGCATAACAGAAATATAAATTTTACCTGTCAAGGCTGTGAAACTTGCAGTCTTGAATATACAAGAGTTCCAACCAGATGTGGTCAAGTTACCATGTTCCCAGTCACAGGGACAGGGACTGAAAAACTCCAATGTAGAAACAATCCTAATCCTTCAATTCTGGTTGTGACAGGGCATCACTTTGAACTGAGAATAAAGTCAGAGTTTCCCTCCAGGGGAAAAGGGGCCATTGATGTAGGACTGATGTAGCAAAGAAAGCAATTTGAACACTTCCTTGGCTTTAAAGAATGAATATGCCCATAGTGTGTTCTCAAATATAATTATTGTGCAACTGTCTGTACATTAAATGCATTAGTTTATTAGACTGGGTAGAATAAAAACTGTACAGAAGTATGGAGAATGCCTTTTTGACTGTCTGGATGAGATTGGCTCAATTTACTGGTGAGAGTTGCTCTCTGGTGTAAATGGGGGGGGGGGGGGGGGGGGGGCACTGAAGAAATTAGAAAATTTACATAGCTTTAACAAATATTTTACGCACAACTCCTGAAAATACTGTTGCAATTTTTTTTTTAAGAAAGCATTGAAATAAAATAGAAAAAGTGTGAAATTCACACAAAAATGAAACGTTACCTGTTCTATGGATGCTCTGAATGCACGGTTATCCATCTCCAGACGGTGACTTTGCTGATCTGGGTCATGCCGCTGACGAATGGTTGCTTTCCTTCTATGGCCAAGCATTCGGGTTTTGTAACACTGAAAGGATTGAAAAATAAATTTAAGTATTCAGTTAGGTGTAAGGGAGCAAGACTGAAGACTATGTGTATAGCCAAAGCTTTTGTTTTTTTAGTATGGTTTTGGAGTGAAAAAAATAAAATAAAAATAAAATCAGAACCCCAGTCAAGATTGTATTGCTGTCTGTGTCCCCATTAAGCAATTCACCCATTTTGCCTGGATTATTATTTTATTTACTAAAGTGGTAAGCCAGAACAAAAAGAAAGAAACTTAGTAGGAGCACCCATTCCACTGACAATGAGTTTTTGCCCTGGTTCACACTGGAGTGTTTTGACATGCGATTTGACACGTCAAATCGCATGTCAAATCGGTGGCAATTGCCATCAATTGCACCGTCTTAAATCGGTGCAACGTTGCACCGATTTCAAAAAGTAGTTTCTGTACTCCTCTGTGATTTTGGGCTGCAAGTTACATTGACATCTGTGCAAAAACAAATTGCACAGATGTCTCTGAAATCGCGGCCGTAATCGGGACTGACATGCAGGAGTGAAATTGGCTTCATTACAGCAGCTGTGTGTGAACCTGGGCTTCTTCGAAGATTTTCTGTGATGTCTACCTAACAGAAGTTAGGAAAGTCTCCCCAACAGGAGAGACAACCCCCCCCCAAAAAAAAAACACAGACAGAAAAATATAAAAATTACAGCTTAACCCTTTCCTACTCCAAAAATATAATTTAATTTGTGTTGAGGTTTGATTTTAGAGTGAGGTGAATAGTTATAGATGCAAATCCTATCGGAGTGACATTTTATTGTTCTTAAGTTCTGGGTCTCAAACAATTGTCATTTTGATAAGTCCATAATATGGCTGCCCACATTTTACATCGTTACATAGTTGGTAAGGTTGAATAAAGACACCAGTCAATCCAGTTCAACCTGTGTGGCAGGGGTGAGTGCGTATTGGTCTATATCACTTCCCATATTCCTGTATATTGCATTTGTTTAGATAACCATCTAGAAGTTTAAAATTAGCAACATTACCTGCTGAAACCATCCATTGTGGAAGGGAGTTCCACATCCGTATCGCTCTAACAGTAATATTACTATCATTATCTCCTCCTAGGTATCTCTTCTCCATAGAGAATAAGTTTAGGGATTGTAACATTTTCTTTATAATGGAGATCCACCAGCCCTCTGATTAGTCTTGTTGAGCTTCTCTGGACTCTCTCCAGTTCCAGCACATCCTGTCTGAGGACTGGAGACCAGAACTGGACGTCATACTCCAGGTGTGGCTAAACCAGAGTTTTGTAAAGTGGTGGAATTTGTTTTCTCTTGAGTAAATCCCATTTTTAATGCTTGTGAATATTCCACTGATTTTGCATGCTGTTGTCGAGTCTGATCTACTAGGACCCCAGGTACTTCTTCATCCTCAATTCCCCCAGAGGTTCTTCCCTTAGTGTAGCTCCCAAGTGCATTACTTTACACTTCTCTACATTGAACCTCATTTGCCATGCGTTTGTCCACCCCTCCATTTTAGTGAGGTCTTCCTGTAGAGTTGCTATATCCTGTTGTGAAGTAATTGTCCTGCTTAGCTTTGTATCATGAGCAAACACAGATTGAGCTATTTATATACCAACCTCTATATCATTTATGAACAAGTTAAACAGGATTGGTCTCAGGACAGAGCCCTGGGGTACCCCACTTATAACTGCTGACCATTCATAAGATACACCATTTATCACCACCCTCTGGACATGCCCCTGTAACCAGATTTCAATGTGGGTATATACACTAACACCAATAGACCTCAATTTGTGGATTAAGCGTTTATGGGAGGACAGTGTCAAATGCTTTGGCAAGTCTAGATACACTAAATCCACTGGCCCTCTTATCCAGATTACAGCTCACTTCCTTATAGAATGTTAATAAGGTTTGTCTGGCAAGAACAAGATTTCATAAATCCATGCTGGTTGCTACTAATACTATTCTTTTCTGCAAATTCCTGGATGGTCTCTTATCCCCTCCAATAGCTTCCACACTACTGATGTAAGGCTGACTTGCCTGTAGTTTACAGGTATGCACCTTGGCACATTCTTGAATATTGGTACCACGTTAGCTTTACGCCAAAGTGCTGGTACCATTCCAGCCAGTATGTTTTCCTTATAGATTAGGAATAACGGTCTAGCAATGAGCTGGCTAAGTTCTTTGAGGACTCTCGGGTGCAAGCCATCTGGTCCTGGTGATTTGTTCACATTAAGTTTTTCCAGTCTTTTTAGAACACCGGCTTCTGTTAGCCACAAGAGCACACTCCTTGCTTTGTTGCCAACAATACAGTCTTGATTATGCCGCTCTTTTTCCATAGTAAAACTGAGCACATTCTATTTATTACAGTTGCCTTGTCTCTTGTAACCAAATTTCCCTTGATCATCCTTTATGGGATCCAATATGCTTTTTTACCATTAATATTTTTTTTTTATTTTTTTTTTTTTTAAACATTTTTGGCACTCTTTGCACTCTTCTGCTATGTCTCTCATTGTCTATTTTTGCTGCCCTGATCACACCCTTACATTTCTTATTGCATTCTTTGTAGTCCTGGAATGCTGACGGCATCCTTCCGCCTTCTATTTTTTAAAGAACAGTTTCTCTTTTATGGGCCTTTTTATACTTTCATTTAGCCACACAGGTTTAGCATGGGTTTTTATATTTGTTGCCCTTTGGAATACACTGGCTAATGGCATTACCTAAAAGTTTCCTAAAGCACTCCCACTTTTCCTTTGTCCCTCAAAACATTTAAGAAGTGCAGAGTCTTAGAAGAGCAAGCATTTCCATCCATATTCAGTTAATTTCTGCATAAAGTACCCCATGATGATTTTGTCCTGCCTTGCTGGCATTTCTAACTGTGAAAGGAGATTGGTCTCTTCATCCCTCAGGGTAGGGGGCCTGCATCTTCCCTTTGAAGTTCCAGCCACAAGGATGCCTCCGCTTCCATTGCCCCATAGAAATGCCATCCCTCATGGTCACTGCCAAATCACTATCACTCTTGATGTACACGCAGCCCCCTCCCCGCCCCTTCGATACAGGGAGTATCAGCAATCCAGTTATGTGTACTGGCAAACCATGTCACTGTTACTCCCACAAGTCAAAATCCTCCTTATCTCAGTATTTTTCAGTTCCTCCATTTTGTTCAGACTCTTAGCATTAGTCAACATACCTTTTAGTTTTGTATGGCCGCATAACATTTCATCCATACTTGTTCCAAGACTGCAGTAGGATTTTGCCAACCCACATGTGTTGGTTTTAGGTACTCCAGTTAAGTCGACCACAGTTAAATTAAAAAGTTCCTCTAACTTTTTGGCCATCCTTTTCCCCAGCAGGGCTACACCCTCCCCATTAAGGCGCAGTCCATCCCTACTGTGGAGGCAGTAACCGACTGAAGTCAGCCCAGTTTTTCAGAAACCCAAAACCCTACTTCCTGCAACAGTTCATCAGCCACTTGTTAAGTTCCCTAATCTCCTGCTGCCTCTCTGGAGTGGCTTGTGGTATAGGCAGTATTTCTGAGAATACCACCCTGGAGGTCCTTTTCTTCAATGTAGCTCCCCAAGTCCCTGAAATAATTTTTTTAGGATGGTCCATCTTACTTTAACTTTGTCATTAGTACCAATGTGTACCATGACAGTTGGGTCTTCACCACCCCCACCCAACAATCTGTCCATCCAAGCCACGATGTGCCGAAGCCAAGCACTTGGTAAACAATTTACTGGTCGGCAATCACGGTCTGTTATTTTGCACTTGTTTTTATGCTAGAGGCTACACACCAAAAGCAGCAGCACAAACAAACCCAACATACTCAAAGCAGAATTGTAGGTTTCTGATCATTGTTATGGGTTTGTCCTCCTGCCTGTGATGTGGTGCATAATGGGATGCACTGCAACATGGAATATACTGTGCATTCGTTGAAGCAGCACAAAGATGCGAATGGGCTCCAAGAGGTAGAACTAGATATTGGATGTCAAGGCCATTGATCGCAAGATCAGGTAAAACAGACAGTATATACAGCAGACACAACCGACTCAAGACTTGCCTGGGGGGGGGGGGGGGGGGTGTCCAACTGCTATTTCCCCTTTTCCCCAACGCCCAACTGATAAAATCAGACCCTCTTCAAACTCCAACTATAGTTAGAAGTAAACATGTGGCAAGAATATGGACAGTCAACTATTTACATACATTTTAAAATAAGCTCCCATTGATCTCTGTAGCTGTAGGCACTGTGGAGAAATTGGTCTTCAGAAACATTCTTACCTTCTCTCAGCAGCTCAGCTCACCCCGTTCAGCTCTTTCAGCAGTGACTGGACACCCTGCCAGCATTCTAATCTCCAATGTAAACACAAAGAAGCTGCACGCAGATATAGGTGCTCAGAGGCCTAACTTGGAAGGCTTTACTGCTTCTCTTGTGAATATTACCTGCATCTACAAAAAATGTCAGCGAGGGTGTATTTTAAAAATGTTATTTACCGTTTGTCAAGGCAAAGCAGTAAATACATGACCACCCACACTCCAGGGGTTCACTTTAAAACATACAACATTGTAGGATACAACAAAGGGCCGCATTCCCAAGTGTTTTTATGTCTAAGGCAGCTTTGAGATATTGTATGAAAACTTAGATAATGGCTTGCAGACTAGCACACGCTTGAGAAGAATATTGAAAGAGATTGGTAAAACTGTTGTAAATATACAGTATGTGGCGGACGTCAAAACAAATATATGAATACTTACCACATAGACCAGCAAGGGAAAAAGCAAGATAGATAGTCCACACATCACTATTATGGCCACAGCATAGCCAGGAAAGTTTGTATACTCATTATAAGGGCTTGATGTGGAATCTAGGAGGTAAAGAGCAATAAATCAGTAACAAAAATATTAAAAAGGAATTAAAATGTTACTTCTGCCACATTCTGCTCACTGTCTGCAAACTCGTGCAGGACCCTTTTTTGGTCCGCACCAGATTCGGATCGCATGGGTGTTCACGATTCCTGTCCAACTTGACCATTCACACTGTGATATGCGAACTGATCTGGGGGTGTCATTAATGTTGTATTGACACCCCCAGGCCCGGATTTACTCCCTTTGCCGCCCCAAGGCCGGGTCCTTCAATGCCGCCCCCCCCCCTCCACACACACACACACCACCATTCTCGTCCTTTATCGAAGACCGCTACAATAGATCAATTAAAAACATATCTCCACACACAAGAACACTGAAAATAACTGGCTTTAATTGTACAGACTGAAAATACTCTGTAATGCAGAAAATGCCCCTCACACCTAAACATATCTCAGGAAATTACACTGTTAAATGTTTTATGCAGAATTAAGTTCCAAAAATAAATCTCAACAACAACTTTAACAATATCAACATTAAGCATATCAGTACCCATCAGGGCAGCCTCATCAGTGCCCATTAGTACAGCCTCATCAGGGGCCACCAGTGCAGCCTATCAGTGCCCATAAGTGCAGCTTATCACTGAAGCATATCAGTGCAGCCCTATCAGTGCAGCTTAAGATTTCCGCCTCATCTGTGCCTAACAGTGCAGCCTTATCAATGCCCATCAGTGCAGTCTGATCCGGGGCTACCAGTGCAGCCTATCAGTTGCCATCAGTGCGTCCTCATCAGCCTCATCAGTGCTGCTTTATCAGTGCATCGTAAGAGTGCCGCCTCATCTCTCCCCAACAGTGCAGCCTTATCAGTGCCCATCAGTACAGTGCCATCAGTGCCGCCTATCAGTGCCCATCAGTGCTGCCTATCAGTGCTCATCAGTGCAGCCTACCAGTGCTGCCTATCAGTGCTCATTAGTGCAGCCCATCAGTGCAGCCTACCAGTGCCACATATTAGTGCCCATCAGTGCAGCCTACCAGTGCCCATCAGTGCCGCCTATCAGTGCTCATCAGTGCAGCCTACCAGTGCCGCATATTAGTGCCCATCAGTGCCGCCTATCAGTGCTCATTAGTGCAGCCTACCAGTGCTCATCAGTGCAGCCTATCAGTGCAGCCTACCAGTACCCATCAGTGCAGCTCACCAGTGCCACCTATCAGTTCCGCCGATCAGTGTTGACCAGTGCAGCTTACCAGTGCCCATCAGTGCCGCCTATCAGTGCATATCAGTGCAGCCTACCAATGCCACCTATCAGTGCTGCCTAGGAGTACCGCCTCATCAGTGGCAATCAGTGCAGCCTTGTCGGTTTAAAAATCACAGCCCCTAATATTGTATTTTAATTGTGTTTTGATTATAGCATGGAGCACTTTGCAGTGCATGATTTTTCACTGAATGTGAATTGTTTAATGGGTTTGCATTGATTTCAGCATGGAGCACTTTGCATATGCTGGAACCTATGCAAAATTATTAAACAGTCCACATTCAGTGAAAAATCATGTACTGCAAAGTGCTCCATGCATGCTGGAACCTATGCAAACTTATTAAACAGTCCACATTCAGTGAAAGTTCATGTACTGCAAAGTTTGCAGTACATGAACTTTCACTGAATGTGGACTGTTTAATGAGTTTGAGCATGCATGGAGCACTTTATTGCAATATGCTCTGAAAATTTGCATTCAATCCATGCTGAGCAGTGAGCACTGTCACTTACAAAAATAAATGCAACTTACCTGCTGTCCTGGCCACCACTTGCGGGGGTTCCCGTCCTCCTCCTCTCTCTTTTTCCTCCTACAGTGACAGAGAGACCCCGCCCCCCGGGACAAGGAGAACATGCATAGGGATGTGCCGCGCGGAGGAGGATAGGTGGAGCATTAGGCTCCGCCTCTGTCACTGGAAAGACACGCACCCTGTCTGGCCAGTCACCGCCGGGCGTTTAATGAGGGCGTCATTTGCTCCCTCCCCCTGGCCAAGTCCGCCCCGTAGCAAGTGCACGCTAATTACAGGCCACGGCGCCGGGGGCTATATTTGTGCAGGGAGGCTCAGGCAGCCGGGACTCATGGGGACAGATCGGGGGGGGGGTTCATGAGGCTGGGGGCAGCTTTCATGCGGCGGGGGGTGGCTTTGGCACCGCCCCTGCACCACTGCCGCCCCGAGGCCTGGCCTCGGTGGCCTTGTCGGGAATCCGGCCCTGGACACCCCCAGCGGTTCGCATAGGGCAGTGTGAACCACCGATAGGAGACACGCGATGCGGGAAACGTACTGGATTCACAGGGTTCCCGCATCACTGCAGTGTTTTTTTTGTTTTTTTTGCGAAACTTAAATCACCATTACAGCTCATTGTTGTCCCAACTCTTTGTCTTATCATAGTAGCTTTGTAAATGCACTAATTAAATTCATACAACAATTCTAACCCAAAAGTATAATTCCTTAGTACCCAATCTAAAACCTTGTCTTTACCCACCCTCCCCCCTCCCTCCCTCCTGTCACCTCCCCCCCACCTCTGCGTACTCGCCCTAGATAAGACTTTAGTTCTTCTAACTCCATTATAGACCTATATTCTTAGTTCCTCAGCATAGCTCCAAGATCTTTTAAACTCCTTCCAACAATCCCACTTCGTTCTAAACCCTTCGTTATTATCTTCAAAGCTTACTCTTAGACATTCCATGTTAAATGTTTCCTCAACTGAGTCAATCCACTCCCAAATTAGCGGACTTTCCTCCTCTTGCCATTTCTTGGGGATAAGTCTTTTAGCTGCATTTAACAAATGCGGCAATGATTCCTTGTACTGCTTCACATCTCCCTCTACTCCGTGGAACAGCACAACCCACAGATCCTCCACTATTTCTTTTTTGGTAATTTCTTTTATGTAATAGAAAATCTTTTTCCAAAATTTTTTAATTTTGGGGCAATCCCATCATAAGTGAGCCATTGTCCCTACCTCCCCACAACCTCGCCAACAATCCGCAGATTTTTCCTTTTGGTATTTGCTGATTTTGTCAGGAGTTGCGTACCCGCACCGCTGCAGTGTTAACCGAACCATAATGTGTCAGTGTCTTCTGCCCCACTTCAAATCACTCACCTCCAACACAGTAGTATTCTCTTCCATCCCCTACTACACTACACTTCCCTCTCCCCCATAGTAATAAACTATGCCCCCCCACACACAAGCGAGTGTCTGACCCCCCCCTTAAAGCAGTGTCCTCTGCCCTCACCTCCACTGTAGTGCCTTCTGCCCCCCTATAGCAGTGTCCCTTGCATCAACCCCCCCCTCCAGTAGTGCCCTCTGCCCCCCCCCCCCGCGCATAGCACTATTCTCTGTTTCCCTCTATAGCCGTTTCCCCTGTCGCTCCCAACACAGCTTTCTCCTACCTTACAGCACATGTACATCAGTGGAGTTGAGAGGCAGCACGGTGCTGAATGGGGGGCGGGACTGGGAGCTGCTTTAGTTAACAAGCTGATGATTGGTTGCTAGGACCGCCTAGTAACCAATCATCTGCTAGTTAACTTGCAAAAGTAAAAGCAGCTCCTGATCCCTCCCTCCATCCAGCATGACTTTGCCGGTTGCTCCTCTCTGCGGTGCTAGTGAACGTAGAGCAACACTGGTGGAACCCGGGGGGGGAGCATCGGCACACAGCCCTGATCGAGATCAACCTGTCGGCTTGCCGCCGTTGACAGGTAGCTCGCAGTCGATGGGTTGCCGACCCTGGGTTTAGATCACAGCATATTCATGTGTTAGAATGGCCCTGTCAAAGGCCAGACCTAAATCCAATTGACAATCTGTGGCAAGACTTGAAAATTGCTGTTTACAAAATGGCTCAAGCTCTGTCAGATTGCATGGAGAGCATCTGTGAATAAGAATGGGCAAGAATGTCACTCTAGATGTGCAAAGCTGGTAGAGACATCCCCAAAAAGACTTGCAGCTGTAATGGCAGAGAAAGGTGGTTCTACAAAGTATTGACTCAGGGGGGCTGAATACAAATGCAATTTTTTGTAAAAAAAAAAAATTTAAAACAGTTATCATTTTCCTTCCACTTCACAATTATGTGCCACTTTGTGTTGGTCTATTACAAAAAATACATTTAAGGTTTCTGGTTTTAACATGACAAAATGTGGAAAATTTTAAGGGGTATGGATACTTTAAAAGGCACTCTGTGTGTTTATATGCACATGCATGTACATTACCTTTAATCCTGATCCTGTACAATCAGAACTGATTTTTTAGGGCTTGTAATACCAGCAAGGACCAACACACCTCTGAAAAGCTCAGATTGCTTTTCCGAAGTATTTGACAGGCAGTGAAGAGGCAATATGTTGTCTCCTCACTGCCCGTTTTAACCCCTAAATGCAGCGTCACAACTCCGCAACGTTGCACACCATTGCGGGGTGGTTGCAGCGCAGCCCCATTCACCTGGGGGTATACTTCCAGTAACAACTTAAGCATGTATACACTCCCACCTGTTGCCTCTACAAAGGGGGAGCAGTTGGGGATGGTAAAAACGCAGCTCCAGCATGTAGTTTTACCACAACCTCACACGTGAACAGGCCCTTGGTTCACATTTGTGCGGCTGTGTATAGGACAGCCCATTGATTTCAATGGGCTGCTCTGCAGAAACACAGGGAAAGGATTCCCTGACCCTTTTATTTTAAGACTGGGTTGACACTACTGCGAATTGGATGCAAGGGTTTCTCCTCATCCAATTCGCATAGCAGGAGATTGTGAACGGCTCTCTTTGGAGCCGGTTCACACATCTCAGTGGCTCCAGTGCAAATTCGAATCCAGCCAAAAATTCGGACCTTAACCACCTCAATACAGGGCACTTACACCCCCTTCCTGCCCAGGCCATTTCTCAGCTTTCAGCGCGGTCACACTTTGAATTACAATTGCGCGGTCATACAACACTAACCATGTGAAATTGTTATTTTCTTCACACAAATGGAGCTTTCTTTTGGTGGTATTTAATCATTCCCGGGTTTTTAATTTTTTTTTTTTTTTTTTTTTTTTAGGAAAAAAAGTCTTAGTTTCTGTCAGTAAATTTTGTAAATAAGTTATTTTCTCGCCTTCATTGATGGGTGCTGATGAGGCAGCACCGATGAGGCAGCACTTATGGGCACTGATTAGGTGGCACGAATATACTGCACTTATGGGCACTGATGGGTGGCACAAATAGGTGGCACGGATAGGTGGCACTGATAGCCAGCACTGACTAGCATCACTAATGGCCACTGATTGCTGGCACTTGTGGGCACAGATTGGTGGCAACTGTGGGCACTGGTTGGCACTGATTGCTGGCAGTGGTGGGCAATCATTGTTGGCACTGGTGGGCACTTAATTGTAATCAGGGCACTGATGATCAGTGCCCCGATTAC